>NW_005842281.1:223002-245633 GCF_000455745.1 Alligator sinensis | reverse complement strand
GAGCCTTGATAATTTTTTCAAAGATTTTGCCAAGGATGGAGGTGAGACTGACTGGCCTATAGTTGCCCGGGTCCTCCTTCCTCCCCTTCTTGAAAATGGGGACCACAATGGCCCTTTTCCAGTCCTCCGGGACTTGGCCCGTGCGCTATGGGGATGACTTTCCCCATAGGAAATAATAGAATAGTGAGGGGTTGTGTACCCCAGACATACCTTAGTCAGAGCTTTTTTTCCCCTTTTCTTGGTGTAATCGCCTTTAGGCATCTCACCTATGCATATTGAGATGCCGCTACCACAATGGCGGCACAGCTCCGCTTGATTCCACCTGCAAATCTTGTGAGGCGTTCACGTATATATGCGAATCTCATGAGCATTCGCATATAAACACAGATGACATGCATCTCAAGGGGCATTTTCCAGTCCGGACCCTAATAAAAAATCACGTAAATGCAAGACACGTGTAAATCAGAATCACGTAAATCAGGGGTCTACTGTATTCAAAAGATCATCTGATGAAATGGTGATGATTATTGAATTTCTCAGGAATTCAATCAGAGATTGCAGGTTTCAGTCCAAATGATAAGAAGGTCATTGATATATCTTAAGTATAGCAAGGGTTTGACAGTGCAGTCTTTGAGGAATTCTTCTTCCAGGTTGCCCATAAAAGGTTGGCATATTGTGGGGCCATTTTCATGCACATAGCTGTGCTTATCGTTTGGAGGAAGCGTCGGTTATTGAAAGTGAAGTTGTGCGTGAGGATGAAGTGTATAAGTTCAATAGTATCTTTAGGTCTGAACTCTAAGTTGTAATCTTGCTTTTGTAAATATATAAGGCAGGCTTCTTTTCTGGCATATTCAATTCCAGATATTTTACAATATCTTTCCTGTATTGCTGCAAATTACTATTCTCTCAAGTTTCAACAAAGACCATCCCATCCCAACATTCAGTTACATACGCTGTGAAAAATTCTTACATTGTTATAACATCTAGTAAAAATTGAAGGAAAATTCAATCAGCGATACATATAATTATATGTATTCTAAAAATAGTGTACTTGATGCCAATTTCTCTTCAGATAGATAACTAGATACACATAACTAATATATATAGACAGATTAGCTTAAAGTAGATATAGAATACCTACATTGATATAGATAGGTTAGTTAAAATTTTAAGTTGTCGTTTTCTACATGATGGTGTTTATTTTAACTATAATGAATATATCATTTTAAAATATTGAAGTCAGCTAGTTAGAAATGTGTGCAGTGAAAATGCAAAATATATTAATATAATTTGACATTACTATAGTAATGTCAAAAGGTGTTTGTAGACCCTGTTCATTAATAGTTTTACTGTAACAGTTGCTTGTCTAGCTACCTTTTCTGGCCATCTTAAAACAAGAACTTTTAAATTGAAGACTGCAGTTTTCAGAAAAATCTAAAGGAATTAGGCACATAAACTCCACTGAAACCATATTGGAGTTGAGCATCTTTGAAAATTTCAACCACAGTATGTAATATATCTTAACAAAATAAAATATATCATTGATAGCTTGGGCCTTCCTTGGTTCCTTAAACCTGTACCTACAGGATTATTTCTATTCACTGTGAGTTGAAATCAATAGAACTAGTTGTGCATAACATTAAATATGTGTAACTTCTTGCAGGATAGCAAAGTACTGAGCTGAGGGAAAGGTGTCTCATGGATACTGCAGGCATCTGGTTTTGATTTATTCCCATATTGTTTTGTCTCTGCAGGTCTGAAAGGCATAGTCTGTGTATGTGGTATTCCTAAAATATACATCCTCTTATACTGTCAAACGTTCCACCATACAAGTGTTGGGGTAGGGTTGTGGTCTTTTATTTGTAAAAGAAAAAGATATTAGATTATTTTTTTTTAAAGATACATGCAAAAACCTTGAATATATGTGTGTTAGTTCTTTAATTATCGGAAAGTGTGTTTGCCCTTGTGTGAAGGAGTAGAGACTGAATCAACAATTACATAAAGGAAAGCTACTAACTCTAGATGTTTTGCTTTCAGCAACAACAGCTTAGAAACCATGTTGAGGCTAGCATAAAGGCTCAGCTGTACAGAAAATGAGATTAAATAATGTGGTTTTATTCAATTTATAGTGTTCTTAAATGAAGCAGGCTTTAACTTTGTGAGGAAATGTATTCATGCTGTGGAAACAAGAGGTATGTCTTAAATTTTATATCTCATATATACTGTACATATAAACTTATATATACTATATTGTCTATTTGGTATTATATTTTCACTTTGAAAAATTTTACTGCACAGTGAGTAAATAGGAAATATTTTTCCTAACTTCATTTTGGAATCTTAGCCAACAGACATTAAAAAGAAGGTGCATCAGGAACTGATGTATGATCCCAGCAGTCACACCTTCTGCCATGCCACATGTGCATGGAAAGAAGCACAATGATGGGATAAAGGAATAGATCCCAACAATACACCATATTGTTGGTGCAGAGGCAGAGACTACTGGCCACACATTCAGTTAGAGGTGTGGTAGGAACCAGCCACATAATTATTACACATATTTTGTGTAATAACTTTGTCACTTATTCCTGTTAGTTTTTTTCACAGCATTACTTGAATGAATGTCACTTCTTAAAACAGGATTAACCAGTTAATCGTTTTACGTGCAATGCATGTCAAGAGCCTTAATGTCATTTACCTTTTCCTTTTTGTGGCTTATTATGCCTAAAAGTTGTCAAAAATGTTTCCATAAAAACTTTACATTTATAATTTTTATGTAAATTAGAAAAATTGTTTTTAAAATGTCTTTTTTTACTTTTCTTCTATTAGTAAACATAATATTCAGAACTCCAATAATTTTATTGCTCCTCTATCAGACATGCAGTTTGTGTTTAATAACTGTAATTCAGTGGTATAGTGTGTGTGTACTATATGGGGATAAAACAAAATAACAGTCAAGCTGATGTTGATAGGTTATTTTTTACTAGTCAGAGTCAATCAGTCCTTGGTTCACCCAGGTGAAGGCACTAAGATTTTCTTCTTGTACCTGAAAACAAAATTTGAACCACGATTTCTAAGATACAGTATCAACTGAAGCATTTTTAAATAGTAAGCCTTGATTTGAAACACTTGACAAAATTTAATAACATTATTGGTATTAAAAGCAAATTTGTGTATTAGAGATTTTTTTTTTGGAGGGGGGTGTTTTGTTTTGTTTTAATGAATCACCAGAAGCATGCTCCAGTTAGGTTTTTGTGACAACATATAATTGGTTTCCCTCAGGGGACAGGCAAAACTAATTAGACTATTACTTTGCCATGGTTACACCTAAGAGCTCAGTAGAGCAAAAGGAGCTATGGAGTGGGAAAAAGGGTTACATCAAGATTTTTTGCTAACTTAGTTTTTATCATTTCTGAGGGTTTTGCTTTGAAAGTCTAGCTACTGGTAACAAAACTACTGAAATTGGAAGGCTAAAATAATAGAAATTCTTGAACTTGAACATTATCTATTAGAACCTCAATTACTATAAAAACTAAATTTACTTCCATTTAGGACATGGCTGTCTAAAGTGTTAGACTATAGAAAGATGTAATTTTTAAGCACTTCAAAAAGTGCGCTGCAATTGCTGCAGAGGGGAAATCTCATCAGCTGTTACAATGTAACTGTTGCCTCTGCATGCTCCTGTAGCCAGGCAGGTGAGCTAAATTGCTCCAACTTTAACTCTGAATGAAGCAGTGTTAAAGCTGCAACAGTTTTGCTACACTTTTACAATTAAATTGCTATGGCTTTTATCAGTATAATTTGATTCTGATATAACTCTTGTGCCTATCTACAACTTCAAAGGATAGTCGGGACCCATACGTTGTCAACCCTTACTATAGATCATTTAAAATGGTGTTGGGATTTAGTTACCCCAGTCCCAATATATTAGCTAGGAGTCAGGTGGCTGAATATTCAAAACTTACACCCAGCATGTCACTTGTATCTTTATTTGTATTGAAGTGTAGTGGTTCAGTTTGCTGTCCTGCTTTTTTTTTCTCCTATAGGTATCACAATCTTAGGGCTGTACAGAATAGGGGGTGTGAATTCTAAAGTGCAGAAGCTAATGAATACCATATTTTGTAAGTACTATGAATAAATATTAGTCTGTAATATGCACCATGTATATTTTGAACAAGACTTATTTTACTGCATCTACTCAAATTAGTCTGGTTTGTACATGCAGGTACAGGCCGAAAATTAAGTGTGCATTTTAGTTCTATTTTACATCAATCATAGAAAATTAGAATTGGAAGGGACCTCTGGAGGTTATCTAGTCCAATCCCCTGCTCAAAGCAAGACCATCCTCAACCAGATCATCCCAGCCAAGGCTTTGTCTAGCCAGGTTTTGAAACCTCCAAGGATGGAGCTTCTACCACCTCTCTGGGTAACCTGATCCAGTGGTTTACCACCCTCCTAATGAGAAAATTCATCCTAATATCTAACCAAAACTTCCCTTGCTGAAACTTGAGATTGTTGCTCCTTGTTCTGTCACCTGCCCCCACGGAGAACCATCTAGCCCCATCCTCTTTTGAACCCCCCCCCCCACCCCTCTTCAGGTAGTTGAAGGCTGCTATTAAATCCCCTCTGTCTTCTCTTCTAGAGACTAAATAAGCCCAGTTCCCTCAGTCTTGCCTTATAAGTCACATCCCCAAGCCCCTCACCATTTTTGTTGCCCTCCACTGAACTCTCTCCAATGTTTCCACATCCTTTCTTTAGTGAGAGGCCCAAAACTGAACACATTACTCCAGATGTGGCCTCACCAGTGCTGAATAACGAAGAATAATCACTTCCCTGGACCTACTGTCAACACACCCACCAATGCAGCCCAGTATACCATTAGCTTTCCTGGCAACCAGAGCACACTGCTGGCTCATGTTCAGGTTATTGTCCACTGTAACTTCCAGATCCTTTTCTGCAGAGCTGCTGCCCAGCCAGTCAGCCCCCAGCCTGTACCAATCATGGGATTGTTCCGTCCTTAGTGCAGGACTTTGCACTTGTCCTTGTTGAACCTCATGAGATTCCTTTTGGCCCAGTCCTTCAATTTGTCAAGGTCACTCTGAATCTTAGCCCTGCCCTCCAGCATATTTACTACCCCTCCCCACCCCCCAGCTTGGCGTCATCTGCAAACTTGCTGAAGGTGCACTCTATGCCATCTTCCAGGTTATGGATGGAAACATGAACAAAACTGGCCCCAGGACTGACCCCTGGGGCACTCCACTTGATACCAGCTGCCAACTAGACATCGAGCCATTGAGCTACCCTCAGAGCCTGCTGCTCCAGCCAGCTTTCTATCCACCTAAGAGTCCATTCATCCAACCAACCCGTATTTCCTTAGCTTGCCTGAGAGAATGTTGTAGGAGACCGTATCAAAAGCCTTGCTAAAAGCAAGGTTTACTACATCCACTCGTCTCCCCGCATCCACAAAGCTACTCATTTCATCATAGAAGGCAATCAGGTTGGTCAGGCATGACTTGCCCTTGGTGAATCCATGCTGACTGTTCCTAATCACCTTTTTCTCCTCCAAGTGCTTAGTTATGGATTCCCTGAGGATCTATTCCATAATTCTTCCAGGGACTGAGGTGAAGCTGACTGGTCTGTAATTCCTGGACTGGTCTGGATCTTCCTTTTTCTTTCTTAAATATGGGCACTGTGTTTGCCCTTCTCCAATTATCTGGGACCTCTCCTAATCACTATGAGTTTTCAAAGATGATGGCCAGTGGCTCTGCAGTCACATCAGCTAACTCCCTCAGCACCCTTGGGTGCATCCCATCCAGCCCCATGGACTTGTATATGTCCAGTTTTTCTAAATAGTCCCTGACCTTCAAACAGTATCTTAGTCTATAACTGTATTCTTCTTGTGGTCCTGGAGTTTTTCTTACCTTACCAGTTTGTCTCTGTGCACCCTCCTTTTGAAGATTACTCTGCATCAGAACCCATATACCAACTTTGGTTTACCGTTTGCTCTGTTATTTTTACACATAGCTGACATGCCCATATACTAAAAAACTGTTCATTTTATTAATACTTTCACAGGGTGTAGAAGCTTTTAATATGTGCTCAAGTTGTTAGTTATTTTGGGCATAAAGTATTCAGATTAATTGAATGCCTTATATGATCAACTATTTAATGTGCTGCTTTTCTAGTTATCTTGTTAATCAAAGTATAACACGCTCATTCAATTTTTACCAGCCCCTAAATCCCCTCCCGATATGGATATTGATATGGAACTTTGGGACAACAAAACAATAACAAGTGGACTTAAAAACTACCTCAGGTGAGTATGGTACTCTACATTAATATGCATATTCCTTGTATCCTGTTAATCTTTGTTTATTAATATTATGTTACATCTCTTGCACTCATGAAAACACTACTAAAGATGCATCATTTTGTCTTATTTAATATCCCAGCAATTTTTATTAATATATCTCCATTTGGTCATACAATCTTCTGGTTCTGTTCTTGTAGAATTTTATATTTGGAATAGAACAAGTTAATTGCTTGTAGTAATTTATACATCTTTTTTCTCACCTTCCAAGACAGAAAATAATGAATGTTTCTAATTTGTTAAATCTTTTATCTAAACAGCATACACAGCATGACATTTCACAAATTGGTTCAAGTAGGATAAAAAATTGTAGAACTGTAAAAACATTAATTCTTATATTTTAGTCTGTGATATTGATTGTTTCAAAAGGCTAGGAAAAATGTATCCCCCAAATTAGTCAACTACCTCCAAGCATTTAACAATTAACAAATACATTTATATATGAGTCAAGATTTTCAGAAACAACCTGGGGGTGCCTCTGTGTTTGGATCCCAACTTGGGACATGTTAAAAGAACCAAGTTATCAGAGAGTGAATGCTCTAAAAGCCACATGACTTAGGGTCACTATCAGGACTTGTCATGGAAATACTAAAAGAAAGGGTTTGGCCACAATGAAAAAAAAATAGATGCCATTACTTTATCAGTACAAATCACTGTCTTTGCTTATTTTAAAATTGCAAAAGTAATAATGTCAGCAATAGCAATTTTTATCACTATGATTCAGAGATTACCATTTAAAAGAAGAGTCTTTCCAGTTCAGTATGTATCAGTATGTTAGTACCAAACTGAAGTTACTCAAGGTTGGGCACATCTACACATGCTATTAATGCACGTAAAATACTGTGCAGTAAGCCTTCCCTGGAAGCATGACTACACATGCACCCTGCTGGAAGCTAATCTGCTCCCAATAAGAACAACTTGGTACAGGGCTGCTCCTGCCCTACTCTGCCCCCCTGCAGCAGCCATGGGGAGTCCCAGGCTCCCCCAGGGTGCTAGCCTGGGGACTGGCAAGGGGCATGGTGCCAGGAGAGCTCTGCATGGGAGGGGTCCTGATGTGCAGGGGCCGGGAGACAGCTGCTCCTGCAGTTGGCAGAGCTCTCCCACCACATGCACATCCAGACACTGATGCCAGCCAACCTGGTGCTCAAGGGAGCTTCCCCCCACCCCGCAACAAGGGGCTGGCAGGGAGCTGTCCTTCTGGTGGGACAGCTGCCAGTGAGCCCCCAGCTGGGTGGGAACTGAAGACTAGTCTACTGTGCTGTAAAGTATCTCATGTAGATGTGCCCATTAAGTTCTCTAAAAGCCACATGGCTTAGGGTCACTATCAAGACTTGTAATGGAAATACTAACAGAAAGGGTTTGGCCACAGTGAAAAAGAATAGAAGGTGCCATTTCTTTATTCATACAAATCACTGTCTTTTTTACTTTTGTAGTTTTAAAATAAGCAATGTCAACAATAGTGATTTTTATTACTATGATTTAGAAATTGCCTTTTAAAAGAAGAGTCTTTCCAGTTCAGTATGTATCAGTATGTTGGTACCAAACTGAAGTTGCTAAGGATTGGGCACATCTACGCATACCTATTCATGTGCCGCAATAAACTCCAGTGCTTATCTCACTGAAATTTATTGCTGCTGGGCGTGCATCTGCACATGCGCTCAGGATCGCAACATGTTGAGCTTGGACTAAGCATCTCCAGCTGGCAAGGGGCCCAAGGAGTCAGCCTGCCAGCCCAGGGCTGCTCCTCCCAGTAAAACGTGCTGTGGAGGGGCTGGCCAGGGCACAAGAGTGGTTCATTGTGGCGCCAGAGAGCAGGCAGCCCCCACACTGAAGCACCCTTGTGGCCCAGCCAGCCAGGGCATTTGTGGTGCTGCAGAACATTTTACTGTGCAGCAGAACAGTACTTGTATTTATAAGTACTATCCAGCTGCAGAGTAAATTAGTTTACTCCAGCCTAAAAGGGACGCACATGTAAGTCAACTACGTAGTAAACTTCTCATGTAGACATTTCTGTTGAGACTTAAAATGTGATGGTCTCTTCAGTATTCCATCTTCAGTAAAAATTACACGTGGGCTCAGCAGAGTTTTTTTCTGATTTACAGCAGTATAAGTTAAAAGAAAAGGCCTTTTTTGCTAAAGATTGCTGCTAGACCATTTTTTCTTACAGTGGCCCTGAATTTAGCTAGAAAAGATTTTTACCAGGCCTTAGCTATGACTGAATGATGCTGTGCTGTTAGCCTATAGGCAGTGAATCAAGTTGGCTGGGATGTAAATATTAGTTTCCAAACACAAATTTGGAAACGTAAAGGTTTCTACTTAGAATTATAATGACAAAAAGTGTGGGAAAAGGTTTAAAAAAGAGATCAGATTGCTAAAATCTGCTTTTTAAATTTTATGACCAGGTGCCTTACAGAACCACTAATGACCTTCAAGTTGCACAAGGATTTCATTCTTGCTGTTAGTAAGTAAAATGCTAAATAAATTAATATGTCTTCATGAAAATGATCCAAATCCATCTCTCTCAACAACCAATATTGAAGAAAAATTTCCTGATGTACCTATTCCAGTTTTGTTTTAAATGGCCCAGGGAATGACTCAAAGTACTGGATTTTAAGAGGTATGGGGTATGATTTCTTATGTTAACACAGTAGCACTTTGACCCACTATGATAGTCCTCACTCTTATATGTGCTCTACAAGCACAATAATCCTGGGGAGCTTACAGTTGAAGTGTATGTGCATTTGCATGTGCGTGCATGCATGCATGTGCAAGCATACGTGTAAGCAGTATGTGTCAGCAGTAAATATAAAATGGGGGAAGGGAGGTTGCATAAAACATGCATGTTTTTCCCCCAGATCGTATGGGGGAAATTCAGGGGCACATTATATGCAAGAAATACAGATCCCCATTAATTGCCATGACACTCAGTGTGGTTCTGGGAGCCATGGCAGTTAACATTGCTATTACTCCTGCTCCCAAATCTCAGGACCCCTGGAGAGCCTTGTGGCTGGCTAAAATGATGCTGTGCTGTGCATGCTGCATCAGGTTGGTGTGCAGGGTCAGTCCATGGTCAAACCTCTATGTGGCCCCACCCTAGTGCACAGCCTCAACCCTAGCATATGGGTTTGGACCCAAATTGTGCTCCAGCATGCCAGATCAGGACCCTGCTGATCGCTGTAGCATCTTGTAAGTGCTTCATTAATACCAAATTTATTATCACAACAACTTTTTGAGATGAAGGGGTAGCATTATCTTTTCATAAAGATGGGAAACTGAGCTACAGAGAATAAAATTAAATATGTACACTATTTTATGTGTTCTATGAAGACTCCTAGGATATCATTTGAAAGGGACTGTAATATTAGTATATTAATATATTAATTTATATAGTACCTTTCATATTTGAGGCACAATTCCTGTTGACTATAGTTGTAATTGGAAGTGCCTAGGACTTCTGAAATCAGGTCTCAGGGTCTCAAATTAGGTATCTAGTGACCAGCTATGAATAGTTTAGTTAAGTTACTTGCCAAACATTGTGTAGGAAATCTATATGCGTGCAGAGCTAGAGTCCAGTTCTTCAGGGCAGCTTTCAGTTGCTTTAACCAAGAGACATCATGGCTTCTTTTCCTGTAGTTCCCTGATTCATTCACTTTATACCTTTTGACTTCTGCAACAAATGAAGCAGGGAACCTACAAATGGCAGACTCTTCTGTTATGCACCCTGATTCAACAAGGCACGTTCACCCTGTACACTGAATTAGTCTTGTTCTAAAAATTGTATGTAAATCATATAACCAAAGACTTGAACATAATGCATATGTATAAGGAGGCCAGATCAAGGGTTGCACAGATGATCTCATGCAATTTTTCTAGTCCCATATAAAATGAGTGGGATAAGCCTTAAGGGAGGATAGGACACTTTGAAAGTGGTCTTCATAGATATTTGCTTACAACAAAGGAATGGTTGCCCTCAAAAATCTTGGTGTGGAAAGGAGTGTGCCTTCATGGGCCAGGCTCCATCCACTTCCCTTAAGTTTGGCCTCTTTTGTAATGTCATTTATCCTTCTGTATCCTCATCCTAGTCTTATTTGTCTTACCTAGTAGCTTCTAGTCACCACTGCTTATCCTACTCTCCCCGGTGCTGGTCTCCTTGTCTGTAGAATTCCACAGCTCCTCAGTCTTCCTAACCCAGTCCAGTGGCTTCCAGTAATAATCCCTTTTTTTCTTTTCCGTCTTCCAGTGCCAGATTTTTTGCCCAATCCACCCTGGTCTTTTTTCTACAGCTCTCAAACCCAGTTTCCACCCCCCACCCACTTCAGCCTTCAGTCCTCATGTTGTTGCCTTTGCTGTGGAGTGTTCTGTTCTCCTGTCCAAGTCTGACTCTTTTCCACTCAACATTCAGATGAGGCAGTTTCATCCTTCATGTTGCCTGAGGGCAAGCAAGACAATTTAGGAGAGACTAGGTCTCCGCTTTCAGTTCTGATGCTTAAACCAGGATATGTGGGACCTAGAGCAGTGGGAGACTTAAATTACGGGGTTAGTCTAACTCAACCCTACAGCCCCAGACAGGGTATGCTTGTAACAGAATCTTCAAGGATTGGATCTGCAAAGTTCTAGTGAGACTCTACAAAGCATGCTCAGAGTGTTATTTCATAAAACTTATAACTTCATCATTTGAGTGGCTTTCCCTAGGGACTATAAATGACACAACGGTTATTGCTAGCATAATCTAGGGTGCGTGTTCCACAACATACTGTGCTAGAGTGTTTCAAAGGAAAATGGTTGGGGGGGGGGGGAGCACGACACATTTTCCATAGCACCATTCTTGTAAATACCTTCATTGTTTTAGATAAAGTTCTTTTAAAAAGTGGACTAATTTCAAAGAACTGAAGTTTGATAAAGTTTTAAGCAACTGAAACACAGAGACTCCAGTAGAAAAAGCAGGCAGGGAGCAGTGAGTGAGCCCAGCCTGGGGAAAGCATGGGGAGCACTTCCCCACTGCTCAACTCCTCCTGGTCCCTGGAAGGAGTCAGGCAGCAAGGAAGTGTATAGGTGTTCATTTTCCTGGGAGGAATTCCCCTTTCCTGGGTCATGGATGGGTTATTTTTCTTCCAAAACTGCCATTTTTGTTCTGGGAGAAACTGTGAGCACCTGTACACATAGTTTCTCCTAGAAGAGCTGCAGTTCTCCTGGTAGAAACCTGTGCCTGGCCTTAATTGTTTAAAATCTTTTTTAGATGCCTGGCAATTTAATGTATTTATAACTATCTCCATCTGCTCTCATGCCTCAATGAGAATAAAAGCAAAACAAGTTTTGACAAAGTTAAAGGTTACTGGTCATATACAGGCTCCTTTGAGGTCATAGATATAATTTCCCTGACCAGGATTTTATCCATTGTTATTATTTAAGCTACAGGCAGTCCTCAGACTTACAACACAGTTGGTTCCTGAAAACTGCGTCTTAAGTCGAAATGTCGTAACTTGGAACCAATTTTCCCATAGGAACAATGTTATAAATGGGGGATTGGTTCCTTTACAATGGTCGACACAGCTGCATCCAGCTGGTAAGTCTGTGGTGGTGGGGGGGGAGGGAGCTGCTCCTGTGGTGGCTTGTCCAGCAGCTCTCGCTGCTGCTCCTGCCGCCAGCCCGAGAGGGCATGGGTCAGAGGCGTGTGCCCCAGAACCTGCGTGGGGCAGGCGAAGCCGGGGCTGTGCTCTGGGTGGAAGGTGGAATGTGGAAGTTGCTGGGAGTGGGGGCTATGCCCGCCTGTTGGCGCAGGGCCAGCACAAGACTGAGCCACTGCACTGCCCCCAGACAAGCAGCGTGCAGCAGTGGGAGCCACCCCGGCCTCCCCACGCCTCTCGGACAAGCAGCAGCTTTGCCTCAGCTGGGCAAGTGGCAGAAGGGCATGGGGGAGCAGGCGTGTGCCACTGAAAAACTTGCTGCAGCCCTGCCATAACCCCTAATCTGCTGCCCGCCAGTCCGGAGGCACACGCCCCCCCTCTCCCCATGCTCTGCCACCGCTTGCCCCGCCGGGGCAAAGCTGCTGCTCATCTGGAAGGTGCAGGGAGGCTGGGCTGTCTCCCACCGCTGGGCGCTGCTTGTCTGGAGGCCGCGCAGCAGCTCAGTCTCGCGCCAGCCCTGCACCAGCTAGGCAAGCAGCAGGGAGGCATAGTCCCCACTCCAGTGCCTTCCACCTGGAGTACAGCCCTAGCTATGCCCACGCCGTGCAGATCCTGGGGCACATGACCCTGCCCCATGCCCTCCCAGGCCAGCAGTGGGAGCAGCTGTGAGAGCCTCTGGACAAGCCACTATATGAGCAGCTCCTGGACTGGTGGTGTACAGCAGTGCAAGTTGCCCCATCCCCTCGCTGGGCAGCACTTGCCCCAGCCCCAATCCCTCTCTCACTGTGGGGGCATTGATCTGCCCCTGCACGCCCCTTCCCTCCCCCATCCCCCTCACCGCAACAGACTTACCAGCTGAACATAGCCGTGTCAACCATTATAAAGGCGAAACCTGCATCAGAACCTCGAAACAGGGTGTCAATTTACAAATGTCGTAAATACCATTTGTCATAACTCAAAAAGTCAGAAGTCAAGGACTGCCTGTATTTAAAAAAAAATTCCCAGAATGTTTGCATATGAAACATGACTATATTGTTGTCATATTTTTAAAAAGTCTTGTTCTTGTTTGTTTTGTTGTGGGGGGAGGCGTTCATTTAATGGCAGGTTGATGGTGGTTTCTTACTGTAATGTATGCTGTGTGCTAGGTACAGGTATTGAAGCTGTTTTAACACATGTGCCTCTTTCTCTTTTTATTTAACAGAATCTGATGACCAAAACTACAGAGTGGAAGCAGTGCATGCACTTGTTCATAAATTACCAGAGAAAAACAGGGAGATGCTGGACATCTTAATCAAGCACTTGGTCAAGTAATTCCTTTCCACTCTTCTTGTCCATATGGTGTTTTTTGTGGAGTTTGTTTTTTTTTTCTTTTTGTTTGCCAATTTTGGTTAATCCAATCTCTGTCCTTAAAAATGACTACTTGACAATTCTGTTAGGCTTGTAAACTACTTTTGAGAATTCAGTGAACAAATAAATGCTAAGATTAGAAGTAGAATCTTAACTAGGCCCATGAAGCATCCTAGAAAGCAAGGCTTTTTGCAGACATAAAAAAAAATAAGTGCTTTACCGAAAGAAGCAGTGCATTACTTTAGCCAGGCTCTGCAGCATCTGTATAGGTTGGGCACTTCAGTGGGTTTTTTGTCACTTTTATCTAAAGCTATTACATAAAAGTGACACAAAAAGCCCCACTAAAGCACCTGATCTTTACATATATCAGGAGAACCGGGTTGAAGTATCATGCTGCCTCTTCTGGCCATGCACTAGGCTCAGTGAAGAAACATGCCAAATTTAAAGTAAAGCACTGTTTTTTGGGAGTTTTTTATTTGCAAACACCCCTACTGTTTTTATTAAGCTGGTCTAATTCCTATAACTTTTCCAAATTATGCTCCTAGTTCAGAAATTGAGATCTGTGATACTACTGTGCTAATAAATATGGGACTTGTCAATGTAGTCCAGAACAGTGTACTCCATTTGCTTGTTGGGTAAATGCATAACTTGATTAACTGCATTACTAGTTGCCAGTCCTAAATTTTGCCTGTTGCTTACATTGGAATAATCATTGGTTACTTGCATATCAGTTAAGGGCATGCACAACTTAAGTGCATAAGAACTCTTCATTGCCACTGTCTACTTTCTAATGCAATTATGTTACATTCAACTGCATAATTGGTGAAACTGACTAAAAATCATCAATTTAAGTGTGCATAAAACAGCAGGACCCCATTTTCTTTGCAGAAACTATGCTAGTTAAACCATATCACACTGTGATTTTCCTGGCATTTTTATTTTGTTTTAACTTTTCATTTCAACTCATTTCCTAGTTATAGATTTTAGGTCTACAGTTCCCAAGACCACTCTTAGAGCATTTCTTAGATACAAATACAACATTTGCTATCTGTCAATCCCATGGGAAAGTAGCTGTTTTTAGTAAGAGATTGCATACTTTTTTCAGCACCTCAGATACTTTATACTTAAACTTTGACTACATACCATCTGGGCTTGGTGACTTACTGCTTTTTAAATGGTCAGTTTAGTCCAACCCTCCTTCTCAGAGCCCTCAGATTACTTTCTAGTTAGTGCCAGAAAAGCACATATACAGGGTGACGTATCAGAAATATCATCATCTTACCAGGCTTCCTGCTTCTATATGCTTTAAAAAACTCCCGTTCATTTTTCCACTTTTCTAATTTCCCTTTTATATCTTGCCTACTGTAATTAATCATCTTGTTTATTGACTTCTGAAACTGTTTTATCACCCATTCTTCTTGCCTTCTGGTTCCATTCATCTCCTCTTCCTACCTCTGTGTCTTTTTATGAAGTGTTGTCCATTGTCAGTATCTCATATGACATTCCTCTCCCTGTGCAATAAAATCCAAGGATACATTGACTTCAGTGAAATTGCTCATATCCTTAAAAGTTGATCCTCGTATTTAAATGTTTTGCAGGCTCAGATTAATGTGATTTCAGTGTCACAAACAGCAATTGAGGACTTTGCTCTCATGCACAGTCAATGGGAGCTAGGCACTTAGGACCAGATCCTGATCAGCATTCAGGGTGCTCTCTCTCACACACCAGTATCTCAAATTTAGGAGCTTTGCCCTAGAAACATTCATAGATTCATAGATGTTAGGGTCGGAAGGGACCTCAATAGATCATCAAGTCCGACCCCCATTTTTTACTTATTCTAATATTTTTTTGCTTCACTCTTCCTGTGCTGCTGCAAAGACAAAACAGGTTGCTTAGCCCTGACATAGGGTAAAACTGCACTTTAAATATAATTATTTTAATGACCATTTGCTCTAATCTAAACAGCAGCTAATGAATGTATTTAAGACTAAAGCAAGAAAATACATGATGCAAGTTGACAGGAGAGGCACCAAGGCTTCCTGAACAGTGTAAAAGGAAACCTTTCACAGCATCCCTTAGGTTGATCCAGCTTATTTTTTGCTCATCTTGGAGGCCCTTGTAACTAGTCAATAAAAATGCTGAACACGAAGATGTATCTGAACTCTTCCTTTTCCTCAGTCCTTAGGTGTCTTACTTGGGCTTTGATTGAGGCACTTCCATCATGTTGGGATCCCTATCACTCAGAGGAGAGTTGCTATCTGAACCAGTTCATCTGACAGTGGCACTCAGTATAACTCACATCAGTGATGGGGTTGCCCATAGCCTAGTGACAAGAGCATTTGCTCAGGAAGTGGGAAGCTTGGATTATGGACCCCACATCACTGAGGGATTTCAAATCTGTCTCTTCCAGTAGTCAGAAGAGTGTCATAACCATCAGACTATGAATTAGGTTAGATGTCTTCTTCCTTCTTCCCTTCTTGAAACTGACTCAGTAGGCAGCCAAGATGCAATATTTGAAGGCCCAGAAGGAGCGCAAGATGAATAAAATGTGACTTTCTGACTCATTGAGGAGGGCATTCCCTGGGTGGGGGGAGGCCTAAGTTCCAGTCCCTGCTACAAGGACTGCTTATGAATTTTACACTATACAGTCATTGGTTTAAAAGCAGAAATAACCCTTGCAGTCGTTCCGTGTAGTGCATCTCAGGAGCCTAGGAGTTTTGGTGCTTGTAAGGAGGTCCTTTATCCTGCTGGCTTCTGCAGGAGAGTATGCTCCCTTATGAGCTCCATGGCCAGTTCTCCAAAGCAAAGTTCAGTCACTAATTAAACAAGCCAAATCAAACAACATCCTATATCCTGTCTGAGACACAAGGAGAAAAGTCCCTTTGCTCTGACCCCATCAAAGCAGCTTGGCTTCTCCTTCCAGCAAGCTGTTCCCTTGCTTCTTTCTAACTTACATTCTCTTCTCCTTCATTACATGAATGCACCACAACAGGGGGGAGCAGGGGGTGGAACAGGATGGAGGATTATCTAATAGGAATGATAATACTTTGATTTGGTTTAGTCCTTGTGTTCCTTTCCTTTCTTGTTTCTATCTGAAGGTGTCATGGAGAATGGACCTAAAAAACATCATAATGAATCTTGAAAAACACTATGCAAAGTCTTGCTATGTAAATGTATCCTAGTAAATTAGCATTAGACAAAAACTGAAGGTTTGTTTATCTGCAAATAAACTTGAGATGTCACTCTTTGGAAAAACTTCCCAGACAAATTATGCATTTGCTTTCTTTATAAAAACAAATTGTTGAGTAACAAAATTTAATAACAGCACACCCTTATGGTAGAGGCAGACTGGAGTCTGTAGATTGGCAGTATCCAAAACTTTCTTCTATGATACAGTGAGTGAAGAAAGAGATTTCCATGAGAAACCAATTGTGCCTTAATGAATAAGGCATACAGCTACCTGTAATGCATTAGTATACTGGCCTGTATCTTCTCAATACCCCAGCAAAAGTAAGAATAGGCACAGATAAAATTGCTTATCAAAATGTTCCACATTATGAGCATTCTGAACAGTAACTCTGCCCTCTTATTGCTTTTGTAAGAAATTGAGTCTTTCTACATTTCTACCTAATCATTTCTGGTTAGAAGAATATCCTTCCATTTATTAACTAAATTACACAATTTGTCACCATGGAGACCCAGGTCTGTTTTATATTTTGAGAAGACATAGTTTGTTTAAAAGGACTGTAAAACTTTTTTGTTCAAGACAGTACAAAATTATGAACTTTCAAGTGTGGACACATTTTGTATTTTTCCTGCTTACAGTTTGAACTCAGTAATACAAAGTTCCATTATCATTAAGTACCAGTGAACTTCATATACAGCTCTTGCTCACCTAAGTCATGTACAAGCTGTCTATCAGAAAGAAAAATAAGTTGGGGTCATGGCCAATAGAATACAATAATTCCAAAAACATGCTTCTGGATTGAGTTGGTCCCCAGATAAATGCATTCTCGTCTGTGTTTACTTTTAAGAAGGATAAGCTGCACTTAGGTAGGTGAAACAGGAGATGCGTGGAATGGAAGACTTTTATTTTCTTTCTTTATCATCAGTGCAAAGAAACAAATCATATTTTGCCTGGATTTATGTAAATAGAGTATTAAACTCTACGGTTGTTAATGGAAAGGGAATATCTTTTATATGCACTGGCTCAGTCCTCTCATTCCATTCTTCTCTATGCCAAGAGAATTCAGTTACCCTCTCACTACTATGTGCGTCTTGCACATACTCAAAACTCACCCAAAAGAACATTGTATGGTGTAAACCCAAGACTGGAATTCAACAACTCCTGAGTTCTGATCTTAGATCTGGCAGGATCTTTCTGTGGCCCTGGGAAAGTCCTTGAACCTTTCATACCTTGCTTATGAAGTTTTTCCCATTTTCATAACAAGGAAAGTGCTTATGCAACCTGTTTGCCAGGCGGCAGTGATGTCAGCTAAATTTTTTGTACTGCTTTAATGCCTCTTTCATTAAGTAATACTTGTATAATATTTTAAAAACAAATTGAGCTGCCAAACTGTAAGTGCTGGGAGTTCTTACTAAACAGTAAAATATCAAACTTCATGAGCATCAGTAGTGTGGGCTACCAGAAAGGTGGGTTTGGGAACCAAGAGAAGATAGGGCCATTGTTTGTTTGTTTTAATGTCTGAAAGATTTTGGAGATAATCGTTGCTGTGCACAGATGTGGAGGCCAGCCAGATAGCAAGAGTTAAGAATAAATATGCTAAGGAGGTAGCTAATCATTATCTTTTGAAATCTCTAAAAAGGATCACGGCATTAATAGTTGTTACTCAGAATGGTAAGAGTAATTAGCAAAAAGAGATTACGGTAAAAGGGAATGGTCCTAAAGCAAGATGAGGAAGGAAGATGTAAGCAAATGCCTTTGTAACTAAGCCTTTTATGAGCAAGGCTCAATGCAATTCAACATAAACTCTTAGTTAACATATGAATAGGCATTACTTTCTTGTTGTGAAAATTTTCCACTGCTAGAAATGTTTCTGAGAGGGGGGGCAATACAGTTGTTAATTCTGCCCCTGCTCTTCATGCCTTCCCAAGATCAGGTGGTCTCAGTCTGGGGAAAGTGTAGGGAGCAAGGGGACTAGAGCAGCCCCCACTGGCAAGGGAACTAGAGCAGCTGCTCGAAGCCCCTCATGCAGTCCTCAAATTAGGAATTGCAGTCTGGGGACCAGGCAGGGAGCAAGGAGTGTCCTCCTCTCCCCTCCTGGTATTTGGGAGGGGTGAGAGCAGCTGCCTCCTACATCTTCTCCATACCACAGTGACTCTGGTCTGCGGGAGGGGTGAGAGCAGCTGCCTCCTACATCTCCATACCACAGTGACTCTGGTCTGGGGAAGGCACAGGAGCCTTTCCCTTCCACTCAACTTCTCCTCAGACTAGGAGGAGATGAGCAGCAGCTGCTCTCCATGCCTTCCCCAGACCAGAGTGACTTGGATTTCAGGAAGGTGTCGAGCATTTCCTCACTGCTCAATTCCTCTTGGTCACCTGCTAAACTAGGTTCTTGGAACACTTCAAAGATTGGTTTTCCCTGTAGCATATCCTGTCAAGAGACAGGATATCCTCATGGAAAGCTACTTCCAATAAGATATAGTACGTTCTCATAATAAAAGAACTAGAGGTCCATCGGGGTGCTTTTTAAGTAATGTATAATTCATGTTAGAAATTTGTGGAAGCCAATAGGAATAGTCAAAAAAGTTATGACAAATATATAGTGGATAGGTCTATTAGGGGCAATCAAGCACAGCGGTCAGGGGTATAACCTCAGCCTCACAACATCCCTACACCTATAACTGCTACTAACTAGGGGAGTACAGCATGGATGAATACTTCTATAGTGGAGGGATCACTGTACATCCACCCTGTTTCTCAAGCTCTCTCTCTCTCAAACATCTGTTAGTTGCTACTGTCAGAAACAGGCTACTGGGTTAAAAAGTCCTTTGATCTAATGAGTAGTACAATTTTTATGTTGGGCAATAGAAGCCATATCTCTAGTTTTATCCTGTTACACTGAAAATTTCTCTCTTAAGCACTTGTCTCCCTATATCTGAAGCCAAATTACATCAGCTGACCATTTAATTGGAGAGAGGATTTGTTTTGACAATAGACTGGGTGCAGTCAGTGTTCCCAAATTATGAGCTTTTTGGCACCTTTTACTGTTCGCAGTGACACCATGTCTAATGCTCAGAAATTTTTCAGTTTATAGCATTTCCATTGAATAAAACATTATTTTTGCTTTATAAATGTGGCAGC
Organism: Alligator sinensis; assembly: GCF_000455745.1. Classification (NCBI taxonomy): domain Eukaryota; kingdom Metazoa; phylum Chordata; order Crocodylia; family Alligatoridae; genus Alligator; species Alligator sinensis. The sequence continues at coordinate 225,967 of NW_005842281.1, read as the reverse complement.
CCTCATTTCAGTAACTTAGTGGGTTTATTTTGTAGATACAATGGTTGGGCTCCAGGTGGCTGTCTGCTCCCCACTTCTAATAGCCATGGCATTTGGCATTTGGCAGCAACTGTGACTCTATAGACTATAGGCAGTCTGGTGTGTGTTTTTCATCTGAGCCTGCCAGAGGGAAAAGTCAGGGCACAAACATGAGCTGTAGAATTGAAAAATGGTTAAGAAACGGAGATGGCTGACTACAATTGCCCTACTGGCTTATTCCAGGATCTATGCAGGGAGCATGGATTACAATTAAATTCCTCTTAAGAAAAGCTGGAGAGCTAGAAATGGCTACAGGGCCAGGATATTGAAAGCCATAATGGTGAGCATTTAGCTTAGCAAAATTGGAAATTCCATGCCAAAATGATTAATTTAATAACATATGAGGAAAAAAAAATGTTCAAGAGAAACCAACAGAGCCTTGATGAAATAAATAAATTAGGTCACACCTCTCTGAGCTTTATTCAGGTTCTATATGGATTCAAGCAAACATAATTGACTTAACGTACACTCAGTTCATGTTTGTGAAGTTACCACCATAGACATAAAGTTTAGAGACATTTGTTTTTGTTACGGAGAATATAAGAAAAGAGGGGGTTGACATGATGCAGATGAAACCTGTACACAATGACGCCCCCTGCCCCCCCCCCCTGAGAGAATCACAGCCCACAGGTTGAAAGCTTCTTATCTATGCATATTCAAGCCAATCTTTCTGAGTGGGTCTCAAATTGTGGTTTAGTACATTTCCCCCCCTGTTCTTTACTAGCTATTAATTTTGGATACTCAGGGTCTGAACATACAGCCCATTTACCTTGGAGTAGTTTACTGTAGATTTTACTTTGGAATAAAATTACACCTTTGTCCAGATAAGACAGATGACTATCCTCTTGGGTGACTGTCCAGAGTAGACTGACTTTTATTAGTAAATGTTTAGGATTGTGAATACAAAAAAGCTGACAAAGCCAGTAGGGAAATACATGGTGCCCGAGTGAGGGACTAACAATAGAAGGATGGGGATGAGGAGGGGAACGCAACTAGGTTACAGGCAATACAATGTTAGCCAACTAAGCCCGGGGGTAGAGGGGAAGGGGGAAGGGGAGGGAGGGGGTTCGCGACGCTGAGAGAAAAAGGAGATAGATACACACAAACCCATTACAATGGTCCGCAATGGTGGAAGAAATGGTCCAAAGAAAAAGTGTCTCAGTCCATATAAACTCTCATCGCGAGGGTCCTCTTCGGGTGGAGCAGGGTCGTCCATTGTTGAGCAATCGTCTCGAAGTGAAGGTCCATCTGGTGCAGAGGGGGGGTTCAGGCGGTTCCCTCTGGGTCCAGTCTGGTGGCGGTTCGTCTGGTGGGGTCGGTGTACTGGTGGTGGCCCGTGATGTGTTCCATGTAGATGTCACGGGACCAACGGATGGCGTCAGACACCATGAGGCAGCACATGAGCTTGACATAGCGGCAGGAGATGCGACAGGCATGCAGGATGCTCTCGTTGCTGGGGTCCCAGGCTCCGAGCGTTACCACGATGAGCACGTCGACTGTCACGTCGTAGCCGTGGCCCCTCAGGATGTCGGCCAGTGGGGCGTACTTCTCCTGCTTGCGAGCCCGGGTGTCGGTGAAGGCTTGGTGCCAGTTCTTGAAGGGGATGGTAACGTCCACGATCATGACCTTCTTGGCCTCCTCGTTGGTGACGACGATGTCGGGATGCATCTGGCTCTCGCAGCCCGGGACGGCCGCAGCCCGGCCACAGCGGGGGAGGCCCTCACCAGGCGGTTCTGGACAGCGTTGTGGCGTAGCTGCCAGGTCCTGGCGTGTGGCTTGCAGCTGCACCGCACAAGGGGGAGGGTCTCTGCCGCATAGCCACACCGTTGGCACCTCTTGTCCCGGTGGCCGAAGTGGACGGCCCCATTCAGAGGCAGGCAGTTGAGGCGGGCATGGTGGAGGAAGCGCCAGTCCATGAAGTGCGTGAAGCTCCCCCTGGGCATGAAGTAGTTGCTGGAGTCCCACTTCAAGGTGACGTCGAAGACCTTGCCCTAGTCAGGTTTGGCCCTCAGGTCACTGGCGTACTTGTTTCGGACGGCGTCCTTCAGGAACCTCTCCAGGAAGATCCTCGTGCAGGGCGTCACTGTTACGGGGTCGGCGTGCAGGACTGGTTGCAAGGAGACTCCCAGCTCCCGGCGCTCCTCGGTCCAGGTCCAGGCACAGCCGATGTGCTTCCCGAGGCGGCGCGTGGTGTTGCAGGCTCGGCTCCACAGTGAGGCAATGTCCCCGCCGTCTCTGCTGACCCCTCCAGCGAGCCGCTGAGGAAGGTGGCCAAGTCACGTCTGGTGGGCTGCCTTCCAATCCTCTTGCAGGCGGTCTCCTCAAGGGCGCTGGTGGCGATGGTACTTACCATGGGGTCCGGGCAGGTCAGGAGGTGGAAGGTGTGGGTGACCACCGCGATGTAGCCGAGGTCTCCCATGCATAGTATGTTGGCACCTCCCTGCCGGTAGGGGATGTGCAGAACCTCGTTGCTGGCCCTTAGCAACAGGTACAGCCACTTCTTGAGTAGCTGCTGGATCTCGGCGTCCGCCTTCTTGAGGGGGGTCTTGGGGACCGCCGAGCCTCTCAGGACAAACGCGATGTGGGGAATAAGGAAGGTGTTCACCATGTCTATCTTCTGCCAGGGGACCAGCAGTGATGAGTCCAGCTTGTAGGTGTCCTGCACGATCCCGTTGATGGTCTCCTCCAGCATCTGCTTGGCCCGGTGGCCGGTGGGCATCCCCAGGTGGCAGTAGGCCTCACCATCACGCAGGTGCCTTATCGCCTGGCCCTGGATCATGAGGCTGGAGTCCAGAACACGGCTCTTCTGCCTCCCATCAATGTGCAGAGGCGCACTTGGCAACATTGAAGCATAGGACCATCCACCTGGCCGCCTCAGACGTCACGT
>NW_005842281.1:190920-222940 GCF_000455745.1 Alligator sinensis | reverse complement strand
ACGCTCAGCTTCTGGCCGTAGAGGTCGAGCCTGCCGGGGCCTCCTGCCACGGCTTGAAGAAGCGGTTCCATGGCCAGGTTGAAGACAGTGGGGCTGAGGGGCCAGCCCTGCCTCACCCCCGACCACATGGGGATCTCCGCGGTCTCCCTATTGGTGGCACGGACGGTTGTGGTGCAGCTGTGGTAGAGCTCTCACACCAGGTCGATGACACCATCCGGCAGGCCCAGCTCGCGGAGGGTGCTGAAGATGTGGCACTGGGGCACGGAATCGAAGGTGTTGGAGATGTCCAGCCACGCCACCACACACTGCTTCCTGGTCCTCCGGGCATTGTCCAGGGCCATCTGGAGGGTGAACTTGTGCTCATAGCAGCCCTCCATCGACATGAACCCCTTCTGGCTCCGGCTGACAGCCTTGCCAGTCACCGTCCAGTCGGTGATGCAGCCCGCCAGGCAGCTGGCGTAGAGCTTGGCAACGGTGGAGCACAGGGCGATGGGTCTCCAGTTGCCCGGGTCGGTCAGGTTTCCCTTCTTGTGGATGAGGACCGTCATGGTCCTCTTCCAGACGGCGGACGTGCACCGGAACTCTCTGCACCTGTTGAAAAGAACAGAAAGAACAAGGCAGCCTGGGTCATGCTTTTTGAGGAGACTGTACCTGATCCCGTCCCTGCCAGGGGTGGTGTCCCTGGTCCTCTTCAGGCAGGCTTCCACTTCCTGCGGCGTGAAGGCTTCCTCGAACCCCTCCGCCGGGGGGACAGGGGTCAGCGCTCCAATGGTCGCAGGGCATGGGGCGGTGGCTTCTGCTGGGGGGTTGAAGACCCTGCTGAAGTAATTGAAAAGAGTCTTGCGGGGGACCTGGCAGAAGGCCGAGGGTCCCTCCAGGATCTCTCTCAGCACCTTGGGACAGTTGGCCCCGTACAGCTTCTGGATCCGGGAGGCTGCTGCTGGGTCGTATTGCTGGTGCCTGGGTCGCCTCTGCAGATGCGGTCTGTGGACCTGTCATGTCGCCGGTCTGTTGTTCCCTCGGTTTGGCCGGGCCACCGAGGCCTCGAAGGCCTCGAAGGTGGTGGTCTGGGAGAGCTCCTCCAGCCAGAGGGTTTGCCACAGGGTGGGCATTCTCTGCCATGGGGAAGGCTCCGCACCTGGAGATCCTGGCATGCTCGGGGTCCAGAGGGCACCCAGCGTCTCAGTTCCTCCGGGCGGCTCTGAGATCCCCGGCGGGTTGGGGGCCTTGGGTGGCCCCGGGGGTCCGGGAGGAGGGCTGTCCGGTTGGGGCGTCATGTCCGGTCGGGGGTCCCTGGGCGAAGGCCTGCGTGGTGGCATCGCTGGAGCAGGTCTCTCCGTTGGATGGTCCCTGGGGGTCTGGTCTGGTGGGACCAGACCTAAGTGCCAGTGGAGCCAGTAATAATGTATATGAATTGTGCAAACATCCATCCTGAAATGAAATAGCTAAAGCTGTGGACACTCAACTAGTCCAGTGGTAGGACCTATGTTGATGCAGTTGTCCAAAGCATGACTTTATTCCAAAATGGAGCATGAAGTTTTTTATCGTGTGTGTGCTTCACCTTTATCCTAAAGTCAGATCATTCCAAGGTAAACATGTTGCATGTCTGCATGCTCAGTAACTTTGTAGATATGCAGAATGGCCATGTTCAGATGAACGTGGATGTCTGGTTCCCCTGGGACAAGTAGCAGCAGTGCACTTCGTGCTGCAGCTACTTGTCCCTGGAGAATGCATGTGCCATGTACGCTTTGGCGCTCAGCAAGTTACCCTGGGGGCAATAGGGGAGGCTGGAGCCAGCACTGTGCTGGCCTCAGCATCCTCACCTGGGGCTCCTGGGGCTGCAGCAGTGGTGAGCCTGGCTGGCAGCCCCAGCCAGCTCCGGGCAGCCTGTCTCTGCTTTTCAGCGGTATGCGCTGCCCATTTGTGCACTGCTCCACTTTTTTTTCCTGTGGGATATCCAGGGGTCAAGAAAACCCACAGAAAAAAAAGCAGAGCAGCACATGCACAGGCAGTATGCCTTTGCAGTGTGGAAAATACTTGACTGTGCATTATGTGGCACTGCAGGTGTTTTTGTAGTGCCACATACCATGCAGCTGCGTTTGTCTGGATGCACCCAATGTGTTTACTTTTGTCATCTCATAGTACTCAGTTTTGCATAAGATGTGGCACTGAACAAGGAACTCCGAAAGAAAAAAAAGAAACTGGATCTCCTAGTACTTCTCCTTCACTGTAGAGCTTTGGTTTAGAATCTTACTTTCTAACTAACTTAAACACCTCTAGTTTTTAATAAAAAAGATATGTATCTTCACAGATAAATCGGCAAATTATTTCCTGATTTGCTGACTATAAATGCTGCTGGCATCTCCAGATATGAGAAGTTACATGCAGAGAAATGTTGGTAGCAAAAAATAAGCACTGAGAGAGTTCAGTAGGTAAAATTGAAGGCCAAACTGAAGGTATTTTAATATTTGCCCACCAATTCAGAACCCCACTTAAGAAAAGAAAACTATGGGAAGTTACTAGCACTTCTCTACCTCTCATATACTGTAAGTCACTATGTAATATAGATTTCATAGACATTAGGGCTGGAAGGGACCTCGGAAGATCATCGAGTCCAGTCCCCTGCCCAAAGGGCAGGAAGTCAGCTGGGTTCATAGGATCCCAGCAAGATGAGCATCCAGCTTGTTCTTGAAGGTGTTCAATGAAGGCGCTTGAACCACCTCCGGTGGCAGGCTGTTCCAGACCTTGGGGGCTTGGACAGTAAGGATATTCTTCCTTATGTCCAGCCTGAAATGGTCTTGTAGTAGTTTGACCATTCGACCTAGTCGTCATCCCTTGGGGCGCTCTGGTGAACAAATGTTCCCTCAGATACTGGTGGTCACCCCGATAAACTTGTAGGTGGCCATCAGATCATCCCTGAGCCTGCGCTTTTTCAGGCTAAAGAGCCCCAGGGCTCTCAGCCTGTCATCGTAGGTTCTGCTTCCCTGACCTCTGATCATGCGCGTGGCTCTTCTCTGGACTCTCTCAAGCTTCTCCACATCCTTTTTGAATTGTGGAGCCCAAAACTGGACGCAGTACTCCAGCTGCGGCCTCACTAAGGCCGAGTACAAGGGGAGAATGACGTCCCGGGATTTGCTTGAGAAGCATCTATGGAGGCAAGCCAGCGCTTTGGTCGCTTTACTAGCCGCAGCATCGCACTGCCGGCTCATGTTCATATTATAGACTATGAAGAGCTGAGAGAATGAACCATATAAAATATCTTGGACACATAATAGGCCTGTGCAAATAGGGAATTATTCAATTCAGATTCAGCAGATTTGGAGGATGTGATTTGATTCAGAGATTCAGATCACTGTTCCAAATTGATTCAGCCGAATCAACTTTGGAAGATTCGGCAGTGATTCGGAGAGACTCAGAGATTCAGCCATAGACTATAATAGGGAATCACTGAAATACCTATCACTTTGTCATTTTTTGGCTGAGTTCGATAAAAATCGCAGGGATGGTAGCCCCTTCTGAGGGCATGAAGCATGCAAAGGTTCAAGAAGATAGGTGCAGGGGTTTCTGGGAAACTATACCTGAAATGGCTGAAAGCTAAACTTGTGTCATATGTCTGTGTTAAGGCAGATTTGGATGAAAACAGCAGAGATGATAGCCCCTTCTGAGGACATTAGGCCTTTCCAAGTTTCAAGGAGATAGGTGCAGGGGTTTCACTCCAGGGAAAACACAGCTTTCTTTTTAAGAAGTGTAGTGGAAAAAAACCAAGAACAAATATTAATTGAAAGAAATGGATTGGATAGGGATAAGTAGAGGGATTCTAGTTAGTAAGATATATCCAATCCTTTCCAAGAACAGAAGGTAGGAGGAGACGTACTAGGTAGGAAGCCAAGCCAGTCCAGTACCTTTCAGACTCTGTTGCTCAGGCAGAAACAGCTCACAAAAGGGACAGAAACGCTGCAGACAGAGGCTTATATGCTGTTTCTACATCTGTCCCTCAGAGCACTGTGATTGGAAGGGGACTCAGGGAAAGATCACAGTCACTGGCCAGCTGCTGATGTCAGTCTTTCCCCCCCTGCTCCCCCTTCCACTTCTCAGTTTCTGTTCCCATGAAAAACCACCTCTGAATCAATTCAGAGGCTCCGAATTGATTCAGAGGGTTTTTTTCTTCTCCCGATTCAATTCAGACTTGGTGATTCAGCCTCTGAATCAGGCTGACTCTTCTCCAAATTGAATTGCGGACCGAAACTTTGCACATGCCTAATATATACACGTGTATTGTCACATTAGCAGTTTGGAGAACTGTTGTAACAAAAGAAATTGTTTTCTAGAAATTTGAGACCCAGTTTTATTCCCCATCAGAAAGTGCTCTCTTTGTCCACTTTGCAGTATGGTCTAAAATATAGTCTATATTTTCTTGTCTTAATCATTTTTTCTCAGGGAATCATTTATATACAATTCATAGACAGAAAGCGGAGCAAGGAGGCATCTTAAAAACAACCTGGTTCAGAGAAGCATGAGCTTTCATAGGCAGCAGCCTACTTCATCAGACTCTGTCTAGTCCTAGCCTCTGACAAAGTAGGTTGCTGCCAACAAAAGCTCATATCTCTCTGAACCAGTTAATTTCTAAGGTGTCAGTCTACCCTACTTTCTGCCTGTTTTCAAACAGGGTTAACCACCTCTATGCAATTGATATAATGGGGGGAGGAACTGGGGGTGAGGAACATTGAGCTTTCAGGGCCTTTGTTGCAAAGACAAGTTAATTTTTGAATGGGTTATTGAACTGGAACATAAATATCTTGTCCTTTCTTGGTTTGGGAGATTGATATGATGTTTACAGAATATTTAATGATCTTTTATTTTGTGTTTATTTACAGGGTATCTTTACACAGTCAACAAAATCTGATGACAGTCTCCAACCTAGGAGTTATTTTTGGTCCAACTCTGATGCGAGCACAGGAAGAAACTGTGGCTGCTATGATGAACATTAAGTTTCAGAATATTGTTGTTGAAATTCTTATAGAGCATTATGAAAAGGTAGAACAATATCTGACATCTTTTACTTGAAAATATTTTTGCAATATGAGTGAAGTTAACACACTACAGGATCTCTTTTTCATTGCCTCATCAGATGAGTCTGAAAAAGAAAATGATTTGCTGTACATGGTTCTGCACATGAGTACAGGAGCTGCCCAGAATCTTGCTGGAGAATGTAGTCAGTTCTCTGGGTTGGAAGAAAGAACATGTCTTTGCCTTCACTTCCCCATGCAATATCTAGTTTATTGCGTTATATTAAGGGGTATTTCAGATTAAAAAATCCTTCTTTGAGTGATTTCATGGCTTACTCTCTTGATTCCATGTGCCCAAAGTCAGATTGATTTTGGCCAGCTTAGTCTTTTGGGGCATGTCTGCATGACAGAGGTCTCATGCCCCACCTGAGGACACAAAGGACTGTGAGTGGACCCAACTATCCCTCGTTTTCTTCTTACCCATGATAGCTTTAGGTCTCACTGAAGTATGGATTAATATAACAATTAGTGCATTTACACATCACGCAGAGGCTCTGATAACAGCATGAACTGAAGTAGGCCCCAGTGAATACAAAATTAGGCATACCACATGCTTCCACAAAAGTTATGAAAAAGTAACTAATTAATTTGGAGCCTCCAAAACCAACAGATAGGGAGTAAATTGATAAAACCAGTCCAGAACACCAACACAAGGATCAGAGTCACCTGCCGAATAGGTGTCTACATTTGGTGGGAAGGTTGTAGGAAGTAGGATGTGGATGATGCCACTTAAATGTTTTAATAATTGGTTAGAACTAGTTTTGATCAATGTATGAAAAGAGGCCTGGGAATGCTTAATACTTTACACTGGCCTTAGGGGTTAAGTTCATGCCTGCATCATGCCTGCAAATGATACAGCTAGTACCACGGACCATCTGGTCATGGATACTAGCGTCTAGGTTTATTTGTAGTTCAGAGGGTAGGAGAGATTCAGGTCTTCATGGTGGGTCCTCTTTACTTCATATTTCCATAAAAACCACATGACTCTCAGGCATCCTCCCAAGGTTCTGTTCCAAGTTGAACAAGAGTTACTTCTGAACCAAGTACTTATCTCCCACTTAATTATCCCAAGCCCCATTAAACCACAGATAAGTTAAGCTTCATGTACTTTATTATGAAGGTTTAGTAAGGTCATTATATTAATGTAAAAAAAACACCTAGACTGCTTGTAGGCTATGTAGAGAGGGTCAGGTAATATCGTATCTGAGGTTATCTAGGGAAGTCTCCAACTACTTCAGAACAGGTGAGCTTTGTTTGAGCCACCTTGCCGCAACAGCACTCATTCCACTAGAGGTGTTAGAAATAAGTCTCGCTTCTGAAACCTTTCAAGTGTCTTCATCAAGCTTGGCCCTCACCTTGATCCTCACAAGACACTACTGCTTGACAAAGGCTTCCAGATCTAGATTCTAGATTCTGGGTTGTCATACAGTCATTGTTTATGTGGGACTCCTAGTAATTTACTTGAAGTCAACAAACTTTAGGTTAGATAAGCATCTAGCTGGGGTCATCGGACCCCACCGCTCTTCCCTGCCTATGCAGGGGGTCGGACTCGATGATCTATTGAGGTCCCTTCCGACCCTAGCATCTATGAATCTATAAAACATGGAACTCATGCAGACAATCACTTGAAACAGAAAGAATGATTATTTACTGTACAGCATTCATAATTTTTTAAGATCTCTTGTCCACGTGGTTTCTATCACCCTCCCTCCTTTATTGCTACTATGGAGGCCTTATCTTCTGGGCGTGTGTATTAAGCCTTTCACACATGAAGCTAATGGGATCTAATGTGTGATTCACACAATTGTGCCTCCTGCCATGCCACACAGGCAAAACAATGGGGTGAAAATTTCCCCCAGCAGCAACAGCAAACTTCACAGCACACTACAGAACTGCAATTCCCAGAAAACCTTGCACTTCATGACACACACTGCTTGCACCAACTGCTTTCTACTGCTCTGCATGCTGCCTTGTGAGGAAGAGTGAGAGAGGTCTGCCCCAGGTGCATTATTCACATGTTATGCCTCTGTATTTTATAACATTCTTAACAGGTGCAACAGTAAGTGGGAAATGAAAAATATGATTCATTCTTAGTATGTTTTTTTGTTTTGGCATACAGATATTTCACACTGCACCGGACCCCAATATTCCTCTTCCCCAGCCTCAGTCCCGTTCAGGTTCCAGAAGGTCAAGAGCTATATGTCTCTCCACAGGCACACGCAAGCCTAAAGGAAGATATACCCCATGTTTGGCAGACCCTGATAGTAAGTTTATCCATTCTTATAGATAACAACCTCTCCATCCCTGTTCTTTAGGTCTCAGTGTTGGTAATTAGTAAGCAATGCAATTGTTGGTTCAAACATACTGACTGCTTATTTGTAGCAAATGCACGGTGTGTTCAGCTCCATCTTCTGTTTTTATTTTGTCTGTCTTTGCCCATTTGTCTACCTATGTAAATATAGTTTGTGCCCTTTCTCTGGTCTCTGTTACTGTAGTATTTTGGATTAGCTATTATGCCAGTGGTGTTAGAGGACTCTCTACTTTCAGTAAGGATCAGTATGGACAAATTCTAACTTGACAAATTCTAACTAAGCATTTCTTTACCTGACAAAATCTAACTAAGGGTTTATCAAGGGTTAATTATGGTCCTTCTATAGTCTTTTTTATATTTATTCCTAGGTCCCAATCATCATCTATTATCCCTTAAGAATTTTAAGATTCATTATTTCACTTTAGAGCAGTCTCAAACTCTTTTATATTTTCACTTTCTTTCTGTACTGTCTATTTAAAATCATATCATTCATATTTTTCATTTCCCCATAGCGTTGAAGTATTCCTCAATTTTCTGTAATACAGTTTTATAGTCAGTTTCCTCTGCCTCAGTTAACTGAAAATACTGAAACCATCAAGTGTTTCAAAACCAGCTATTAGCAGCAATATATCTGCCTTTTGTCTGTCTGTCTTTTGTGCTGGTGCATGTTGTTTCCAGATACAGTGAAGAACTATTAAACTGGTACCAGTTGTTCTCTGGATACTTTCAATTCCAGTGATGCTATAAAGTCCTCTGTTCTTCCACTGGGGATACTTGTGTGGTATATTTTTCTCCAACTACCATGCTTTACTCAGAAATCACTGAGGGCTCCTACAGACATTCTGGGAGCCTGCTCCGATGTGCTGGTTGAAATAAAACACATGCAGTGAGCTTTAGTTCAAAGCGCTGAAAAAATGGTGGTGGGGTGCTCTGAACTAAAGCTCACTGACATGGGACTCGTGGGGACACTAATACCTGTGATGTTTGGGTGCTTTTAATTAGCGCAGCTCGCTGATTAAAGCACCTGACACCGTGTCCCAGAGTATCTTAACAGTACATTTCCTGACCCCAGGTAATCCAGAATTCCCAGTCTTTGAGCGTTATAAAGCAAGTAGGCAAAAAATGTACATTCTTAGCACATTCCTTTACACCTTTCACTTTTTATGGCAGTATTATGAAATCTCCTTGACAAGCTGCAAGACATAAAAACTAAATTTGAAATCAGTATCATGGTGTGGAGCTGTTAACAGTTTAGTAAATATATTCAGCCTTCACTGGGCATGTCTACACTTGTACATTTACAGTAACTGAACTTACTGCACAGTATGAGCACACATCTGCACATGCACACCTGTACTGCACAGTAAATATGGCAACTTATACTGACTTGAGCGTAAATTTGATACCTGCATCAAGCAGGTATCATATTTACATCCAATCAATTACTGCACAGTAATGTAGCTGTAGACATCTTACTGAACAGTAACACTGTTTGTGTGGACTGACTTGGGACTAACTTTAGTCCCAAGTCAGTCCACACACAGCATTCATGTGCCTTCAAGCCTGCGTATATAGACGTTGGCCTATTCCCACTTCCTGCATAGTAGTTTACTGCGCAGTAAATTTAAGTCAGCATAAATACATGTGTAGACATGCCCACTGAGTAGAAAAGAAATTCTCTCTCTCATAATGGCAATACTAAAAAATAAAAAAATGACCTTGATTTGGATGATAACTTAAAGAGAATCGGGGAGCAAACCAGCAAGGGCTGCTAGACAGGCTAAATCTATGCCTGTGGCCTAACTACTTATTTATTGTAAAAGGTTGTGACTGCATGGTCTCCTGAAGTACTTACATGAAGCTTCCTAGAAATTTTGTGACAGCACAGTCAATGTAAGAGTAAAGTTCTGAATTCAGCTGGTTAGACCATGAAGTTTGGTGGATTGGGGAGGACAGTTAACAGATTAAGTATTGGCAATCTGGTGTTAGGCCAGGTTGTAAAAGAAAAAATAGATCTTCTCCCTCAGGAACTGTACTTTCAACAGTCATCATATCTAATTAATATCTTCCAAGCAATTTGGACTGGTACCAGAATGTCCAGAAAAAAGGGAATTAAGCTAACTAATAAGCAGAATAGCCCTCAATAGTTCCTATCATGGCAAAGGTGCCTGGACTACCATAAAGTATGAAAAGGGGGGATCTAGTCAGATGAAAATGGAAGTGCCAGTAAAGAGACAGCTACAGAAGGCCAGCACTGAAGGTCCCCAGTGGAGATGGATAATCTCTGGTGTTTTTGTGGGTATAACTAATAGACTTGTCTATATTTAGGTGGGTTAGGCTGTGGGCAGACAATACATTTGTAGCACTACATACAACCTTGTTGTGCTACAAAAGTCAAGGAAACAAACGTGCACGTTCCCTGTAGCACTGCAAAAATGATGGAAGCACTGCACAAGTGTTCCTGTACGAATGTTCTTGAACATTACAGGAACTTCCCTGCAATGTTATGTTTTGCATGTATTGTTTGTATAGTGCATCTTAGCACTACAGGGGGTTTCTCAGCATCCTGTAAAGCTCCTCTCTCCTCCCACTCCAGTCCATAGAGGGGTAAGGAGAGCTGGGTAGACACTGAGCCATAGGCCTAGGTTAGTGCAGGCTGCCCATTTCCCCCACCTCAGGACTGGGCTATCAGTGAATGTGGGACTGGGACCAGGTAGTAGTGGCCTTGATGGCATATTGGGAACAGGACAGAGACCATGCAATTAATTCCATCTGCACAAAAAAGCCGTATAATGGTTCTGAAATCTTGACTCAAGTGTACTTTTTATTGGTGAAGTAAAATGCTGTATTATCTCATTTCCAAACTTAAAGATCATTTTAAGAGCAAAAGTAGTGAACCATGTATTTCATTTACTATATTACAGCTTGTAGAGTACATTTTAAATCATGTGGAGGTGAGATTGAGATAAGTGTACCACAGAGTACTTTATAACACTGGATACCACAAGTGGCTCCTCAAAGGGCAATTATACAGACTTTTCTCTGTGGCCACAGGGGACAAAAAGGACAAGGAATAACAGTCTTAAATTGCAAAAATGGAAATTTAGGTTCAACACAAGGAAGATTTTTTTTCATTATGGGCATGGTTTAACATTGGAACAGACTACCCAGAGAGGGTGTAAAATCCTCCATCCTCTGAAGATTATAAATATTATAAAGGTGTACACTTGATGGTTTAGATGGAGTTGTTCTTGTTCTTAGCAGAAGGTTGGACCAAGTGATCTGCTGATGTCTCTTCCAGCTCTATTTTAATATGATTTTAAGTGGCAAAGTAAATGTATAGGTAAATAGCTGCTTGGAAAGGATTTATTTAAATCATATCAAAGGAAAATACTGATTATTAGGACAACTTTCATTGGGATGATACATTCATTGGAGAGTCAGGGACCAAAATAACTGAGGAAACTGGGGATGTGTTCAAAGAATTGGGAGGCTGCAAAAAGAGTATTATAATAGGAGTGAAAATGCCAGAGCACAGCATGAGTCATGCTCTCAGAAATTTCCTCCCATTTTAAGACTGAGGCTAGAAGAAAAGCTGGATAGGATTAATGTTCTAGGGAATCAGAGAGTGAACAGAAGAACTGAGAGAGAGGAGTACTCACTGGTAGTGGTAGCTGGGGGGAAAGAGGCAGTACTTCACTTATTATTTAATTCTTTTGGGGTCTGAACGTAAAGGAAGAAGGAACATTTTCTGCTATCTACAAGTGAAGAAAACGTTGGACGGATGGCTGATGCCAAGTATTTATCTGCACCAGATGCAGCAGCAGAGTTTGGCAGGTGCCCTTAGAAAATCAGAGCATGTATTTGTTCGCATTCAAAACTGCTTCTGGGAGACACTGTTTCCTCAGAATGCCATTGGGTTGTGTTCAGCAGCCAAGTTATTTTGCCAGAAAATAGAATGGATTTTTGATGAAGGTATTAAGAGCTATATAATGAAGGTATTAAGAGCTATGTAATGACATTTTGGTTGGGAAACAGTAGACAAGCATGGCAAGAGTCTTTCAGTAGTACTAAAAAGAGGTGAAGCTAAATAAATAAAAATATAAATCTCTCCACTATTCATCCTCCTTCTCTCCCTGCCCCACCCAGCCTGTCTCTCACCCACTGACTCCTCAGTTTACATCTTCACTGATTGCCTGTCTTGTATGCATACCAGCCCAGCCTCTGGCTTCTTTACTTTTCATTCCATCCAAGAAGAGCACACACCAACTGCAGAAACTTCCTCAGCCTGACAAAGGGTTTTTAAACCTGAAAGCTTGCTTACATTTTGTTTTCCACCTCTTTAAGTTGGTCTAATAAAAAATATCAGATTCACCCAAAGAACCTTGTCTGCTTGTGTCCTTAGACCAACATGGCTACAACCTACACCCCTATTAATTTCATGAAACATTCCTGAAAGAAAAATTAACCCAGCAAGGCACACAGATAAATCATAATAAGGTTGCAATTGTTACTAATATGCTGGTCCCACCACAATGGAAAAGACAACCTAGAATAGTTCATTAATGTAGACAGACAAGGTTCTTTGGGTAAATCTGATATCTTTTATTAGACCAACTCACATAGTTGGAAAAAATTCTTTTTTGCAATCTTTCAAGTACAAGCACCCTTCGTCAGGCTGAGGAAGCGTATGCAGTTGGTCTGTGCTCTTTCTGGATGGAATGAATAGTAAAGAAGCCAGAGGCTGGTATGCATGCAAGAAAGCCAGTCAGTGACAAGGTAAATTAAGAAGTCAGAGATTAATGGGTGAGAGAGAGGTTGGTGGGGAGCGGGGAATTAATGTAGGTCATATAAATAGTGGAGAGGTACCTTCGGAGTCAGATGTTAGGCAAGTTATAATATGTCATAAATCCAGTGTATGTATTTATTAGTCCAATGTATGGATTTTTTTAGTCCCCAAAATCATGGACTAAATATATATCTATATTTAGTCCATGATTTTTTGTATTCAGTAGGTTGATGAAGTAAAGTCCGTAGGGTTGTCTGTGAAAGGTGTTTTGTAAATTCCCTTTGAGGATTAGAACTGAGAGATTGGAGAGAGATTCTCATTCATGTAGAATCATTTGAGCTTAGTTTTGCTCTTCAGACAAAGAACCTGGGTTACAGAGGACCACCTAAGGACATTTGACACAATTGCAGAGTAGCAGGATCCGTAGATAAATTCTCATTTCATGCAGTTTTAAGAACAACTTGTCTGATGTTAGACATAGGGAAGGGGCCTCTTGAGTAATCAAGTCTAGTCCCCTGCTATTGCAAGACAGCACATTAGAGAATCCTGTTAATTGATTGATAAAGCTCCATCTCTGATTCATTAGGGGGTTTGCCCCATTATTCTGATTGAAGAGGTCTTTCAGATGGTTTGAAACCATCTTCGAATTTCCAGGCTACATTTTTTCATGGAGAGTTTACACTAATTTGTTCTTGTGTCTACATTGTCCTTTAGCATAAATTGCTGTTCTCCCTCCCATGAATCTTAGCCCAGTGTGTGTTCATGCCTTCTTTCATGAAAGCATTAGTACTTCCCTTTCTCTACTGGAAATATTGCACCTGATAGATCATAGAGATTGTGGTTTGCTTTTATTACTTGCATGATACCAGCTCAGTCATAATCATCCTGAGAAAAACTAATACACCTATATTTATTTATTTATTTATCTTTCCCCTTCTACTCAGTCACCTACAAATAATGAGCTCTTAGGATTTAGCAAAGATTCTTTTTATCAATCCCAAAATGTGTGTCTTTGCATTTATATTGTTCAGTTTCATCCTGTTTTTATTACTCCAGTCCACAAGGACATTCAGTTCCTTCTGAAACATGCCCTGATTAACAGTGCCTTCTAATTATGGGCATATCCACATCACTGTGGCAGCATACTGCAGCCTCAAGGACACCCTACCCACCAGCTTCCTCTTCCATGCTCCAAACCTGGAAATGCGCCAAAAAAACTGCTCTGGGATCACCTGTGAGCCAAGACTTCTGTTTCTAGCATTGTTAAGAGTGGCTACCATCAACAACCCCAGAGTAGGCTCACCAACATATCTGTGATTTGTAATATGAGAGGGGGATCAAGACAGATAACAAGCTTTCTCAATCACCTTACAGCCTGGCCATTTGTGTTGGCACTAGATTTATGACCTAGATATCTTGTGCTGGGTGGACCCAAACCCTCAGACCAACCACAACCTCCCCATTTGATAATAGGCACATTTTATTGATACACAGAGATAGATAAGAATAATGCAAACAATTCTATATCTATCAGTCCTAGAGCTGTCATCAGGGTCACAGTACATCTGGCCAGTACACGAGATTCATCCCAACTTCAGTTCTGGTCATCCAAGGGTACGCAGTCTCAGTCTGTAGCAAGTCTCAAGTTCTTTAGAGGTTCTCTCTTGAATGTCAGATGTCAGCAGCCTGGAGGTTGAAAGCCGAGTCCCACCCCCACACTCCCTCCTCCAGTGGGATGCGTGAGACAAGCTGGTGGTATTCCCTCTGTCCATGGTGGCCTCTGGCACCCTTTGCTGCTCCGAAATCCCTCCGTTTGTATCCTTTTTTCCCTCTGTGATGACTCTTCATCTCTGGGCATCATACTGTCCACATTCTGGACAGTATATTTCTTTGTTTCATAAATCCATCACACACAAACATCCTAATTTGGGCTTTTACCAGTTTCTCCATCTACCAAAACCAGAAATCCCATGGGCTCTGCAGTTTAGCACTGTTAACCGCAGAGTCCCCTATCTCTGTTTGGGTATACTGTTCATGTTATGGAACAGTGTGTTGCATGTCTTCCATTTCCCAGCCTGTGTGCCTGCTTGCTGCTTGCCTGTTTCAAGCACAGTGGGCCTTGAAGGAAACTGTCACAAACAGGCTTTTAGAAATCAATTAACCCTTGCCATTCCCCTGGACCAGTTCTCTAATGCATATCTACAAGCCCATTCCCAAAAGCAAACCACTAAATACCATGTTCTAGCCATCAATGTGGAGGAACAATGCTAAAATTACCACTCCCTCTAAAAAGAGCTAAAACTGTATTGCTTTACTGTTTTCGAGCAGTAATACAACATAATAGTCTCCATTTACTGATTCCGTAGGTTAAATTTAGTTTCCTAGGACTATGTTTGTAGCATGCAATATTTCTTCTATGCTGACCTTTCTGCCCATTCTTACGCATAGGGTGAAAATTCATCCCAACTTCAGTTCTGGTCATTTGAGGTTAGGCAGTCTCAGTCTGTAGCAAGTCTCAAGTCCTTCAGATCCACCAGCTCCAGAAATAAAGAAATTGTCTAAAACCTATTTGGTCCTAATGGAAGAGCTGCAAGTGCAAAGTAGCTGGCAGTCTGCCTAATCCTTCATAATCTGTTTAGTTCACTTGTGTTTCTTGCACAATTGTAGCCATTTGAGTCAGGGGCTGTATGACAAATGGGGAAATTTATGAGGGATGTAATGTATAAAAAGTCTTTAAAGTTCAAACTAAAACAGGGTAGTAAGAGTTGGTGCTATGAAATAGAGACCTGAAGACTTTGGTATAACTCCCGAGTCACATGCATTGCCACAGTAGTCTATAGTTGGGGTGAAAGCCATCCCAGGACTACCTGACTGCATCCTTCCATGTAAAAGGGTTATACAACAACTGCCCAACTGAAATGCAAATTAACAAAATACCATTCTGTCTTTAGAAAAGCTATCTGTAAAAATACATGGACTAATGATTTTGGTGATGGCCAAAACTCCAGGGGCTACTGATGGCCCTGGGAAAATGTACACCTCTAGAAATTAACACACATCCAGTGTTTCTTTTCTACATGTCCCTTCTCTTCCCCAGGTGACTCATACAGCAGCAGTCCAGACAGCACACCCATGGGCAGCATAGAGTCGCTCTCTTCTCACTCATCAGAACAAAACAGCACCACAAAATCTGCATCATCCCAGCCCAGAGAAAAGTCGGGAGGAATTCCATGGATTGCATCCCCCCCTTCTTCCAATGGGCAGAAGAGCTCAGGTCTTTGGACCACAAGTCCAGAATCTTCCTCTAAGGAGGATGCAACAAAAACAGATGTGGAGTCAGACTGCCAAAGTGTAGCTTCTGTCACTGGTCCAGAGAATATGTCTCCACCAATAGATCTGACCAAAAAGGGACCTTATGGTCTGACCGGGTTGAAAAGATCTGCAGCTTCTTCCCTCAGGTCAATTCCTTCAGCTGAAGGTAAGTCCTCTGTGTTTCTTGAAGTTGTTCTAGCAGGATATTTGGTGCAGTGCACCCAGGAAAAAAAAAGAAGTGCATCAGAAGGCTACAGGGGTGTAGGTTGTCAGAAGACTACTATGTTTTGAAATGTTTCTGTATACTCTACTGTTTTTTGATAGATGTTTTTAAGATTCCTCTCTCTTGCACCTTTTTATAGCTTAAAAAGCATCAACAGAGTCTATACAGTTTGGAACAATACTTATCCTACCACCCTCTCCCACCCAGAGATGTTTTTTTTTACAAGTAGAACCCAAGCTTTGAAAAGCGTGTTTAATTTTATTGAGATATTATAACCAAATGTTATTTTAGACAAGTTGAAATTATTAATTACCAAACCCTTTTAAATTTAAACAATGCAGAAATCATCTATGGATGCTCAAAACTGAAGAAAGTTTCCTTTTGTAGCATTTGATTGTCACATTTTTGTTATAAGTGTTTAAAACAGACACAATCCATTCAACACAGCATAATAATCTTAAATATTTCTCAAAATTTCAATATCTTTATTTTCTATGCTGGTGGTACGATGCTTCTACTTGATAAACTGTCTTTTCTCTCAGTACATACTGTCCCTATTTTATTCTTCAAAAAATCCTTCTTTGTTCTGTATTTACAGGTTTTAATAAGAGCTCAATGTGCTTTAATGTTCTATGCACTCCGGTCATTTTCTTTAGGTAACAAAAGCTTCAGTGGATCTGTACAGAGCTTATCCTCAATAGATGCAAAAGATACACCAAAAGCTCCACCTAACCCTGAGCTGCCACCAAAAATGTGTAGGAGATTAAGACTAGATACTGCATCAAGTAATGGCTATCAGAGGCCAGGATCAGTGTAAGTCACCCAGATTTTATGGAAATAGATTTTTTACAGTGTTGTACAACTGGAATGATAGATGAAGTATCTGTGAACATTTATTTGAATATTTATGCATACATGAATTATTCATCCAGTTTCATAAACTTCCCAAACTGGGCAAATGGAATCTGGCTCAAAGCCTATTGAAGTAAGTGGAAAGACTCCTATGTACTTCACTGGGCATTGGAGCCTGGAAGGAGGAGGTAAACAGTTTGACTATTATTTGCCCACTCTAATCATTCTTATCATTGCCTCTTCTGTAGTTTATTATTTTAAGAGCCAGCAGGGCCATTGACTACACTGGCAGCTTATCAAGAAATAAAGTGATGTGGTTCATCATGTCTCGCAGTTCTGAATCAGAACTTAAAGTAAGAGATAAAAACACCCTTCTCTGAATCTGCTCTATACTGTTGCCTTACATGATTACAGTTAAATCCTTTGTTTTGGCAGAGTGGGGTTAGTTTTCTTGTGATTAAATACATTACAAAATATAAATTGATATTTACTTATGACTTGACTTTCAGAAGTCACGCTGGGTATCACAAAGACCTACAAAAACATTGTGCACACTCCAATTCAGACTTACCACACACTGTTAAATTGGAAAAGGTATCATTATGTTTTTTCACGGGTTGATAAGCCAAGCATACACAGGCTGGCTGATTAGCCCAACATCCCAGCATGTCAGTGACAGAACTGAGAGTAAACCCCAGAAATGTTGATGCCCTTTCCCCCTTTATTAGACCCCAAATGTTGCTCATTTCAGATATATTTAGTGACAGACCATCAGTATGAATTATAGGAGTGTGTCTTGTTTGTGTTGTTTTTAGCCACTATTTACAGGTGTATTGATTTGGCAAGGCCCTTCAGCAGGTGCCCCAATTGGAAGTCAGTGAAAACTACCCATTTGCTTAAAGTTTGGCATGTTTTTAAGACTGGATGAAATGTGGCCAAGATTCAACATGGGACTTACTTTTTCCTAACACTTTGCTTGTGGATAAAAAGAACTGCATCTGTTTAAAAATCAAGTAAACAGTTCATAAAATAAAATAACCCTTCCTGGCTTGTGCAACTGTTTAGGCCAAAATTGAAATCATGCTGTACATTTAATTAAAAGGACAAGTTTAACTTGCTGCTTAACTTCATTTTCAGAGTGGCTGCAAGAGCCCAAATGTTTGAAAGTGCCAGTTCACTTAAACAAGCTTCTTCAGGACGGTAAGTGCCCAGCATCTTTAATTTTAGTTAAAGCGTAAGGAGGGCTGATTACAAACAGTGAAGAAGAGGAAGGGGAAGCAATATCCCCTGCTATGCAAACATTTTGCGGTTTATCAAGTTTATTCTTCCTGCAGCGATCTCACACATATAAACAGCTTGGCTATTGATTCTCCGTCCTATATATTATGACAGTTAGAGAGAGGAAGTCCTGGAGAATAAACTGCCTTGGTAACTGCCCAAATTTATTAAAGTTAGTTTTGCATAAGCCTAATAAGGGTTCTCTCTCCTTCCCACCACATCTTCCTTTAGTGTCTATCTGGGGAAAAACTGTGATCTTCTATCTTCCCTTCAGCGGCTTATAGATTTACTGGGAGTAAAGTTGATTTCATCTTGACACTTTTATTTCCACTAGAGCAGACACTGCACTAGTAAACATTCCTCTCGCACTGTTGTCTCAACTCTTCCTTTCATTCTGCTTTATTTTTTCTTTCCACATCCCATTTCTTTGTGGCCTATTTCCCAGGAAAGGAGTTAGTAAGCATACCTTGAATAAGTAGTTTTGGATCAAAAACCAGGCGGTCTCAGGCACTGTCTTTATATAATGCAGAAGGCAATCTAGTTACAAATGATGCAGCAAAGGCTGAAGTACTTAATACCTTTTTCATTTCAGTCTTTACCTAGGGACAGCTACCAGCTGCTGAGTGCAGTTGACAGCTAAGATAGGGAAGGAGACAAACAGCCTAGAGTAATAGAAGAACAGGTTAGGGGTAAATGCTTTCAAGTTGGTAGGCCCAGATGAAATGCATCCTATGGTACTGAAGGAATTGGCTGAGGTATGTTCAGAACTATTGGCTATCCTCTGAGAATTCATTGAAGTCAGTTGAGGTCCCAGATGATTGGAAAAGGAAAAATATAGTACCCATCTTTAAGAAAGGAGATCCAGGGCATTTCAGCTTGGTAAACACTTGGCTGGGATGGTTTAGTCAGGGATGATTCTGACTTGAGCAGAGGGTCGAACTAGATAACAGTGAGATCATTTTAGCTCTCCTTTCCTAGAATTCTAAAAGATGCTTTCAGTCCCACTTCTGTCATGATTTGAGAGAAATCAGCCTGTCTTCAATGGCACAGTTAAGAAGCAAAGACTTACTTAATTACAAAACTAAAAACATCATTTAAAGGCAAACAAATGCATAGGAAAGATGTCTCCCTCCTTCCTACCCTTTCAGTACCCTTACATTGTAAGGTAAGAGGCTAGAAGGGTGGGAGACAAGGACATGTACAGCCTTAACATAATGGAAACCTACTCCCAATTGAGCTGCCAAGCAATAGAGAAATACTACAGTAACATGCAATGCCGATATATGCTGGAACCATAGTAGGTGGTTTGTAGGATAGCATGGAAACAGGCAGATAGAAAGATGCAGGGAGCATAATGTCCTTGTCTGACTGCTGACTGCCTATCAGTAAAAGACTGGTCCTAGCTCAGGAGAAAGCTGATCACTTTGAGATGCCAAAACCTGACAGTAGTCCTGTGAGGGAGAAAGGAGTGAAAACAGGCCTATGTACTTCACTGGGCATTGGAGCCTGGAAGGAGGAGGTAAACAGTTTGACTATTATTTGCCCACTCTAATCATTCTTATCATTGCCTCTTCTGTAGTTTATTATTTTAAGAGCCAGCAGGGCCATTGACTACACTGGCAGCTTATCAAGAAATAAAGTGATGTGGTTCATCATGTCTCGCAGTTCTGAATCAGAACTTAAAGTAAGAGATAAAAACACCCTTCTCTGAATCTGCTCTATACTGTTGCCTTACATGATTACAGTTAAATCCTTTGTTTTGGCAGAGTGGGGTTAGTTTTCTTGTGATTAAATACATTACAAAATATAAATTGATATTTACTTATGACTTGACTTTCAGAAGTCACGCTGGGTATCACAAAGACCTACAAAAACATTGTGCACACTCCAATTCAGACTTACCACACACTGTTAAATTGGAAAAGGTATCATTATGTTTTTTCACGGGTTGATAAGCCAAGCATACACAGGCTGGCTGATTAGCCCAACATCCCAGCATGTCAGTGACAGAACTGAGAGTAAACCCCAGAAATGTTGATGCCCTTTCCCCCTTTATTAGACCCCAAATGTTGCTCATTTCAGATATATTTAGTGACAGACCATCAGTATGAATTATAGGAGTGTGTCTTGTTTGTGTTGTTTTTAGCCACTATTTACAGGTGTATTGATTTGGCAAGGCCCTTCAGCAGGTGCCCCAATTGGAAGTCAGTGAAAACTACCCATTTGCTTAAAGTTTGGCATGTTTTTAAGACTGGATGAAATGTGGCCAAGATTCAACATGGGACTTACTTTTTCCTAACACTTTGCTTGTGGATAAAAAGAACTGCATCTGTTTAAAAATCAAGTAAACAGTTCATAAAATAAAATAACCCTTCCTGGCTTGTGCAACTGTTTAGGCCAAAATTGAAATCATGCTGTACATTTAATTAAAAGGACAAGTTTAACTTGCTGCTTAACTTCATTTTCAGAGTGGCTGCAAGAGCCCAAATGTTTGAAAGTGCCAGTTCACTTAAACAAGCTTCTTCAGGACGGTAAGTGCCCAGCATCTTTAATTTTAGTTAAAGCGTAAGGAGGGCTGATTACAAACAGTGAAGAAGAGGAAGGGGAAGCAATATCCCCTGCTATGCAAACATTTTGCGGTTTATCAAGTTTATTCTTCCTGCAGCGATCTCACACATATAAACAGCTTGGCTATTGATTCTCCGTCCTATATATTATGACAGTTAGAGAGAGGAAGTCCTGGAGAATAAACTGCCTTGGTAACTGCCCAAATTTATTAAAGTTAGTTTTGCATAAGCCTAATAAGGGTTCTCTCTCCTTCCCACCACATCTTCCTTTAGTGTCTATCTGGGGAAAAACTGTGATCTTCTATCTTCCCTTCAGCGGCTTATAGATTTACTGGGAGTAAAGTTGATTTCATCTTGACACTTTTATTTCCACTAGAGCAGACACTGCACTAGTAAACATTCCTCTCGCACTGTTGTCTCAACTCTTCCTTTCATTCTGCTTTATTTTTTCTTTCCACATCCCATTTCTTTGTGGCCTATTTCCCAGGAAAGGAGTTAGTAAGCATACCTTGAATAAGTAGTTTTGGATCAAAAACCAGGCGGTCTCAGGCACTGTCTTTATATAATGCAGAAGGCAATCTAGTTACAAATGATGCAGCAAAGGCTGAAGTACTTAATACCTTTTTCATTTCAGTCTTTACCTAGGGACAGCTACCAGCTGCTGAGTGCAGTTGACAGCTAAGATAGGGAAGGAGACAAACAGCCTAGAGTAATAGAAGAACAGGTTAGGGGTAAATGCTTTCAAGTTGGTAGGCCCAGATGAAATGCATCCTATGGTACTGAAGGAATTGGCTGAGGTATGTTCAGAACTATTGGCTATCCTCTGAGAATTCATTGAAGTCAGTTGAGGTCCCAGATGATTGGAAAAGGAAAAATATAGTACCCATCTTTAAGAAAGGAGATCCAGGGCATTTCAGCTTGGTAAACACTTGGCTTGGATGGTTTAGTCAGGGATGATTCTGACTTGAGCAGAGGGTCGAACTAGATAACAGTGAGATCATTTTAGCTCTCCTTTCCTAGAATTCTAAAAGATGCTTTCAGTCCCACTTCTGTCATGATTTGAGAGAAATCAGCCTGTCTTCAATGGCACAGTTAAGAAGCAAAGACTTACTTAATTACAAAACTAAAAACATCATTTAAAGGCAAACAAATGCATAGGAAAGATGTCTCCCTCCTTCCTACCCTTTCAGTACCCTTACATTGTAAGGTAAGAGGCTAGAAGGGTGGGAGACAAGGACATGTACAGCCTTAACATAATGGAAACCTACTCCCAATTGAGCTGCCAAGCAATAGAGAAATACTACAGTAACATGCAATGCCGATATATGCTGGAACCATAGTAGGTGGTTTGTAGGATAGCATGGAAACAGGCAGATAGAAAGATGCAGGGAGCATAATGTCCTTGTCTGACTGCTGACTGCCTATCAGTAAAAGACTGGTCCTAGCTCAGGAGAAAGCTGATCACTTTGAGATGCCAAAACCTGACAGTAGTCCTGTGAGGGAGAAAGGAGTGAAAACAGGCAGCAGCATGCCTGAGGCCCATGTAGCACAAACCAGAACAAAGAGAAAAGTAATGAGACGGGAGAGAAGGGAGCAAGCTACTGACCTGGGAAGGATGAGGTGGGTGAGGAAGTGAAAAGATGTCCTGGTCCAGGTCCCACTTAGCTTTAATATATCCTATTCCCATATTGTTCCATCTCCATGAGTCCCTGCTCTTTCTCCCCATTTTGTATTATCGCCCCCCACCTTATTAGCTCCTAAGTCTGTTGTTCCCTCAAAGCCTGCATTTACATTTATAAAGCATGTGAGAAGTAAGGATATGACAAAGAAAAAATATAGTTGTACTGTTTCATAATGGGGATGGAGAGCAGATAAGAAGCAACAAAGCAGAAAAGGCTGGCAAGCTTAATAGCTCTTCTACTCCAGCCCTTATAAGAAAGCAGAATAATGATAACAAGGAACAGGCAAAAAGAGAAGCAAGAAAGGTAGTTGAGTTGTTTCTTTCAGTGCTGCTTCCTTCAACCTGGACCCTGCAATTGGGATTAATTTGGAACTAGTTCTTGCTTACCTTGCAATGTACTATGCACATGAAGGCTGAATTGTGCCTTGGTAGTGTCCCTTTATCCTGTTAAATGCAACATGTTTTGCCATGCAACATAATTTTTTGATCTCTGCATGCATAGTAACCTACTGGAGAGGGTATGTGATTTCATTAAAAATACAAACATATTTGCAATATTAACAAAGAAAGGGAGAAAACACATTAACCTTTGTGCAGGAGCTACATCATTAGAAGAATTGTAAGCTGTGACTTTGCCTTGCCTTCACCCTTGTTCATCTATCCATTTGTGCATTTCTGGACTGCCTGTCACTTGGTGTCTGAGCTGAGTTAGAGCTAGCTTTTGTAACTTAGTGCTGTTAGAACATACAGGTAAGGATAGCAGCATCACAGTATCCCTGTGCATTCTGCTCTCGATACAGCTGGAACACAGTGTGCAATTCTAAGACATCTATATTTCAAGTTAAACTGCTCTAAGCATATTGCACCATGAGGCTTCAGGCATACAAGATAACACAGGAATCTGTAGTTGTATAGGCTCATATACAAAATTTTCAGTGTATGTCATTGCTGGACTAGGATTAATCAAGGGTAGACCAGCCTCCATGCCCTTTCCATTCATAAGGAAGCAATTGTCAGCTCCTAGACTATTGCACTGGCAGCACAGTTTTGGTACAAGGTGAGCAGCCCTCAGTGGTGCAACAGCAGGTTAGGGACTATTTTAAAAAGCTGTATATATACAAGTCCATAGAGCCAGATGCAATGCATCTCAGAGTGCTGAGGGAGTTGACTGATGCAATTGGAGAGCTACTGGCCATTATCTTTGAAAACTCATAGTGTTTGGACAAGGTCACAGATGATTGGAAAAGGGCAAATATAGTGTACAGTTTTAAGGAAGAAGGAGGATCAAAGGAATTAGACCAGTCAGTCTCACCTCAGTCCCCAGAAAAATCATGGACCAGGTCCTCAAGGAATCCATTTCTAAGCACTTGGAGGAAAAGAAGATGATTAGGAACAGTCAGCATAGCTTCACCCTGGGGAAGTCCTGCCGGAACAAGTGGATTGCCTTCTAGAATGAGATAACTGGATCTGTGGATGTGGGGAAAGCAGTAGATGTGATATACCTTGACTTTAGCAAGGCTTTTGATATGGTTTCCCACAGCATTCTTGAAAGCAAGCATGGGTTTAAAGAATGGACTGTAAGCCAGATAGAAATCTGGCTGGATCGTCAGGCTCAACAGGTAGTGTTCAATGACTCAATGTCTAATTGGCAGCCAGTCTCAAGTGGAGTGCCCCCGGGATTGGTCCTGGAGTTAGTTTTGTTCAATATCTTCATTAATGATCTGAAAGATGGGATAGATTGCACCCTAAGCAAGTTCCTGGATGACACCAAGCTGAGGGGAGTAGTGGATACACTGGAGGGTAGGGCTAGGATTCAGAGTAACCAAGACAAATTGGAGGGTTAGGCCAAAAGAAATATCTTGAGGTTCATCAAGGACAAGTGCAAAGTCCTGCACTTAGGATGGCAGAATCCCATGCACTGCTACAGGCTTGGGACCAACTGGCTAAGCAGCAGCTCTGGGGAAAAGAACCCAGAATTACAGTGGATAATAAGTTAGATATGAGTCAACTGTGTGCCCTTCTTGCCAAGAAGGCTATCAGCATACTGGGTTGCATTAGGAGGAACATTGCCAGCAGATCGAGGGAAGTACTTATTCCACTCTATTCAGCACTGAAGAGGGCTCATCTGGAATACTGTGTCCAGTTTTGGGCCCCCCACTACAGAAAGGATGTAGACATGTTGGAGAGAGTCCAGCCAGCAGAGGGCAACAAAAATGGTTCAGGACCTGGGGCACATGTCTTGAAGAGAGGCTGAGGGAACTGATCTTATTTCCAGAAGAAAAGACTGAGCGGGGATTTGATAGCAGTCTTCAGTGACCTGAATGGTGGTTCCAAAGAGGATGGAGCTGGACTGTTCTCAGTGGTGGTAGATGACAGAACAAGAAGCAATGGTCTCAAGTTGCAGCAAGGGAAGTTTAGATTGGCCATTAGGAAAAACTTTCTCACTAGGAGGGTTATGAAGCACTGGAACAGGTTACCAAGAGAGGTGATGGAATCTCCATCCTTGGAGGTTTTTAAGACCCAGCTCAACAAAGCTCTGGCTGTGATGATCTAGTTGGGGCTGGTCCTGCTTTGAGCAGCAGGTTGGACTAGATGACCTCCTGAGGTCCCTTCCAACCCCAATTTTCTATGTTTGAACTGATGTCTGAGCCTATGCTTCTCATAGGCCAGCAGCATCCCTCAGCTAGTAACTACTTTCGCCAACTGCTGGTCTTGGCTGCAGCAGAACTGACAGAGTTGAGAGGAAAGTTGGTGTTCCTTTATTAATAACCTGAATCACAAATGTCCTTGGCTTTCAAATTTTTAACTATTTCTTCCTTACTCAGAATCAAATCCTAAATACATCCCTTCACTCCTATTTGCTGGCGCTCTCACCTGAAATGGTAGGTTGCTGCCCATACAGCCCATGAGGTTACAAAACCACCTTTGCGATTTTGGAGCACAAGTCCCACTGACTTTTCATTTTTTTATCTCATATGAGTGTTGCCTCCTCTGTTATCACCCTGACTATTGATCTGATCATACACCATTCCTAACAACAGCTTTTCCACCCCTTCTTTCTGACTTTATTTACAGCTTGACCCTACTTGCATACCACTCTGTTGCTCCCTTCCTTTCTCCTAAATTAAGCCCTTTTGTTATCTGGTTTTAAGGATAGGCTACTAATCTGCTTGAGCACCCAGCTACCAACCTGTCCATTTATTCCCATGGTGCACAGTAAGACTAAACCTGTGTTACTATTGCCCAAGACTCGGAGGGAATTGAGGCACCATTGTGATAGGTGGTATACAATTCACAAGGACTTGGTCCCTGCCCCAAAGACCTTTTGATCTGAAACAAAGTTTTCCTGCTCTCTAGCTTTCTGTTGCATGAGGCCTCAAAGTGGAATCCCTGGGGTGGAGTGCCCAGCAGAGAGGATGTCAGATTTACGTGAGAAAGAGATAAGCTGGAGAATGGGCTAGCAGGAAGGACCATGCTGTACAGGTTCACAATCTGAATTCTAGAATGAGATCTGATAGATGATAAGGAAGAGTGTGAAGGATCTGAATTTCCTTTAGACACCGTACCTTGCCATATAATTAAATACCCTCTTCCACTCTCATTTCTGTACGCTCTTGTGCATTTCCTTATGTATCAGGAATCTGTTTCCTTATCTAGTGCAGTGGGTTTCCCTTTTTTCTTCTTCAGTTTCCACATTACAGTACACCTTTTCTCAGAGCCTTCTAAAAATGAGTCCTCCCTGCAGGAAGTGTTAACTAATCATTCATCTGCAAGATTCATGCTAATTTTGTCCAGTTACAGCCTGTTCCTTTCTTTCATTGTTTATCATTGTATATCAGGCTCATAGACCATGGATGTGATCTTCAGGCCTGTGTATAAAGTGCCTACTATACCCTTGGCATTTATACAGTATCCATAATAATTTATGGTCTTATATGATGTGGATAGTCCACCCAAACGTTTTGCTATCTAGCATAAATTCACTATTAAGGATTGAGACAAAATGTAAAACTAGGCCTTAAAATTGAGAGTCCAATGTATTCTACACCAGGTTATCCATTAGTCAAGTGAAGGAAAGAATGTGCTATTAAGAGAAGTGGTGCCATTACCTGACTCTTATATGCCCCAAACAGAACGAATATCACACACTTTTCTTTAAAAGAATATTAGGATCATCTTAAGAGACCCACAGTGGATGATTGTGCTATTTTCACACTCTTCTACTGGCAGCATTGGTTGACAAAAAGCATTAGCACCATAAAAGAAAATGTCCGTCATCATACACAATAAGAAAACCTCCACCAGAAAAGCTTTTTTCTACTGCTACCTTCTGCAGCTGAGCAAAAGTATTGAAGGAAACCATGTCTTATAAATCACAAGAGGAGAATAAGGGGAAATAACTAGAAGACTGAAAATTTGCCAGAAAACTATAGGAAAATATTCTTAGATTTGGTCTGTCACTGTACTATTACACACGTGATTTTGTTTGTACATGACATTGACTGGTAAAATGATTCTATACATGGACAACAGCAAAAAACTCTTAAGGTAATGAGGAGATTATTTGTAAAAAATTCATAAGTCAACCTGGAAGCACACCTGCTTGTATCTTAGCATGTTTGCATATTTATGCAGCCTCAGCCATCTAACAGATTGTATATTCCAGTGTCTAAAGCCCTTCTAGGAAGGAACAAAACTAAGGCCCAAAGCTCTGGGGCTTTTGTGCATATATTGGTGTGTGTGTCAGGGGGCAGGGGTATATGAAGTTTTATTTTTTAGGCAAACATTCTCAGTTCATCTCTGATCAGAAGCTGAAATTGGAATATCTTATTGACCACAAGGGAAGCAGGAAAAAGCTTGGGGCTTATTTTACTCATCTTTGTAAAATTCTTGGCCTCTTGACTCTAGAATGGACTTTAGGTGCCTAAATGGCACCTTAACTGAAATTTAGACGCTTACTTCGAAATAAGCGATCCACAAAGGACTTGGACCCTGCCCCAAAGACCTTTTGATCTGAAACAAAAGGTTCCCCAGTTACCTGCCATAGTTGCCTTTGCTTTTCCTAGAAAACTTACTTAGTTGTCTGAAGTTCACCAACTGTGCGTATGAAAGCCTTGTGCAATATTAAGTGCACAAATCCTCTGGATTCACTATATATACATATAAAGAGAGTGAGATGCTTTTATATAAAAATTAGCAGTACCTGTGGAGCCTTTGGCATTACATTAGCCTCAGTGACCACCAATGAATTACAAAAATGTCCAAAATTATTTTTATTACAAGAAAAAAATGAATCACAGGCAATAAATGAAAGCTTATAAAGAAAACATTACAAATCATAGTACATGTACATTATGTTGCTCCTCAGTGGCAGATAAACTGGAAACAAGCTTCACTTTCCCTGAGAACTCCTTATGTTCTAAGTCTGCAAAAGGGAAACAAAAAAGAAAAAGAAAAAACCCAGCTACTCCTGGACACCTCTACTCTGTTTCAGGTCTTAATGCTCAGTCCTTGTCATTTCTGCCTGAAACTCTGCCTTATGGAGAAGGCACCACCCTCTTAATGGGCTATTAATGGGCCCTCCTCTGAATGGATCCAACGTATTTGTATTAGATTTCTTTTTTCCCAGCAGGTGCTGAGAGCAAGACACACATTTCTCTGGTTGAGAGAAAAGATATTAAAATTACCATCAACCTCTTTCAGATCCTGGGGTGCTGGGCACTTTTGTTACTCTACTGCCAACAGGAGGCAGAGCTCACCCAGCCCTGATGAATCAGTGTTTTCAGTAGGACAGTCTGCTTTAGTCAACCAGACCTTGCTTCTCTTCACAGGCTTCTCACAGAACAATCCCCTCTGGGCCCAGCTGCCATACACTTTCACACCTGGTTGCTACAGTGGTGTTTGTTCCCCTCAACCTCAGTGGTACATGCAACATGGCTACCAGCCACCACCATTTCCCTACCCAAAAGGGTCAAGAGGGACTCACTGACCTTCCCACGGTGAACATATTTTGAGAAGTTCCCTCCTACAGTACAAAGGAGTTACACATGCTCAGAAGAGACACCATCTTGGCCAAGCTTGAACATTTAAGCACATAAAACCCATGGGAGGCCATTTGGGATTTATGAGCTAGACATCCCTGTGCCTACAACCCCTGGCAGACCTGATCTGATAGTCATGCTTAAAGATTGCTGAACACACACTGATGAAAGCACTTACTGTCATTTTCCTTGAAGAATACAGACAAACCACTTTCTTCTACCTCCCAGGATTATTCCCAGGGCATGGGCTAGACTGGAGCAAGGTCACCTGTACCCTTTCTGCTCAAGTTGAGCCACTGTGCAGAGACAAATGCAAATTCTTTGTGGCCAGAGGGAGAGCAAGGGAGCAGGACCAGGTTCCAGTCCTTGCTCAAGGGATGACTTATGCATTTTATATTAAGGAGTTGTCAGACACAGAGCAGGGACTGGAACCCAGGGCTCCCTACCTCCCAGAGGAATCTTCTTTGCTAGAAACAAGAGGCTGAGCTATCTGAAACAGCTTGCTGTCCTCCTTACTATGTCCACTGTCACCACAAAAAAGACGTGTTCAAGATTTTCAGTGTGACTTGCACTGGTGACTGTCCAAAAAGGCAAGATAAGAAAATTCTGAAAATCAGGGCTTTCTAAGGTATTTCAGGTAGGATACCACTAAGCTGAAGTACTCAAAATCATCCAGTGCACTAAATGCCCTCCTAGAAACAGTCTGGGTGAAACTAGACTAAAGTTATGCGCTAGCATGAACAGTCACAGGACAGAGACATAAATACATGTAGGAGAATTCTTTTCACAAGACTCCACCATTCATTTTCGGACCTCACTATACTCATGCTCAAGGGAAATTAACAAAATACCTTTAAAAAGTGAGCCTGGGAACAAACTACCTAGCTGGAGACTAAGAACTAAGGACTGAACACTATTATTGGCTTATGGCAATCTTTCTCCAGATAATCTTTCTTCATACTACAGGTGATAATGTTCTTCTTCCCTTTTGAAAGACCTTGATCTTCCACTAATCAAGCTATCCTTTGTTCTGTGACTTGTCTGTCTGCTACCCCTGGGAATTTCTCTCTTCCCCAGTTGCAGAGTGCTGTGGACTGTTTTTAATCTTTGCTGTACCTGCATCTTCCTCAGACCTGAAGAAAAAGTCTATTCCAACTATGCAGTTGGTCCAAAAAAGAGCTATCACACACACAAATCATCCCCTCTCTCATCTTCTCAGGATCATCACAGCTACAACTGCACTCAAAAACTACAAAATCCCCTGCTGAAAATCTAGACTTTTAGGCTAAGTCCAGATGTTCAAGAAGCCTGAGACGGAAGCACTCTTAAGTATAGCGCTTTACTCAAAGCACTCTAGACCAGAAGTTGCCAACCACCGGGCCGCGGCCCAGTACCAGGCCGCAGCAGGTTGGCTGCCAGATCATGGCATGAGCCCCCCACTCAGACCCCTGTCTGTCCACCTGGGTGAGCAGGGCAGCACTGGGAAGCTTTCTGTTGTAAAAGCTGTGCGGTGGAGCAGCCCCAGGAAGGAGGCAGCTAGCTTCGCATGCCCCATTCTGCTCCCACCAGGCTGCAGCATAAAAAAGGTTGGGAACCACTGCTCTAGACCAGGTCAGGACAGAACCGAACACGTGTGCGCTGTTTGGGGCACGGGGGCAGGGCAGGAGTGTGCCTGCACAAGCTGCAGCCAGCAACCTGGGGGCACTCGCACATACCTCCCAGGAGGCTGTGGGAGCAGCGAAGCAGCCTATCATCCCTGAGTGGCTAGTGGGTCCCCTCTCCCCAGCCCCACTTACACACCAGCTAGCTGCTGTCAGCACCAGCAGCTGGGCGGGGAATGAGAGGGAGAGGAAATGGAGCCTCTCTGCCCCATAGGTGCAGCTTGACCCCCAACCAAGACCCATGTCCGCAAGCTTGAAGAGGAGGGAGGGAATCTGTATGGCAGAGAGGCTCCATTTCCCCAGGCTCCTGGCTGCAGCCTGGGGAAATGAATCATCTGCCATGTGGACCTGGCCCATGTAACTGCCAGGAGAAAGACCCCAGGCTCCTTCCCCCATAGCCCCCCTGGCCAGGTTGCAGCATACTGCAACCCGGCTAGGGTAGCTGCTGAGAGAGAGAGACTCTGGACTTCTTTCCCCGCAGCCCCCCTGCCTAGGCTGCAGTGTGCCACAGAGTTGAGGCAGATGTTGGGACAGAAACCCGCCTCTCCTCTTTGGAGCTTGCATGCAGCATTGGTATCGGGGGCTGTCACTGATTTAGTTCAGTGACAGCTGAGAGGATGGGGCTAGCCTGCCATGACTCTCGGGCAGAGCACAGATCTGCCCTAGGCCGGAGAGCAGCCCTTCGCAACAACACCTGGGATGATGGTAATCATGCTCTAAGTAAATCCCTTGATGGGATTTAGCACAGAAGTTCAATAAAGCACTCTAACAGAAAGGACCCTCTCACTTCAGTCCCTGGAAAAATTATGGAGCAGATTCTCAAGGAATCCAAGAAAGTGATTGGGAACAGTCAGCAGAGATTCACCAAGGGCAAGTCATGCCTGACCAACCAGAGTCCAGAGGAGAGCCACGTACATGATCAGAGGGCAGGAAAATAAGCCTTATGAAGAGAGGCTGAGAGCCATGGGACTCTTCAGCTCAGTGGTGACCTGGTGGCTACCTATAAGTACATCAGGGATGTGTATCAGGATCTGGGGGAACGTCTGTTCACCAGAGTGCCCCAAGGGATGACAATGACCAACGGTCACAAACTCCTCCAAGACCATTTTAGGCTGGACATATGGAAAAACGTCTTTACTGTCCGAGCCCCCAAGGCCTGGAATAGGCTCCCTCCAGAGGTGGTGCAAGCACCTACTCTGGACTCCTTTAATAAGCATTTGGATGCTTATCTTGCTGGGATCCTTTGACCCTAGCTGACTTCCTGCCCTTGGGGCAGGGGGCTGGACTCAATGATCTCCTGAGGTCCCTTCCAGCCCTAATCTCTATAAAACGTATGAAAAACCAGATTGCCTTCTCTGACTGGCTCTATGGGTATGGGGAGAACGGGGATGTGATATACCTTGACTTTAAGAAGGCTTTTGATATGGTTTCCCACAACATTCTCTTGGGCAAGCTAAGAAAGTATGGGTTAGATGAATGCACTGTAACATGTGTAGAAAACTGACTGGATCATTGGGCTCAGAGGGTAATGGTCAATGGCTCGATGTCTAATTGTCAACCAGTCTCAAGTAGAGTGCCCCAAGTGTCGGTGCTGGAGTCAGCTGTCTTCAATATTTTCATCAATGACCTAGAAGGTGGCATAGAGTACACCCTTAGCAAGTTTGCAGATGATGCCAAGCTGGGAAAAGTAGTAGCTATGCTGGAGGGTAGATTTAGACAAACTGAGAGATCTAGACAAATTGGAGGCTTGAACCAAAAGAAATCTCATGAGGTTCAATAAGGGCAAATATAAAGTTCTGCACTGAGGATGGAACAATCCCATGCACTGCTACAGGCTGGGGACTGACTGGATGGGCAGCAGCTCTACAGAAAAAGACCTAAGGGTTACAGTGAACAATAAGCTGAATATAAGCCAGGAGTGTGCCCTTATTGCCAAGAAGGCTAATGGCATACTGGCCTGCATTGGTACAGGTGGTTCGTGGTGGATGGGTCGGTTTCGACCTGGAAGGGTGTGGGCAGTGGGGTCCCGCAGGGCTCAGTCCTTGGACCGATACTCTTTAATGTCTTCATCAGTGACTTGGACGAGGGAGTGAAGTGTACTCTGTCCAAGTTTGCGGATGACACAAAACTGTGGGGAGAAGTGGACACGCCGGAGGGCAGGGAACAGCTGCAAGCAGACCTGGACAGGTTGGACATCTGGGCGGAAAACAACAGAATGCAATTCAACAAGGAGAAATGC
>NW_005842281.1:171979-190649 GCF_000455745.1 Alligator sinensis | reverse complement strand
GGCTGCCTATAAGTTCATCACGGGGGCACAGAAGGGAATTGGTGAGGTTTTATTCACCAAGGCACCCCCGGGGGTTACAAGAAATAATGGCCACAAGCTAGCAGAGAGCAGATTTAGATTGGACATTAGGAAGAACTTCTTCACAGTTAGAGTGGCCAAGGTCGAGAATGGGCTCCCAAGGGAGGTGGTGCTCTCCCCTACCCTGGGGGTCTTCAAGAGGAGGTTAGATAGGTATCTAGCTGGGGTCATCTAGCCCCAGCCCTCTTTCCTGCCTATGCAGGGGGTCGGACTCGATGATCTATTGAGGTCCCTTCCGACCCTAACATCTATGAATCTAGGTGTTGCCAGTAGTTCCAGGGAAGTGATTATTCCCCTCTGTTCAGCACTGGTGAGGCCACATCTGGAGTACTGTATTCAGTTTTGGGACCCCACTACAGAAAGGATGAGGACAAATAGGAGAGAGTCCGGCAGAGGGCAACAAAAATGGTGAGGGGGCTGGGGCACATGACTTCTGAGGAGAGGCTGGTGGAACGGGGATTCCAGTCTGCAGAAGAGAAGACTGAGGGGGATTTAACAGCAGCCTTTAACTACCTGAAGGATGGTTCCAAAGAAGATGGAGCTGGACTGTTCTCAATGGTGACAGATGACAAAACAAGGACCAATAGTTTCAAGTTGCAGCAAAGGAAGTTTAGACTGGATATTAAGAAAAGCTTTCTAACTAGGAGGGTAGTAAAACACTGAAACAGGTAACCCAGAGAGGTTGTAGAATCTCCATCCTTGGAGGTGTGTAAGACCTGGCTAGACAAAACCTTGGCTGGGATGATCTAGTTGGGGCTGGTCCTGGTTTGAGCAGGGGGTTGGACTATATGACTTCCTGAGGTCCCTTCCAACCCTAATTGTCTATGGTTAATTTAGAGCATGAATCGCCATTTTTAAAGCACTTAAGAGCCATGACCATCTGTTCAGTTATGGCTTTAGAGTGCTTTCTGGCTGCTTAAACAAGGTAGGTGTAACATCTGTACCTAGCCATAGTGACTGAAGCTATGACAGTGAGATGCTATGAATATGGCTCTGCTCATCTGGGGCATTGTGCCAGTTAGTGACTAGTCCCAAAATGGATGCTGAGATGGAAAGAGAATAACCCAACTTCCCTTCCACATCAGCCTGTATCATGTTAGCCGCTCACAGGCTGGGGGAGAATAGTCCTCTGTGTATAAGTTGTGTTATCCTTAATGTAATGTGTCATGTTGTCTTTGTCACTTTAATTCCATGAAAAGAAAGGCAGAGGAGATTATTTCATATACACACACACATACACACACACACAATGTCAAAATATTAAAATCTATAACAGATCATGTCCTCCTTGGGGAAAAAATATCCACTGATACTCTCTGATAGCATCCTAAA
This sequence comes from Alligator sinensis, assembly GCF_000455745.1. Lineage (NCBI taxonomy): Eukaryota > Metazoa > Chordata > Crocodylia > Alligatoridae > Alligator > Alligator sinensis. The sequence continues at coordinate 189,239 of NW_005842281.1, read as the reverse complement.
GGGGAACGCTTTTACTACTTGAAGTCTTGAGTATATTACCATATTTACCTGAATCCAAGACTACTTAAAATTTAAGAGAACCCCCACCCAATAATTAGTTTCTATACATGGAATATTATATTTTTTTATACTTTATACTTTTCCATGGGTAGAATGTAATTACTGGAGGGTCATCTTCAATTGATGCCTGCCACTCTCTCTCTCTCTCTCCTCCCCCCCCCCCCCCCCCCATTGTGGCAAGGAAAGCAGCAAGAGGGCATCAAAGGCCAGAACCTAATCCTTTGCCCCCATCTGTGCTTTTGCCCACTCTCTCACTGCCTGCCCACCCCACCATGTGCCCCGCACTTGCCCCTGCCTGTCCTATTGCCTGCCCCCCACCAGATGCCTCCCAACCCCATGTACAGTCATATCCGAGCAGTTTTCCTATCACAGATTCTCCCCTCTTCTTGCTCCCCAAATTATCTTGTTTGTAACCGCCTTTTATTTTGATCTTTCAGACAAGCCAAAGCCATGTATTCCTGCAAGGCTGAGCATAGTCATGAGCTTTCCTTCCCGCAGGGGGCAATATTTTCTAATGGTAAGAATTGTTTAAACAATGCACTTCTTTATAGAGAATGCTAAACTAAACTGATCTCTGAGATAAAAACAAAGAAACGTCACTTTGTTTCCCATTTTCACTCTCATTATCAGTCTGATGTTGTCAATCCAATAGAGTTGATAATTGTTAATTTAAAAAAAATTTTTTTTGCAGTGTACCCATCCGTGGAACCAGGCTGGTTAAAAGCAACCTATGAAGGCAAAACAGGGCTAGTTCCTGAGAATTACGTTGTCTTCCTCTAATATACTTTAGTGGACAGCAGTATCTTCATGGTATCCATGGTAACAAATAATAAACACTATGATCTTTATCTGACACAGATATGGGGATCAGCCTGTTAGTCAAGAGTAGTATATTTCCTTCAAATTCTGTAACTCCACATTATATTGCTCCCTATGAATAGAACAGGACATAAAGAAATAGTTAACAGGGTTTCTTTGTGCTAAAGATGGTACTCTGTTTAAATAACTTCAGCTGTTCACAAAAAGGTTGTTCTGGTCTTCTTTTGCAGATAAGGAACGTTACAGCAATAACATCAAAAAACATGTCATTAGCTGCAAACCATTTGGGGCCTGAGATTTAACCAGACCAGTATAAAATTTACAGGCAATGCACTCTGGAAATTTTTACAATCACATATTTTAACGTGTAAAATAATTATAATGTTTTCATAATGTAAGACTTATTTCTGTTATGATGTGTTTCTCTACTAGGAAACTTGATTTGGACATTGGTCCTGGTCATTTCAAGGAACGAGTTACTTTGTTCTTAAAGCAAGGTTTTGAACTTGTGTTATACAATGAAGTTACAATATACGCATGCTAATTTGTAAATAATTTATACAATTGAGAACCGGATTAGGTTGTACACTGACAAAGCCTTAAGTGCTCCTCCAAAATGTGATTTTGTTTGGACTGTTATTTCATTTGAGCACCACACAGAATTTTTATGTCTTTCTTTCATCAATATAATTATATATTAATAATAAATTATATTTATAGCACCCATCTTCCCTAGGCATTCTCAGCTTGTCTAAAAACTGAAATACACAAAGCAATAAAATTCTGATACTAACATTACTGGAAAACATTTATGGTTAGCACCAAAGAAGGACAATAAATCTAAAATTTGAAATACATCTGAATCTCACTTCTACTTGTTACGTTTAGCTTTTCCCCAAATGATCTGGGAAGTAGCTAATTTTTTAAGCTATGAATTCTGAAAGCTCCATCTAGCTATTCAAAGTGTGTGATATTAGATAAATTTGATTATTTTTTTTAATTTGAATGAAATTTCCTCTGACTTTCATTGAACTATTTGGCCATAGTTTGAAAACATGCTAGTGGAAGGCTTAGAGCAGGGCTGTGAAACTCATCCAACCACGTGGGCTGAATGAGTGGTGCAGCACCTGTCCATGGGCCAGTCTGGACCCACAGACAGGACCTGCATTCAGATCCAGTGCATGTCTTGCAGTGGCTGGAGTGAATGCTGATGCAGCCCAGTCCTGCTCCAGCCACTTTGAGGGCTGTACTGCATACAGCAGCTGTTGCGGGCTTTGCTGCACAGCCCTAGAGCCACCATCATGGAAGTGTGCTGCATACACTGGAGCAGCAGCCATGGGGCTGTGAGGCCACTACATGCAGCATAGCCCCAGAGTGGCACACAGCTGCTCCGGGGCTGCGCTCTATGTGGCAGCTGCTCCACTGCTCCAGGATACGAGCTGAAGCTGGCAGCTCATGGAGCCATCCATTATGCTTCACATGCAACCTGTTGGCTATTCTAAAACCCATAGGCACCGCCGGGCACTGGATCTGGCCCATAGGTCCTATATTTGACGCCCCTTTGTTAGAGTAGTGTTATATTGTGGTGGTCTAGTAATTATGCAAGAAGCAAGGTTTTTTTTTTAAGGTGATATCTTTTATTGGACCAACTGCTTGGTTGGAATAAAGTTAGACAAGCTTTTGAAAGCAATGTATTCTTCATCAAGTTCATTAGATCTGATGAGGAATGCATGATGCATTGCATTCAAAAGCTTGTCCAACTTTATTCCAATAATGCAGTTGCTCCAATAAAAGATATCACCCTTATAAAAAATCCTTTCCTTTCACATGAAGTGTGGTAGTAAAATTACTTGGCATTGATATCCATTGATTACCCATGCTAGAATTTAAAAGGGATCCATTTTATATATTACTAGCAATACATTTTGCATAAATTTTCCCACCAATAAAAATGATGTGTTAATAAAAATGCTGTTATAAGCTGTGAATTGGCTGACCTAGTCCATTGAAGAATAACAGTCCATAAAAGGAGAATAAGGAGCAAGTCATAAAATCGTTGCAGGGAGGAATGTGAACAGATGTCCAAGTCAGAAATGCACTAAAATAAATACCTTAGAGTCTAGTTCTGAAGTCCTTATTGATGCATCTCCCACTGAGTTTGGACATTCCCAATCACTCGGTAGACCTACTAACTTGGTGGGCCGCATTCTTGGGGAGTCAGTACACCTTTTCCTCAACCTACTTTGAAACCTGTGCAAATTATACTTGCATATATACTTAAGTTACTTCAGTGTGAATTTAAGCAATTTGCAAATTTGGGACTAACTCTTGATTATGGTACTTGAATAACACGTGCTATTCAAGCAAATGCTTTTCACTCCCGCATTATCACCTTGTGGCTGAGCTCAACATTTTTAGTGCTACAGGACAATTTTACTCTGGTGCAGGCTTAATGACTGATAGCAGTTTCTTGAATGGCAATATTTGATATATTGAACCTCTATTTACTTGGGCAGTAGGTGCTACTTTCTGCCAGGGTAGTTAAGAGCCTTAGTGGAGCAGAAAACTGTCAAACCTTGAATCAGGTCCAAATTTTCCAACATGTTGCCGTATAAAACAAAGTATAAAGACATTTGGGAGAAGTGTTTCTCTCGCCATCTACAGTTTCTCCTGAGAGAGTTGCTGCTCTCCCAAGAAAAACTAGGGATATACAGACGTTCAGGATATTTCTCCCAATGTAAAAATGACCTCTGTAGGAGCAAAATAATCAGAAAACAACTATGGTTAAATTGCTTCTGGGATAGTTTCACCTGGGACAGTGAATGTCTGTACACATTCTGGGGGAAGCCACAGCACAGTCCTCTAGCATCCCAGGGTGCGTTGCTGCTTCCTCCCTGCCTCCCTGGGAGACAGTATTTCACTTTGGCTGGAGTCTACTGCCCCAGCCAAGCAAGGGACAGAATACACCCCCTCCACAATCCCCACAGTATGCTACAGGGAAACAGGCTGTCTGAACAATCTGGGTCAGCCAATCAGGCTGTCATCTTTCTCTAGACACACTGAGGGAACAGGCAGTGCACATTGTGATGTATGCATGAGGGCTCCCTGACTGCGCAGCATCAGCACCACAAGCTCTCAGCTTTTTAGGGGTCTCCGAGTAAGCTTTTCTACCAGGAAAACAAACCTTGGGAGAACTCTCAGACTATTTGAACATGTTTATGCAGCCTCTGCTTGCTTCTGAACCTGCCTTCTGCATAATGTAATGGACATTGCTTACAGAAAGTCACTTTCTCAAGCAGCTTTACTGCTGAAGTTCAGGCTGGTGGCAAAAGTTTACATAGTGCCTTCTGTGCACAAGTTTAAGTGTTGCACGGAGCTCAGCAGGGAGTACAGGCAGAACAGTCCTACGCTGAAGTCTAAGTATCTCCTCTGTGCCACAGATAGAGGCTCCCTGCCAGCTTCAAATACATAGTACATAGAGCTCAGCTTAAAAGGGAGGATGGACTGCTGCATCCATGACAACATTTATTCAGTGACCCAACATTATTTGACTCATTTGTTCTGCTTTACTAAGGAATTTCATAGTATCCCAGTTCATTGTAAGGAAGGTTTCAGCTCATCCTATGAAGAAAATGTCCTCCTCATGGTGTTTTAAAAGGTAATTCCAAGGTGCATCTTCTTGCACTGCACAGTCAAATACAGTACCCTGATGTACTTGCTTGATAGCAGCATGAGAGATAAAGCAGAAAGCAAGTTCCCACTTAGCACATCACATGTTGCAGTCCTTAAGGCTTTTTGCACTGGGAAAAAAACTCCCATCAACTCCAGTATATAACCTGCCTGCCATCCAGTGACCCCAGGTAACCTCTCTACATTTTACCAGCTACATTCTGTCACCCAGTCAGTATTCCCTGCTTTTTCTCCCCCTGCCTACCTGTCTCACACCTATTGTCTCCCATCATCTCTGATCCTCACTGCCATGCATTTGCATTTTCACTGACCTATGTTTTGCATATTGGTTTTACTCCATCCACGAGAACACACAGCACCACCAAACTATCTTTATGCCTGAAGGAGGGTGTTTGTACCTGAAAGCTTGCAAAGAAAACATTTTTTCCAACTATTTAGCTGGTCTAATACAAGATATCACATTTACCCAAAGAACCTTGCCTACCCTCAACTCCAGTAAGCACTTTGCTCAAGTCAGAGCTCCAAGGTTTTTCTTTTGGTAACTAACCACTGAAATTTTAACTTATCCCATGTTCTGTTTTGCCTAAAGGCATGAACTTGTGGTTGCTGGAGTGACAACTGGCTTGCTCTGCCTGAGGGTCCCAAGGAGAAGCGATGGAATGGGAGAATGGACTGTGCTTAGGAAACTAAAACAGCCAGTGACTCTAGCATGGAGCAGTCATCAGCTAGACAGTGGCTAGCCCCTGTAGAGGGGTGCACTAGTTGGGGGAGGCCACTCCTTGAGCTCTGATTTCCTGCCCTCACATATCAATCAATTGCTTGAAGATTAATATTTCTATACTGCCCTGAAGAGTAAACTTCATTGTAAGCTTTTGAGGGGAAGTGAGGAAGATCAGCATTTTCTCTTCAGCCTATGAATTGTGTGAGCCACTCCCTTCTCTTCCTCAGCCGGCTACAATGCAAAGGTGTCTGGTACACAGGAGTCTGTGAATATAGTTTTAAAAGGATGTAGCCAACCCAAGAACCACATTTCTACCTGATATGATCTAATACCTGTTATTTGTTACAAGGTACCCCTGAGGAATACTTTGCCTGGACAAGATTAGTGATTTCTATGCAGGGATTGTTTTAGCTTCCTTTGATGCATGAAGTGGGGAGTTTCTTTGTGTTCAGTTTTGTTGAGGATGCCAGCTCCACCTAGATGTGCAAGATGATATCAACCAGGAGCAGCAGCAGCAGTAAAACTGGGAATGAAGAGGGCAGTAGTGTCTAGAGGGACCAGACTGGAGGGAGATGTGGCACATGGGCTTGTGTGGTAGGGATATTCTCAATCCTGCCCCAAACACCTTGATAGCTGTAAACAAAGAAGTAGAAAAAACTGTAAAATTATTTTTTTTTAAATCTTTTGTAAGCAAGAGAGGCTTGTGGTAAATGTCCATATTCCCTTTCCAGTCGAGAGGTAGTGATTTTGCTAAGGTGTCTCTCAAGTATTTATAGACAGCGATGATTGCTTCTGTATGTCACTGAAAGGCATGTGGCTGTATGCACACTTTCTACAATTAACAATGTAGGCTTTGTTGTTGTTGCTAAACTATTTGGTACATATTTTATAAAAAAGAAAATCAGATTAGTAGGATGATAATTGTTATGCTGTATGACACAAGTGTAAAGTATGTTCACGTTTTGTTTTGTCAGTTCTCTAACGTTATGATGAAAAATTGTTTTTTCGATGTCATTTCTACAAGACCAGTGTTAAAATGTTCGTGTGACATTTTGGAATTTAGCATACTATGTAACCTGACTTTTAAATTAAACCACAGTTATCATTCATGTCCCTTGGTAATCTATAAATGTATTGTTAGAGAAAATACTTGAGAAAATGATGCACAGAATTGATGATGAAAGTTAATTCCAGATCATAATAAGCAACTTGTTATTCCTTTTATACATTTTCCCATGATATTCTCAATTCTTTGCCTGTAAATAGAATCATTTTAATATTTCCTTTAGGAATGGAGCCTTCAGTTGGGGGAATAAGGTCCAAATATCCGCAGTGCAGAATAGAATAATTACAAGAACAAAATAGCATTATGGCACCACAATAATTTGCTTTTCTAGTTACACGTATGTGCCTGGCACTACTTTTCTGCTTAATCAGATTGTGTCAGAAAAAATAATTAAACCCCCAAGCACACTGTTCTGAGTATCTCCTTTACCTAACTAGCAGCAGTCCATCCGTAGTCAGAGGAGTCTCCAGTGAGATGAGTTAGAAGTTCTGCCTGACAGTAGGGGCTCTAATCTGGTTTAATATTATTTTCAGAACTTCTATCAACTGATTTACTTTATATCAGCGTTCCCTGAAACAGTCCGGTGCCAGGGACCAGACTGTAGATACGCCCCTGATGATTGCTGTATTTCCTCAACTCATACTACCCTTTTGACTGCTAATCCTAATGCCCCTCCAGACATTACTCAGGCAAAAATTAGTCTTGTGACCAGACTGTTATCCAGGCTAATCAAAATGGCTTGACACATTTTTTTTAAATACTTGGGTGCTCTGTGACCAATGCTGTAATACTGACTCTCAGTTGTTAAAGATAGTATCATAGTTTCTCTTGTCCTGTATGTGGCAGTATTTCATAGCCTATTTGACTGGCCTTCAAGTTTTAATTGTAGCATATGGTGCTTTGTCCATTGGATATCTTAGCTGAAAGTGGTTTGGTGGCAGAGCTTCCTGCATGTGTTGTGTTGGGAGTTGTCATAATATTTTGTACTCGTGGTCAAGATTTCAAAATCCTTCCAGCCCTCTGACAGTTTGGATTATAGCAAATGCGAGGGTGGCTTAGCAGGCCAGACATTTGTGTTTTCTGAATTATATTTATGATGTTTATTTTGGAGGTACTAGAGTTTATAGAATTCTTATATACTATGATGTATTTTAAGACCAAGACTTTATATGCAGTCAATAACACAGGAAAGTAAAATATATTTAAAAAGTTACTGTTAATAAATTATCTACCTGAACTTTTTGTTTATTTTGTAGTATGGTTTCAATAATTATCTGCACTCTGTGTGTATGAGTGTGTGTGTGTGAGTGTGTGTGTGTGTGTACACTTACAAATAACTGACACAGTATTCATAAACTGACTTTCAAAAGTACCTGTGCTGTATTTTACACTGTATTTAATGAATTTAAGAAATATTTTTTAAAATAAAAAGCCTGTCCACACACGGTTTCTTTTCATTCTGTTTCTTTTTGTCTTATACGTACATCTCTTACTGAGATTTATCTTGTTGAGTCCATTCTCTTTGCCAAGTCTTCAAATACCCATATTTTGGCATTTTTTTAAATAAATAATGCTACAGAGGTGTTTCTTTTTATATAGCCAGAACATTGGTGTATCTTATAACATCACCTATATTTTGAAAGCATAAACATGTATTTATGATATTTTAAATCTGTCCTTATTATATGAACTAGTTCAAATAGCAGGGACCATATTTCTAAAAATGCCTTTGGACAATTACATCCTTTAGCTGAGTATTGTTTAGGAAAATGAATGACAAGACCGCATTTGTATGTTCGGTATATGCTTAAAATATTTATTTTATTTTATCAAATAATTCATTTATATGCTTCTGTGATTCTTGGTAAATTAATAAAGATTGCTTACCAAATTACGTGTTTGAGAAATACACCCCACATCACCTGGACTCAGAAGTGGTTATCATTGCAAAATTCTATCCCAATACTATCATATCAGAGTGGCAAGACTAGCTTATTAGCAGCCTTCAAATACCTTGTTCTCAGTGGTGGCAGATGACAGAACAAGGAGCAATGGTCAAGTTGCAGCAAGGGAAGTTTAGGTTAGATATTAGGAAAAAGTTTTTCACTAGGAAGGTAGTGAAACACTGGAACAGGTTACCTAGAGACAGGACCATCCCTAGTGGAGGGTAAATCGGAGTGACTGCCCCAAACCCCACGCTTTGGTGGGCTCCACGGACAGTGCCGTTCAAACCCTCCCATGGCTGCCATGTGCCACCAGCTCTGCCGTAGCTGCTACATGCTGCCAGCTGTGCTGTGGCTGCCCTCCCCCTCCGGCTCTGCAGTCTGGCCGCTCACTGCCACCTCCCCCCACCCCCGCTCGTCACCCACCAGCCACACAGGTTGATATGCTCCAGGCCCCGCACACCCCTAGGGATGGTCCTGCCTAGAGAGGTTGTGGACTCTCTCCTTGGAGGTTTTTAAGACCCAGCTAGACAAAGACTTAGCTGGGATGATCTATTTGGGGCTGGTCCTCCTTAGAGCAGGCGGTTGGATTAGATGACCTCCTGAGGTCCCTTCCAACCCTAATTTTCATGAATATTAGAGTTCACCTTTAAAATCTAACTGGCTTATCAGTCAATTCATAAAATAGACCCCATTCTACTATGACACAAAGGGGTCTGCTACATGTTCAAATGAAAGGTGGATAGAAACCAGCTGTAGAGTTGTTACACATTTTCAAGCACTAGCTTTATAGCTGATTGGCTCTTCTTATAGCTGGGAAGTCATTTTTATTGTGTGGTAATTACTTTGCATGTGTGGCTGGTCTAAATATATTGTCCAATTAGCCAGTTAATTGTATGATAATTTGCACTTGTGGTTAGTCTTACTTTGCACATGTGGCCAGTCTAAATTTATTGTGAGATTAACTAGTTAATTGAATAACATATGTAACATGTAGCAGGGGCCTAAGTGAGAAAGTGAGTATGTATCATAAGCAGGGATCTGGGCTTTCCATTTCTCATGAAAAAACCCAGATTTTTCCCTTTAAAGGAGAAAATCTCAGGTTTTCCCCTCTGAAGCGGGAAACCATGGATTTTCCCTTGCAGGCTGAAAGAGTTTCAGCTTGGGGCTTGAAGGGGAGCAGGAGAATGGCAATTGGAGTCAGGAGGCACCATGTTTGTGTGATGCATACACACATGTGGCTAGCAATGCAGCCAGGCAGGGTGGTGGGAGCAGCTCTGGCAGCTGGATACTGGTGGTAAGTCAAGAGGATAGGGGGGTTGAGGGCCAGGGCTTGGGGACCATCTGGGGGGCTGTGTGTTGGGCATATGTCTGTGGCAGGGGTTTATGGAGGGGGATGTGTGTGGGAATCTGTGTGTGTGTGCCTGTAACAGCATGGGTGTCTGCTGGCACTTGGGGGAGGTGTCCGGGCACCATGACTGTGATGGGGCAGGGGCAGCACTTGGTGCTGCTGGCAAGCCCAGCTCTCTGTTTTTCTTAGGCCAGCCCAGTGGTGCCTGTCCCTCCAGCAAGAGAAGACAGTGGGGGGATCCTTCAGGGGTGGCAGGGAGTTGTGTGGTCAGGCCAGCAGCACTGAGGGCCAGTGTCCATGCTCTCAGAGATGGAGGCAAGGCAGCCAGGAGACGCCGCCCGGGTGGGTGGGGGGTTGTGGCCAGGCTGTCTGCTGTGGTGTGGGAGGCCCAGCCCGGGGCAGGGAAGTGCCACATGCATCCCTTCCTCCTCCTCCCTGGCTAGGGCCAGGTTTGCTCCACTGCTGCCCACATGAGCTGGAGCAGCTGCCAGCCCCGCTGCTGCTGGGGTTGCTGGTGGCACCTCACCTTGGTACCACACACTGGCTTCCAGCAGCAGCAGCACCACCCTTCCTCACCCCCTCCAACCTACAATGTTGGGTCCTGCTCAGTGGGCCACAGAGGCAGCTTCTGCCTGGTGTTGGTCCACCCATTCTCCAACAACGTGCCCCACACCCAACTGTCAACACAGAAATCTGGGGGGATACGTGCCCCTCCATATATTCCCTCAATGCATTGCCAGTGGTGTTGCCTGTGCCTACACACCTCCTTCCCCACATACTGGGAGGCTGAGGCCTGGCGCCAGGGGGCATCTGGGGGACCCCCTTTGTTAAGGCTGAGGGGGCAGGGTGCTGTGGGTCAGGAGTGGTGCGTCAGCAGGGCTGGGTGGGGGCAAGGGGCTATGGGTTGGGAGGGGCAGTAGCAGGGCTGGCAGGGTAAGGGGCTGCAGGTTAGGAGTTGGGCACTGGCATGGCCAGGGATGTGGGAGACTGTGAGTTGGGAGTGAGTGCCACTGGTAGGGCTGTGGGGGGGGCTGTGGCTTAGGAGTGAGGGGCAAGGGCAGGGGCATGGTATCAGCATATTAGAGCTGCTCATCACCACAAAGCAGCATGGGAGCAGCCACAGCTGGACCTGTTTCCTGGTGAGCAAAGGAGTTAGCAGGAGCTCTAATTTTCCATTATAAAAAAGCCAAAACTAAATGCCAAAATATATAGGTATTTAGAATTTATTTTATTATAATGCTTGAGGCATTGGTAGGCTTCCAACTTGCTTTAAAATTGTAAATATATCAATAAAACATTGTGTTCAACTGATACTTGTGTATATAGTGGCATTTTATTTTAATTGCAGAAAAACATGGATGCGGGGGGCGGGGGTTAAATCAGAGAATTGTGGATTTTTTAACAGGGAAAACCAGAATTCCTAATCATGAGGTACATCACAAATGTGGAACATGGAGCTTCTCAAAATATCTTCATGTCTACTCATGAGCTCAAATCTTAACAACTTTTTCAGCAGTAACTACTTTAAAAACAATTTTTTTAATTATTTTTTTTAGTTACAGGTTGATAAAAACACTTGAATTTGAGTCAATTTCTCTGATTCAAATTCAAGTATTTTTACTTTTTACAGCTGAAAAAATAAATCCAGGAGTCTGCATAATTCAGATGTTCAGTATGAACTCTTTGTTTTTCTTATTCAACATGACTTTGGTTTCTGAAATTTACTTTATTTTTACTTGAAAATGATATGAAAAAATATAGGAGATTAAGAAATGGCATTTTGTTTCACTTGAAAGTTTTTAAGTTTTTTTGGACTTTCCAGTGCTCTGAACATTTGGGGGAGGGGGGGAGATCTGTTTTTATCAACAAACATTTTTTGTTCAAATCTTCAGAACTGTAAACCAAAACAAAACAGTTATTCACACAGCTCTACTGATAAGGGAAATTTCCTGGACAGCATCACCTCAGAGAAAGTGCTGATAGTCAGATTATATAAATTATCTATAATTGTGTGACTTCAATATCGTAAATAAAGGCAAATGCATACAGCAGTAGCTAATGTAAAATAAGCATGGCAGAGTATTCAGTAGTGCATGACCCATTTAGGCTTCATTTTGGAATGCTGTATTTAGGTTTAGTCATACGCTGAGGAGAGCACCAAAAAGCTATAAAGCATAGATAAATATTACATTTAAAAACAAAGACGACTAGAACATAAGGATATTTGTATTATGAAGAATTTTAGGGGAAAGGGAGGAATGAATTACTCCTATATAGAGATGAATAAACACAAAAGCTTAACATTGATGGAAACATAAAGGAACTGTAAGAGACTGAAAGAAAGGCATGCGAGACTTCTGTGGAAAGTGAGTGATTTAGGCTACAGAAACATTGTTGATAGGCAATAAATATCTATATCTATATATATGTAACAGGGCACCAATTCTGGGCTCTGTTACATTCTGGAGAACCTCACCAGACCCAGACTCACCAAGAGACCTACTGGGAGGTGAAGGACCATTGGCAGGGCAGGGTGAGTAAAGATGGTGATGTCAGGGGCAGACAGTGCAGCCTTCGTGTCTGCCACATGAAAAAGCCAAGTCATGGGACCGCAGAACAGACTCCTACTGGCGGAAGGGAAAGCGGCCAGAAGATAAGGCTGTGCCAGCTCTAGGGAAGTTTCCCTGGAGAGGGGAGCATGAGTGAGAGAAAGATTGTTAAGCCATGTGAAGGTACAGGACTAATGTTAGGAGGAAGACTGGTGGATTGTACTGGAGTAGAAGCTGGTCATCAAAGGCTGGCTATTCCCCATAACAGAGATGACCATAAGGCCACGATGAAAGGGAAGGACTACTGGAAGCCAGTAAGAGGGATTCGTAAAGGGTTGCTTTAGAGGGATATTGTGCCTGGCTAGGTGGATGAGTGCTTAAGAAAAAAGGGGTTCCCCCCCCTGCAGTGGGCTTAAGCAAGATATTGGTCCTGCTGGACTTAATGAATCAAAGGGGTTGAGAAGAGTTAATTAATTGAATAAGGCAAAGACTGTCAATTGATCAGCCAGTTAAGAAATTGATTAATTGGATGTCGATAGACTTGATCTCTGTTCATTAAAAGAGAATTGATGAAGTAGAGTAGAGTTGATTAAATGAATGAGGGATGAGTTAATTCATGTGAGCTGAATGAGAAAGTGATCACAGAGATGTCTGGTACTCATAAGAGATATAAATTACTGAATTATCAAAATAAGGACAAGACTGCTCAATTGATAAGAGACAACTAGTGGTTAGCTATATTGTAGAAAGTTTATCAGACAGCACAGTATTAAAGGCCATCCTGGACTCACTGACAAATGACTGCCAGTGGAGGACTCCTGGGAAGGGGTCACAGGCCCGTGCCTATGCAGGTGTGATAAGGACAGGGGGTAGGGGAGGTGGAGCCTGTGGAGGAAGATTATGGACCATCCCACTCGGGGTAGTAAACTCACCTCTCCTTATATGCCTTCTTTTGAACATCAAAGCATGGCAAGCAAGCATCATGAGAGGCAACTTAGAGTGAAGGGGAGTGGTGGCAGATGGAGAACCATCATGCACAAAACCTTACAGTATATATTTTAGGGGATTGGATATATCTTTAAATGTTAAATGTTATTTGATAAGTTGGATTCACTGCTAAATAAAGTTTTCAGTTTTTTTCTTAAAAACATGATTACAAAAAGGAAAAGTCTAATTCTTCTCAACGACAGAAAATGAATAGAGCTGTAATAGGTTAAAGTTCTGTGGGGAAAAATAGATTAAGAAAAGATGGCTGACAGAACAAGAATATTGCAGCAAAGCAGGTTGCTTCAGCATTTACAGTTGTTGCCAAGGAATATTTTCAAGTAAGAACTTTTCTAGAAGAAAAGATTTTTACAAAGCCCTTCAATCCTTTAACATACTTTAGACCAGTGGTGATCAACCTTTTTGTCTAGCAGACCAGATGGGCAGTGCCCAGGCCATTCTGGCTAGATCGGGCTGATGATCCCAATCCAGCATGGGGTGATCGTAGCACAGCCCCATCCAGCCACACAGAGGGGGACAAGGGGTATCCTGGCTCCAACCTGGCCCCTGTGGGGAAGAAAGGACAGGGCCCGGCCCCAACCTGGTCCTGTGAGGGGTAGAGGGCATGGCCCAAACCCACGGAGGACAGGGAACATGGCTCAGCCTCAACCCAGCTCCACAGGGAGAAGGGGGCTAGGCCTAGCCCTGTGGGAGAAGAAGAGAGCGAGTCCATGGGGAAAAAGGGGAGTGACCCAGCCCTATCCAGCTAGGGGAGAGGAGCATGGCCTGGCTTCATCCAGCCATCGGGGTAGGGAGAGGGAGTGTGACTTGGCCCCAAACTGCTGCAGGTGTTTTGGGAGTTGGAAATTTGGCAGTGGAGGATGGTGGCCATATTTATGGCCACCGCTCCCCTGCTGCCAAATTTCCTAATCCATGGGGAACTCTGTGGGCTGGATACCTATGGCTCCAATGGCCAGAGGTTGAGGAGCACCCCTACTTTACGCCAGAAATAAATCCTCTGTATTTTTCTGTGCATAAAACCAAACATGAACTTAAAGGATTACGTTAGCAGATACAATGATTACTTAAGATTAAGGAATTAATGTGAGTGATCTATTTTATTGCACCATCTGCATGATTGAAGAAGACACAGACAAGCTTTAGGTTATGACAGTAGCTTTCTTCAGGTCCTGGAGAGAGGAGGAGACACAGCACAGCAAAGTAAAAGATGGAACAAAAGCTTGTGTACAACTCCATGTGTAACATCACTTCATAGTTTCATAGCTGGTAGGGTCAGAAGGGACCTGAACAGATCATCAAGTCTGACCCCCTCCCATGGCAGGAAAGAGTACTGGGGTCAAACACCCCCAGCAAGGTGTTCATCAAGCCTCCTCTTAAAGACCTCAGGGTAGGAGCCAGCACCACTTCTCTTGGAAGTTGGTTCCAGATCCTAGCCACCCTAACTGTGAAGTTGTGCCTCCTGATGTCTAGCCTGAATCTACCCTCTGCCAGCTTGTGACCATTATTTCTAGTCACTCCTGTGAGTGCTTGTGGGAGCAGGGACTCCCCCAGTGCCTGCTGGTCCCCCCTGATTAGTTTGTAAATGGCCACTAGATCCCCTCTCAGCCTTCTCTTGTGGAGGCTGAACAGGTTCAGGTCCCTCAGCCTCTCCTCGTAGGGCCTGCCCTGCTGCCCCCTGATCATGGGGGCGGCCCTCCTCTGAACCCTCTCAATGCTGTCCACATCCCTCCTGAAGTGCAGTGCCCAGAACTGGATGCAGTACTCCAGCTGCAGCCTGACCAGTGTTGCATAGAGGGGGAGGATCACCTCCTTGAACCTCCTTGAGATGCATCTGTGGATGCATGACAAGGTGTGGTTGGCCTTCCTGACCGCGTCCCCATACTGTCGGCCCATGTTCATTTTGGCATCAATAATGACTCCAAGATCCTTTTCTGCCGCTGCACTGATGAGAAGGGAGTTCCCCAGCCTGTAGGTATGCTGCTGGTTCCTCCTCCCCAGGTGCAGTACGTTGCACTTGTCAGTGTTGAAACCCATCCTGTTCTCATCTGCCCACCCTGTAACCTGTCCAGGTCCAATTGCAGCTTATTCCTCCCTTCTAGCAGGCCCACTTCTCCCCACATCTTAGTGTCATCTGCGAATTTGAACAGGGTGCTTTTTATGCCATCGTCCATGTCTCTGATGAAGATGTTGAACAGTGCGGACCCGAGGACCAAGCCCTGGGGGACCCCACTGCCCACATCCCTCCAGGTCAAATAAGATCTGTCCACCACCACTCTCTGGATGCAGCCCTCCAGCCAGTTAGCGATCCACTTGACTGTGTAGGTGTTGACACCACAGTCCCCTAGTTTTTTTTAACAAGAATGGGGTGAGAGACAGTGTCAAAGGCCTTCCTGAAGTCCAGAAAGACTACGTCCACTGCTACCCCTGCGTCTAAGGATTTTGTGACCTGGTCATAGAAGGCCACCAGGTTGGTCTGACAGGACCTGCCTCTACTGAACCCATGTTGGTTGCCCCTAAGCATAACCTCCCCTGCTTGCCCCTCATGGACATGCACCAGGATAATTCTCTCTCAACCCTACCACAATAATTATTTGCCATTCATTTGACCAAAAATGTAGGAATCAGCAGGGCATATTTTGCATTTATCCAGAATTTTTGTATGGCTCTCTTTCTAAGTAAGTACAGACTGGATACTCTACAACCATCCCTGTCAGATGGAAAACTGAACATCCAGGAAGTCCTGGCTTCTGGGATTACTGCCAGTGAGGTAGTAGCCTGGAAGCCTGGCCCTGTCAAAGGCTGCCAGGAGAAATGCCAAGGAGTTAAAGCAAAAAGAAGCAAAATATCTGGCATTTTTTTTCTTTGAGATGTTATACAATTTCTCATGGACTTGACATTTGACATGGGGTGGCCTTGATGTCAGGGCTGTGCGTTTTCTATTCTGAGGGAAAAAATCATCAAACTCTGGCCAAGAGGTATGCCTTCATAAAGACTTGTTGGATTTCTGCAACTAACTTCCTTGAAACTTCCATCCACCCAGAAGCTGAGCAGGACCTCCTGGCCCCAGGCTGCCACACTGTGGGGTGAGGTCAGACACCAGAACTAGAAGAGACTTCTTAGCATCCTGTGTCCAGACTGGAAAAAGAAGTGAAACAGAATGCACGTTGGACAAAAACTGGTCCGTGTATATGCAGGGTAAGCAGTTCAGACTGTGGCAATGAGCCAGGGGGCAGAGAGAGGAACTGGAAATGGAGATTGGGAAGAGGGAGAGAACATGGCGTTGGAGTTAGAGAGAGACTGGGACTAGCTGAGTCTGGGGATTGGGACTGGGAACCAGTAAGTGGGAAAGGAGAAGGCTGGGAATGGATCCTAATACAGAGTCCAGCTGAGAGAGAACTAGAACTATCTGGATACGCAGACCAGAACAAGTGGCTTGAGGGAAGGGGGATTGCTAAATCAACCACTCAGAAATCAGATAATTTGCTACTTTAATTTGCTCCCTCTATAGTAGAATGTGCATTTATAGAGTCTTTACTTTTGAGATTGTTGCCCTGTGGGGCCAGGCCAACCCTCAGGATCTCAATATTGCACTGTTAGACAGGAGGGCAGGGTGTACAATTGCACGTGCACACACTCAAACTTCAATTAGGTACATGCACTACCAACTCAGGCACACACACATCCAAACTAGGCTAGGCACATGCATACCTATCACCAATTCAAGCACATACACTATACACCCCAAAAGTTAGACACAGATCACTAATTTGTATATCATGCACACAATGACATGTATACGCGTGCACACGCACACACACTCACCAGTTCACACACATACAACCCACCTACACATGCATAGGTAAGTTGCTAACTTGGATGGTACAGTGTGTATGTGTGTGCTTGGGGTACCTGGGATACCGGAGTTAAAGCATAGGGCGTGAAAACTGCCAGAACTGAGATTAGAACCAGTGGACTACAGAGAAGCTGGTTGAGGAACTGAGGCTTGGGGTTACTTAAGGTAGACTGGGGCTGGAAACTGAGGCAGACAGCTGAGAT
>NW_005842281.1:138283-171498 GCF_000455745.1 Alligator sinensis | reverse complement strand
GAAATGGCATTCCCACTGGGTCTGTCTTCACTGCCCCTTTTTATAGGGTCAGACCTTGTGTGACCCTAGTGACAGGAGGCCTGCCCAGGCAAGGGTCAGCCCCTGGTGTACTGAGCATGTGTGCTCCATGCAGGGATGTGCAGCTTCGGGTATCTGTGATGGTGGGGTACAATGGTAGAGTTGCTGGTTCTGCAGGGTCTTTTGTCTTTCAAATGCTGGGTTCTTGTCTCTGTTCCTGGGTGATGTCCGTGGTTCCTGGATGAATCAATGCAAAGTCATGGCCTGGTTGTTACAGGCCATTCAGCAGAGGCCTGCTACCATTGTATTTCAATCATTCCCAACCATTCTCATTCATCCGAGAACCAATTTACATGGGAGGGGTACGTGACTCATACAGTTGTGACACAGGGGATGCCTGGGCAGAGGACATAAGATGGAGGCTTAACATACAAAATGGAAACTTGACATGACTTATGCTAACTTACATATATAGGCCTAAAACAGTAATCACACAATATGAAAGCAGTACAAACATAATAATTATCACTTATAAAACAGTGGGTATTGATATCAAAAGCAGGGAACTTATTTGCAAAGAGGGGAGAGAAAAATAAAACTTACTACCTAAAATAAAATGTTAAAGCTTATCCTACATCTTAGCTTACTTATACTTATCTATAGGGAATAGAGAGGGAAAGAAAAAGTCAGACATGGTTGGGGAAGGGGAGGGAATGTATATTAAAATTAATTAAAAAAGAAAAACGGGGGGGTTTGCTACAAGATCATGTACTGTCTTTTCCAAAGGACCTGACTCACTCAGCTCCCAGGATGGACCAGGTTTTGGAGTGAATCAGACTGTAGTTGAAAATGTCATAAGTGGAGGTTGGGGGTCTGCCTAATGCAGATTAATTGTCATTAAATCTAGTTTGTTGTTACTAATTTCCTTGGCTTTTTATCATTTGAATTATTCTTCAAAGTTGAGAAGAGGTGCAGGGAAGACTCAGTTGCTGAAGCTCCTTTCAACTCTTGTCAGCCCTCCTGAAAAAGCATGAGTGAGAACATCCTTGAAGTGTCTCATCCTTTTTGGTGTCTAGAACATTTTATTGAATCAAAGAGTTTAAAGAGCAGGCCAACATTTAGCAATGATAACAGAACCTATCACCTGGGGGAAGCATCTGTGAATGAGTCTGTCACCACCCATTTCCTGAAATGCTCCTTAAGCACTAAGGGACTTCCAGAAAATAGTTACAGCCAGGAGCAGCTGCAGCAGCAGAATGTATGCCTGTATTACACCAGCAAATATGACTGTTGTTAATCCCTTTTTCTGGGCTTGTCACCCCAGGTTACTTGCATCTGTGTTGGATACCTTGGGTGCCTCAGTTTAACCAATTTGGGGCAGAGAACTAAATTTAGACTGAAAGAAGCTACTTAAGGATTTGATTTGCCCAACATTATCCTTAAAATGGGTTTGATTAATGAAGTAGCTGTTATCCAGAATGAAGAAACATGACAGTCACAGCTACAATTGAACAAGGCAGTGTTTGGCCTCAGTGGATCTGAGGGATGCTGCTTCCCTTTCTATTATTAGTACCAACTGGCATCAGAAGTACCCGAGGTTTGCGGTGAACAGCTCCCACTTCAGAAGCCTTTGGCTCGGGTTCTTTGTGTTGTTATGAAGACCTCCGGAGAAGACTGTGATGCTTCAGAAAACAGTTCAGGGATCCAAGGCAGACCATGGTAAAGAGACAAGCAGGCTCCTACATTCAAATCTCAGTTGAGGAAGTATTCATAGTTATTAGTCTTATACCAAAATCCCATAGCTAGTCACTTAAATGCAACATGGATATTGCCTGCTTATTTAACAAGAAGATATTGAAGGTACCCATGCTTCCAGCACTTTTAGTTCATGTTTATAAAGTTATTCTTATATGATTGGGATCAGTGCTGGTACAGAAATCAAGTATTAAAATAGATCTTTAAATTCTTTATCAATGGTGTAAAGTCTGACTTTGCATTATACTTACAGTAAAAAAAACTGAAGTGCATAACTAACCTAGAGCAGGGGCCTTTGCCAAAGATCATGGTGTGCTTTTTAAATATAAACATGCAAGAATTCATGGGAACGTACAACAACCTCCACAGCCAGCACAGAAACAAGTCTTTATTCACTTAAAAGTACTCTGGTAATTGGAATATAATCTTTTGCCGACACAACTGGCAAGCTGATTCATTAGATTTACTTTGCTACAGTGTATTTCCTCTGCCATTATTGGCAATGGAACAGGTGTGCCCTTATAAGGGATTAGAGCCCAGGCTGACCTAGGAACATTAGCAGTCTATTTTTGATGATGGTTGTTGCCTCTGTTTCCTTCCTACAATAAACAGTTTCATTTTGTTAGATACAAATCAGAAAAAAACAGTTTTTCTTGGTTGTGGCTATTTTAAAAAAGGGGACTAAAATTTTGTTTACATACATCTTACTTTGTGTCTGCTATGAACACTCCCAGCCATCCAGAGCTGGGCACCTGGGAAATGAACGTAATCACCCATGTTGTGAACCAAAACATTTCAATAAAAGCAATGCCACCATTCACCCTCTAGAGAAAAATTCAGAAAAAAGCCCATGACTGTTTTTGGAAAGGATGTGTTTTCAGATAGTTTCTGTATAACCACAGAACTGTACAACGGTAGATTTTCTTTGCTTGTTCATTTTTAGAAAACCTGGTTCAGGAGATAATTGTCTCAGCCAGTTGTGAAATCAGAGGTGTTGGAAGCCATTTTAAGAACCACTGGCAGGCTGGATCAGGCTGGTAAGAACAGTACATTCACCCATTCTCAGGAAATGTATTGCAGGGCAGTGCAAAGCCATTTGACTGCCTGTTCTTCAGGATCTTCCCCCAGCTAATACTAAGAGTAGAAGATGCATAGGTTTTGTTCTGCTCTCCCTTTCCCCCTCGTTTGTTCTTTCTTTGGATTCTTTCAAATAGAGAATGAATATGAAACCTCTTGACAGGAATACCATACATGAATGGTATAATCTTACTGTATTCTGATTGCATTTGCTAAATGTTATGAACTAGCCACAGCCAAACAAATTTGAAAATAACCCAACACCCCACACCCTGCCCCATGTGTACCTATCATACAGAAATTACCATAGAGTCATAGATTTGCTTTTCATGACCTAAAGCATCCTGTCAAATGCTCATCTAGCTTCCTCTTAAAAACCTAGTGAAGGAGATTCTGCAGTGTCCCTGGGCAGTCTGTTCCACAGCTTTACTAACAGTTCAGACGCCTTTCCTGAGACCCAATCAAAATCTTTTTTTGCTGCAATTGAAAACCTTTGCCTTATGTTCTGCTCTCTGCAGCAAGAGAGGGCAGTTGTCCCACATACAAACAACATATGCTGCAAATACCTTGGCACATTTTAACTATTGGTATACATTCTGGACTGTCTGGATACCCAAGAATGGCTCAGGTCAGTGCATGGGTGACTGGTACCATCTGAGTCGGGGGGGACACATGCCCCCTCAGCAGCTAGTCCGCAACTGGTGGGGGGAAGGTCCCCCTGTGGCCAATCATGCCGACCAGGAAGCCAGCAGCACTCCCAAAAGTGCCATCAGCGCTTCACCTGGTGCCCCCACTCCCTGGCCAGTGTTGGCAGGGGGGGCACCAGCGCTCCTGCCTGGCCCTCCCTGCCCATTGCCTAAACAGGGAGCGCTACCTCTCAGGGGGTGCACCAGCACTCTCAGGGGGTGCACGTGCACCCCCTACGTGTCACCACTGGGTCAGTGTTTCACATAACATTGCAAAACAACAAGGATTCTGCTTCAGAACCTAGCAATTTAAAACAAGTGTAAATGTGTGAGTGCAGAATCCATACTTCATATTATACTGCAATTATGGAGAGGCAGACCTGTAAAAGTGTGAAACATTTTATCTTTATTCTGCATAATTTCCTCTCTTCTGTGGTGAGCAGAATACTAGCTAATTAGTGTTTTCTCTCCGGAGGCCTGCTGGAAAGTGCCATCCTAGACTTCTTCTTTGCTCCCCTACCTTCTGACTATAAAACAGCTATCATTTGGAATCTGGGGCCCTTCCTCAATTGTTATTTTTATACTTCATTTTTATAATTGGCGATGCTTCCTGTCAATGAGGAAGCAAATGTATGATGACTAAATAAGTTCTGTGGCCAAACATCCAGGCTATGTTTGTTACTGAGTTAGCAGAAGGTATTTACATGGCTATTGTTGCCCTTTTTTGCTCAAGCAGGTTTTATTGCGGGTTTAAGGTTCTTTCCATTCCAGGGAAAAACTGAGGCTATTCAGTTCACCCCTCTTGTCCATAAAGACTGTACACACAATCTTGTTTCTCTGAATGAACAAAACAAAGCAGACAATAGTCTTACTCAAATTTTTTAGCCTGCCTTTCCAATGAGTCCTGTGCTACAAGGAACTCGGTCTCCTCTCTCTCACAGGTCTAACTTGCCACTCAGTCCTCCTGCTGGCTTTCTGCTTCTGACAACCAAGGGACTCCACCATTTGGCAGTCAGATTCCTTACCCTTGAGTTTGCTCTCAGTTCCAAGCAAACCCCACTTACTGTCCCTGCATATTATCTTGCTTCTGCCTTCTAGGCAGTCTACTATCTTAATTGTTTCAACTGTCAGGCTCTGTAAAGGAGCTTAATTGCCACTTCCATGTAGCCTAAGGGAAGAGTGACAAGAATGCTTATCAACTTTAACAAAGCCTGTGATCACCAGGGATCCTGGTTTTCTCTGATAAAAAAAAAAAAAGCCCCAATTTTTGGATTTTAAAAAAATAACCCCAAATCCATATTTTTCCCTGATTAAAATGAAACACCACTAATATATAGCTGTATATATAGTCATAAATGATGCGTGCCCCCGGAGGCTGGCAGGGCATGGCGACTGCCCACAGGCGGCGGCGGCAGCAGCAGGGGTGCGGCCGCAGGGAGTGGGGAGCTCTCACAGGCAGCCGCAGTGGTGTCAGTGGTGGAGGGAGCGGGGGGTGGTGAGCACTGACTGGCGGGGCCAATCACAAAAGGGGCATGTGCACCCCTTACACATTGCCAACGTATATAGTGGTGTTTCATTTTAATCACAGAAAAATGTGGATTTTGGGCTTCTTTTTTAATCTGAAAATTGAGAAATTTATCAGAGAAAACCAGGATCCCTGGTGATCACCCATGCATCAAAAGTACTTACTAGCAGTCACCAATACAAACCAGCACAACCATATGCATAAATGTGACCTCCATACTTTTTCCCCTGTAACTGATTAAAACCAATTGCCTTGATCCAGTTGGCTACTATACTCAGAACTACATATCTATACACCATTTCTTCATATCTACCCTCTTGTTCCTTGAAAAAGTAGAATTTTTACCTACATTTTTTACAATGAAGATTTCTTTTATATTGGGTTAAAAGCTGTGATTGTTGTAAGGTGGGATGTTCTGGCTCCAATAACCAATCACAACAGAAGGATTTACATAGTAGCTGTGCTTATATTGTGCTTTCCATATGCTAAAAGCAGCATTCTCCCCAGTCAATGATGCCAATGTAGATAAAGGAAATGTCAACAGAGAAGGACGAAAGTAAGGTATTATCAGAGAGCCCAGTGCATCTCTCTGCTCTGTAACAAAAGCCTGGCAGTAATGGAGTAATGTAGCTGTCATCACCAGGGATCCTGGCTTTGTCTGTTTTAAAAAAAATCACAAATCCTCTCATAAAAACTACTCTGCAAATTCTCTGATTAAAAAAAAAAACCCAAATCCATGTTTTTCCATGGTTAAAATGAAACTCCACTATATATATAGGTATCAGCTACAAAGTGTCATTGATATATTTACCATTTTAAAGCAGTTTGGAAGCTTACCAGTGCCTCAATCACTATAATAAAATCCATTCTAAAGACCTACACATTTTGTAGGAAAATCATGGAAAATCAGAGTTCCCCCTAACCCCTTTGCTCACTAGGATGTGGATGTGGATCCAGCTGTGGCTGTCCCCGCACTGCTTTGTGGCACTGAGCAGCCCCAATATGCCAGTGCCCTGCCCATGCCATTGCCCCTCATTCCCAAGCCACATCCCACCAGCCCTGCTGGTGCCCCTCACTTCCCACCTGCAGCCCCCTGGGCCCTGCTGCTGCCCTCCCAGAGGGGGCACCCCACTGCCAGGGCAATGGAGCCAGGAACCCAGGTCCACAGCCTCCTGCCCCCCACACCAGCACCTGAACCCCACTGCCACCTGCAGGAGGCAGTGGCTGCTGTAGCAAACCTACAGAGCACAGAGCCCAGCTACCCCTCTCCCAGGGGGCAGCATAGCTGAAGCGGAGTGCATCAGTGGTGGGTGCCCTGCCCTGTTGCTCTCCCCCCAGGGGCTGGGTGGGGAAGCTCATTATTACTGCTGAGAAATCCATGCCACCATGGGGAGGTGCCCCTGCCCATCCAGCAGCCGTGAAGACTACAACTCCACATCGCTGCCCCCACTGCTGCTGGGTGGGCAATTGGTGCTTCGCCATGGTGGTGCAGGACTTACAGCAACAGCACTGAGCTTCTCCGCCCTTCTCTGCCCTGCCCTGGCCTGCCATACCAGGTCCCTCCTGCTGGGCTGCAGAGGCCCCTGGGGGAGGACAGCAGGGCAGGGAGTCCCAAGCCTGCAGCAGGCAGTCCCCCCACCCCATACACAGATCTGGGGGACATGTGCCCCGCATGCCACCCCCCAGGAGTGTGTGAAGGGGCAGGGAGCGAGCCCCCTTTCCACTCCCAGGCATTTTGCCTGTGGCTCTGTCCCACTCCCTGCCTTGACCGTGTAGCCGTGCATTCCAGCCCCAGGCCACAAGCCCTAGCCATTGCCCCAGGTAGGCAGCAGCCCCAGTCCCACCCCTGCCCAACTCCCTTCCCTCAATGCATGCCCCCCCTCCCACCAGACTCACCTGTGGGGAGCTGCTCTCCAGGCTGCCTGGTGGCCATATGCATGTAAGCATGCACATGCAAATGGTGCCCCCTGCCTGACCGCTCTCCTCCCATTCCTCCCAGCCCTTTGCAAGCTGGAACTGTGCCAGCCTGCAAGGAGAAACCCACCACTTCCTGTGTTTTTCTCCTTTAAAAGAGAAAATTCATGTTTTCATCCTTAAAATAAGAAAACCTGGGCTTTACTGTGTTTTTCCATGGCGAATGGGAAACCTGGATCCCAGGTCATCACCCTACACAGTGAGTGTTTGTGGACATATGAAGGTGCACTGTGCAAAAAAGCATCATGTTATATGCTACAGTATTTTGCACAGCCTAAGCCAGCGTTTCCCAACCTTTTTGCACCATGGCACACTTACCTAAATAAAAAAGCACCATGGCACACCAGATGCCAACTGGCTGGGGGAAAGGATGCGTGGCCAGCTGGAGCACACTGACTGGCGGGGGGTGGGGTGGCGGCATGGTGTGGTGTGTGGCCAGCCAGACAGCATTTTGGGCTGGAGCCACCCACGCCCCCTGCCTGGCTGCAGCCACGGTCCCCATCTGTCTGTGTCCGCAGCAGCAGCTGGGGGGGGGGAGGGGGGCTCCAGCCCAAAATGCCGCAGCACACCTCGACGTGCCCGACCGCACACCGGTTGGGAAACACTGACATAAGCATAGAGACATTATCAGGATCCGGGCTGCAAATTGTAAATATATCAACAAAACTTTGTGTCCAACTGATACTTTGTATATAGCGGTGTTTCATTTTAATCACAGAAAAAGATGGATTTTGGGGTACTTAATCAGAGAATTTGTGATTTTTTTTCCTGTAAATCAGAGACTATCTGATGTTTAAACAGAGAAAACCAGGATCCCTGGACCTTATACAAGTCCCTGTAGCTTGGCTGATGGCACTCAGCTAATAGAATACATGTATCATCAGATTGTATCACGCCTATCAACATGAGGAAATTAGGTATTTTTGAGGTTACAGGCACACTTCCTTTACTTAGAGAGAAGCACACTGGATAAAGAGAACCTATAGGAAAGAGAAAATATCCTGGTAAAAATACAGATGCTGCTAATCTAAAATAGGGGCACCAAGGGTGTAAGACTGAGATTAAAAAACCAAATCAGGGAGAAACAGTGCAGAGAATTGCATAATAGAAATAGTTACAGTACGGTCTTAGTGCAATAGCCATGTCTTGTAGCAGAAAGAGTCTAGTGAAGTGGTGGCTAAGCTAAATGGTATTGTCTTTGATTTTTCTCTGCAAACAATAAGAAGTCAAATTTATTTTAATCCAGTTTTTCAGGGATAAATTGAACTCCATATTCAACAGAGACCCCATAATTTCATTGCTCTATATTTTTCTCTTCTTAAGAAACGCGGATTTAAATTCTCCAGTGGCAAAATAAAGAAAATGCTATTATTCCTGTTTTTTTAGAATGGAAGCGTTTATATTAGGGTCTTTTCACCAAATACCTTGTCGTCTCTGTAGATTCATATCTCTATGTCTTCCCTTTTGCAACTTCAGAAATTAAATAGGAAATAGATAATTTCATCCAAATGATTATATGCCATGATTTCTGACACATTACATTTCTTTTGCTTAGTTCTACCATGATTATCCATCTGTATCAAGGGGATGTTACTAGCAGACAATTATGATATCAACTCATCTTAATGACGAAGAGAATGACCACATGTGCAGTGCAAAATAATAAGTGAGCCAGGCTCCACAGCAGTTTTATTATTTCAGGGCATGATGAGGATTTCAATTTTGTGGAGTGTTATCAGCTCCTGATTAAAGCAAACCCTTCCACATCATCTTCTTTAGTACCCTCAATTAAAATTATAGATTTTTAAAAAATTATTTTCATTCTCTTCTATCACCTCTTGCTGAAAAATACACATGGTACAAGCAGGCAGTAAAAATATAAATACACCTTTTAATCAGAAGAAAATCATATTTTTCAAGCATTATATATATACTATATATCAATAATTAAATCCACACTCTTGACCCAGAGGAATAAAAGTCAATAAATAAATCTTTAAGAGTTCTTATAAAGGGGCGTACTTCTTTCCATGACTTGTCTCTAGTTGGGTTAATTTAAATGACTGGGGGATAGAGGCTTTAAATTTAAGTTTTTTAAAATGTTCTTCCCAGCTTTTTTGGTACTGTTCTGGCTGTTCAACAATATTTTCTGTATTATAAAAAGTGAATTTTGGCAAGGGCCAAAATGTCTTTTGCAATATGGGGAATGTAAAAGCTGCCTGTGGCAATCACTTAAAGTACATTGAAACAGTTTCTGCCGTGCACACATAGTATTGATACTATCCAAAATCTCCATTCACAAGAATGAGGATATTCAGACATTAAGCTGAAACTGCATTTTCAGTCTGAACTATTATGTCAAGAAAATACAATTAAATATTGTTTGCACGGTAACGTGCTGTTCTGAGATCAAGGCACTTTCTGTGCATGTTTTGTTTTGTTTAACCTTGGTACGGCTTGTTAGACGAGTGTAAAAGGCTGGCAGTGTTTGAAACCCATAAAGAGATTTTGATCCTGCTGGGAGAAGATGAAGAGGGTTTTGCTATAACCGATTGAAGTAGGTGGTTCATTACATCTCCTGGAAATAAAGCAGGTGAGAATTACTGTCTAGAGAGAGACAAGAATTGGGCTGAGAAGCCCCGAGAGAAGTAGTCTAGGATTAGACAAGGGAGAAAGAATGAGCTAAACTTTGGCTTTATAGTTTCATAGTTTCATAGTTTCTAGGGTCGGAAGGGACCTGGGCAGATCATCTAGTCCGACCCCTAGCCATGGCAGGAAAGTGTACTGGGGTCAAACGACCCCCGCAAGATGGTCATCTAACCTCCTCTTAAACCCCCAGGGTGGGAGCCTGCACCACCTCACTTGGAAGCTGGTTCCAGACCCTAGCCGCCCTGACCGTGAAGTAGCGCCTCCTGATGTCCAACTTACACCTTCCCTCCGCCAGCTTGTGACCGTTATTCCTGGTCACTCCTGGCGGCGCTCGGGGGAACAGGGACTCCCGCAGTGCCTGTTGATCCCCCCTGACTAGTTTATAGCAGGCCACAAGATTCCCCCCTCAGCCTTCTCTTCTGGAGGCTGAACAGGTTCAGGTCCCGTAACCTTTCCTCATAGGACCTGCCCTGCTGTCCCTTGATCATGCGAGTGGCCCTCCTCTGGACCCTCTCGATGCTGTCCACATCCCTCTTAAAGTGCGGCTCCCAGAACTGGACACAGTACTCTAGCTGCGGCCTGACCAGTGCCGCATAGAGGGGGGGGATCACCTCCTTGGTCCTGCTTGAAATGCATCTGTGGATGCACGACAAGGTACAGTTGGCCTTCCTAGCCGCCTCCCCACACTGCCTAGCCATGTTGATCTTGGAGTCAATAATGACTCCAAGCTCCTTTTCCACCTCCGTGCTGACAAGAGGGGAGTTCCCCAGCCTGTAGGTATGGTGCCGGTTGTTCCTCCCCAGGTGCATCATCTTGCACTTGTCTGTGTTGAACCCCATCCTGTTCTCCTCCGCCCATCCTTGTAACCTGTCAAGGTCCAACTGTAGCCTGTTGCTCCCTTCTATTGTGCCCACATCCCCCCACATCTTGGTGTCATCAGCAAATTTGAACAGGGTGCTTTGCACCCCCTCATCCAAATCACTGATGAAGATGTTGAACAGGGCGGGCCCGAGGACCGAGCCCTGTGGGACCCCACTGCCCACGTCCTTCCAGGCCAAGAAGGACCCATCCACTACCACCCTCTGGGTGCGGCTCTCTAGCCAGTTGGCGACCCATTGGACTGTGTGGGTGTCTACGCCACAGTCCCCCAGTTTCCTAATGAGAACGGGGTGAGAGACAGTGTCGAAAGCCTTCCGGAAGTCCAGGTAGACTATATCCACTGCTACCCCTGCATCCAATGATTTAGTGACCTGATTGTAGAAGGCCACCAGGTTGGTCTGACGTAACCTGCCACTGATGAACCCGTGCTGGTTGCCCCTGAGCATGCATTTCCCTGCTGGCCCCTCCTGGATGTGTGCCAGAATAATTTTCTCGAACAGCTTTCCCAGGATCGAGGTAAGACTGACTGGCCTATAGTTTCCCGGGTCCTCCTTCCTCCCCTTTTTTGAAGATGGGAACCACGTTGGCCCTCTTCCAGTCCTCCGGCACCTCTCATGAGTGCTCATAAAGCTGTGCCAGGGGACTCGCAATGACCCCGGCCAGTTCCTTTAGAACTCTAGGGTGGAGATCATCCCACTTATTTAGTAATAAGCTATCTCACAATGAAGGGTGAATTTAAAGGGGTTTTTTATGTGTTTATCGAGAAGGGTGGGGAAAAGGGCCTGTTTATAATAGTCTTTACAATCTACCCTGAACAAGGTCTGGCATGTCACTGCACCAAATCAGAAGCAGGCTAGAGTTGCCTTACTCTCTCTTCAGACACATACAGGGGTTAAACATTTTACTGGGAGACTCAGTGCTCTCTGTGGTTTCTCTCCACAGCCATCAAAGCATGCAGCCCGCTCCCAGGACTCACATTCTTCCTGTAGGGCCATGTCCTACACCAGAAGGAGAGCAGAGAAGGCTAGGCCCTCGTTTACCTAGCTATGGAGCTAATGCTTCCGGGACCGACAGATTTTGACTAGAGAAATATTGCAAAGAAAGCAATGTTCCTGGAATGACGGGCAGGATTGGAGGGCTTCATCTGCATGCCATGACCTGTCCCTATGGCCA
Organism: Alligator sinensis; assembly: GCF_000455745.1. Taxonomy (NCBI): domain Eukaryota; kingdom Metazoa; phylum Chordata; order Crocodylia; family Alligatoridae; genus Alligator; species Alligator sinensis. The sequence goes on along the minus strand of NW_005842281.1, from coordinate 159,762 downwards.
CCTGGGATCCCCAAATCACAGCTGGACTGCATGCCTGGCAGACAGAACAGTGAGAGGTGCATGTTGCTGCTTGGGTCTTGCTGTAATACCCCCAGGGTATTATTTGATTCCTGGATATCTAGGGGTCTAATTTTGCCCCTGTGCTGCACATTTGCAGCATGGGGAACATTTTTTTGGTCCTGCACGTGTCTCTTGCAGCGTCTCAAAGGGTTTGAGATGCTGCAAGAGGCATGCGCGCGCTTATCTGGATGTGCCCATAGTGGCCAAAACACAGCGGTGGTTTTGTAAACCCTGTGTATGGGGAAGCTAAGGTAAGAGAAGCTCTGAGCCCGTGTGTGAGTGCTACCCCAATGCACCCAGGCAGATGGTTTCCAGCCAGGCAGGGCTTCCTCCACCCTGATTGCCTTGCAGTGACCAAAATAAAACACTGCTTATATAAACCCCACAAATGGGAAAACTGAGGCACAAGCTGCTATGTGCCCAACTCCCATGTGGCTGGGTACTGCACTTTCGCAGGCCAGAAGCTAATTTTCCAGGCCTTCCCTGAGCACGATTCCTTGCCAGCTGGCATGCCCTGGGTCCTGATGCTGGTCTGTCAGCTGGTGTGAGCAGGCTAGGGATCCATTGCAGGCTACTAGAGTGGAAAGTGGCACACTTGCTAATGAAAAAAGAGCAGACACACTCTGGTTCTCCTCTGTCAACGCCCCAGCAGACATGGAGGGAGGGGGTATTATGGGCAAGAGTTCCCTAGCAGTTGTTCCTGAGGCTGCCAGATAGTCAGTGTTGTCCAGTGTGCTTGGCTGCTCTTGTCAGTCTCTAGCACCAGAGAAGCTGCAAAGCATGCTCGAATGCATGCACAAGAACCCTGTGGCTAAAAGAACCACAAGAATTCTCACTGTTCGTTTGAATGCCTGTATGCGGCCAAAATTACTTCACCCTTTGAATGGAGCATCTTTCTTCCATGGAGCCAGGAAATTACTTGTACTTTCATAACATTTCTGTTATTCTGATTCTCAGTTCTGGGGGATACGGAGAAAGTTAGATGTTGGAGATGGGGGAGGAGGGTTGCTTTCACCACCACTGCTGCAGTGGAGTCTGTTAAGAAAGGAGGGGCTTACTCCTCTGTGTCCCAGAGGAAAACCTATCCTAGTCAAACCCAGTTGCAGTCTGACAAAGAACTGGTGGTTTGAAAACTACTGTGCTTCTCAGTAGAGTTTATTTCTATAGCAGTGATTGTCAATCAGGGTGCAATGGCACCCTGGGGTGCCTTGTGATCCTTTCAAGGGTGCTGCAGGGTGCAACACAATGCTAGCACTGTTAGGTGTGCAAACACGATTCACAAGATAAACTCAGAGTTTTCAAATAGGAATCCATGTTAATAACATTCTGACCTGTTGTCGTTTTTTTTCTGCCTTATTTGCAACAGATGAATTGCTCTATTATTTTTCTGTAGTCAAAAAGAGTGCAAACTAAGTGCTGGTATTTTTCAAGGCATGTCTCTAATCTATTGAAGTGTGCCTTGACTCTAGAAAGTTTGAGAACCACTGTTATATAGTAAATCTCCCCATTCTGTGCATACATTATGATAGCTTCTACTTTGACTTAATTCAAAACTTTCCTCTCTGGATGCAATGACCCAGCACACTGAGAGGTTCTGTAAAGTGGTTGTGCTAGAAAATGTATCACTGATTGCAATTCGAAGATAGCTGAGGAAGGATTTCTTCAAAGAAAATAAGTTAATGCATTTTCTTACTATTGCCAAATTACTTAAAAATAAAGAAGAAAATATGTAACACCAGTTATAGTAGTTATGCTAATCATATTTGTATGCTCATCTTTTTCTCAGCAGAATCTGTGCTAGTACAAATGATGGACAATAATTCAAATCATTCTGTTTCGTCCTATCCAGTGACAGATGTACAAGATCACAGCCCTGTCCACTTCAATATCACATTTTCTTTCTTCAGATTTTAGATAATTTCTCAGTGCAAAAACATTCAGTAATTTGATAGTTTACAGTTTTATCAAAATCTCCTGCTTATGTCTGAGTTTTACCTAAAAAGAAAAGCCCAAATCAGAAATAAAAGTTCATCTTCCACTACCTTAGTTCTTGGGTAATTTCTGAACAAACGGAAAAAAAAATGAAGGGCCACAGTGGTGTTGAATGGATTTGTCCAATACAGAAGCCATGTGCATTATCAGTTGAATTGGGGACCACACAGCCAATCAACTTGAAATTAAGCTCTGCAGCAGCAGTAGCAGATCTCCAGAAGTGGTGAAAGATTTACATTTCTCTACTCATGGGAACTCATATCAAGTGTTGACCAGACAAAACGGTCCAAATCTCTGTTCAAAGGTATCATAGTACTAGATAGCTTCTCTTTTACTTCCTAATCCAGGTGTAATTGGAGCTTTAAACAGTTCTCATACCACTGAAAGGTAAGCACATCTCCAATTTATTGGATATGACACAACGTTAGCTAGACAACACTGTTACAAAAATCCTTGAAAGCTGTCAGACATACAAATATAAAGATGCCAGTTCCTCTTCACTAGAAAATACAGAAATCTCATACAAGCTTCAGGTCTGTTTTATATAAAAATAATAACAATGTATTGAAAATTCACATCCATCAGTTACACTCATCAGAAGTATGAACATCAGTCCAAATGTTTCTTCAAATAAAATTCAGTATTTGGCAATTCTCAAGTCTTCCATCCTAGGGTCTCAAAGCCCTTACCAAGTGCTAGTGAATTAAACCACATGATCTGTGTGACAGGAAGAAGGATTATTATCTCTGTTTTAAAATACAGACATGAGGAAGAAAGAAGATAAACAGCATGCCAACAAAACGTAAATCACATCTCCTTTGACTCCCCAAACTAGGCTGTAACCACTAGTTTGTGCTTCTGGAAGGTCTAATTTTGTTACATGTATATGGACATTCAGAGGATACTTTAGCATGTTTCAAATATAAAGATTTTCTATATGCCCTAGAAAATGTATTCAGAATTTCTCTAACCATTCTTTTTAAAGGGCAAGATACTGATTCTCTTAAGCTGAATAAAACTTTTGATCTGCCCTATTTTGCAGGTGTAAAGGTATTGGAATCTGGCTCTATGTAAAATTTAAATTGAATTGGACTGATTTTCCTTTCTCAACCCTGAAAACTCATTGTAAGTGTTGAAGTTAATGGAGTTGCATCCATATAAAACTGTTGGAAGAGGTGAGTCTGGCATATTTATTGATTAAGCTAGGGTTTAAAAAAAAGATGAAGAATGGGTGTTGGTAGGTGAAAAACTGATTACAATTCAAGCTCTACAGTCTTCATGCCCCTTAATTTTTGGGAAACCCAAATTCTCCAATTGTCATGGTCCAGTGGTGCTCACCCTCTGGCACACAAGCCGAATCTGGCCCACTGGGCTGTGTCATCCAGCCCAAAGTGAGCCCCAAGGGCCAGATCACATCAGTGTATGGGATCATTACATGACCAGACTAAGCATGTGGGACCAGGCCAGCATGTAGGATCACACCAGCAGATCGAACTCATGTGCTGACCCTGCCTGTGGAATTTGGTCAGCAGATCGACCTGGTCCAGAAACTGGCTCTGTGCCATTTTTCTGGCCCATGAGATCAGAAGGTGGAGCACAACTCTTATAGTTCCAAGGGAGTAAATTTAACATCCTTCTGACATGGTGTCAGGATGATAGAAAAAGGCTTAGCTGTGTAGCACAGCAGCATCATTGGGGCATACACATGGGCATTTTAATTAAGGGGAAACTTGAGAGGCAATATGCTGCATACTCCGATTAAAATAATACACCTTTATTTATATTAAATAAAATGTTGCCATGCTTTATTAGTAGAAATGATGTCAATATCTCAGAAGATAATATAGGGCATACTCTTTCCTTTAGCAAGACCAAACACAAAGCTCCAGATTCAGCTGTGATGCTCCCATTGGAGCATTTAAAGGCAACAGAAGCCGTCTCATAGTGAAATAACAATCTTTGTTAGCATTTGTTTGTCCCTCCTTGAAATTTTATTTCCCTATTTGAAAGATGTAAATTGCATCTCTGACAAAGACAGGTGAAATCTCACAGCTGAGCATCCAGTTGGAACCAGAACACTGTCTAAATAAATGAATTCTGATGAGAACATCTTGATGCACGTATTTCCACACATGAAGGTAAAATGCATGAACTAATATGTGATTCAGCTGTCTCTTGGCTGGCTTATAAATTGCATCCTCTTGTGTTAGCGCAAGAGGACTCTATTATATCAAAATCTTTGGATTCAAAATGCATGTGTGATTTGAAAATAAAACTAATCAAGTATTTCCATAGTTTGTCTCCCACAGCTGTCATAACAAGTCACTGCATGAGATAGTATCTCTCAGAATGAGGGCTTTAACCTTACTTTTGGAGATCCTTGGTAACTGCTGCAATCAATAACATTTTTAATGGATTTGTTCACTTAGGTCAATTTAGAACATTTGGATTTCTGGCTTCTAAAGGTTTATGTGAAGATTTAAAAAAAAGTAGCCGGATGGCTTGCGGGATTAGATTTCTTATAAGAATTCAACATAAAATTTACAATGTTTAGGGAATATGTAATATCAAAAATAATAGTTAGAAAAATCTGGTCAGAAGTCTCTTTTAGAAAGTCTGTAATAGCAGTGATTTAGTAACCTGGATTTAAAGACTTAATTTTTAATGAATCAAGTTTTAAATCCAAATACCCTCCTTTTTAACAAGGTTTTCTGCATGTTGGCCCCAATCTTGAACGGTAAGTACGTGAACACATTTGGAGCCTTGTTTATTTCCGTGAGATTCCATGTAGCCATTCTGGTGTTGCTCAAGCAAATCAGCTTCTAGGATCAGAGCCATTAATGAGAATTACAGCCATCAATCTTGGATGGTGTTGCAATACAAAGATGACCAGGCTCCCACTGGAGTCTCTATAGAGTCAGAGATAGTACATGGGGCCAATGAAAAACATATTATTACAAATGTGTTTTTATCAGGCAAATATAAAATAGGCATATCGGAGTAATTTATGTCCAGTATACTGTGCATGATGGAAAGTGTCCTGCCTAAAAGTCTCATCAGGGTTTCACAAAGTTGAGTTCTGCAAAATTAACTCAGATTTTGAGGTTGTGACCATGATGTGTACTGTGCCATGTAGACATTTCCCTTTCAGTCTAATATTTGGGTCTGATGAACGTTAAATGCTGGCTTTTTGATTCCTGGGAACTTTATTGAAAGAATACAGCATAGACACAGAGAACTCTATTTGGAAATCTGTCAGGATTTTTAAATTGAGCCGTCAGAAAATATACCGGGCTGAAACTATTTAAATGGGGTATTGTGACCTTTTGACAAAGTGCCTAAAGGCTGAACTGGTTAAACTATTGTGCCTGTAGAGGAAACTGAACACATGGCTATGCATGGTTTAAGAGTATGTTGGGATGATGGTTTTCTCATGGGTGCACCCTGAACTTGGAAGTTTTCTATTCCTAGTCATCCTTTTACTCCATAAAAACTTTTTTAGAAATTTGTGTGTGCATGGGCCCGAAACCAGAAAATACCTAACAGGACTGTTCATGCACTAAAAGTTATGCACGTTCTTAACAGGATCAGGAGACTTAATTCAGTGTGGATTGGTCCCTGCCAAGTATTGATCATTTTTTTCCTAATGTAAACCCACAATTCATATTTGAAATCTGTGACTGTGACAGTAACTTTTTTCTTGTGTTTCTGTAGAAGGATTGTGACAAGGTATGCCATGGCTTCAGATGCCACTAGCTGCAATCTATTGTCTTGGTAATACTCCAGAATAAGTTCATTTGTAAAACTGGGCTGTCATGTAAATAACAGGCTTTTTTAAAACAATCTTATTTTCTTTCCTTTTATCTTTAAATGGGAAAACAGAGAATTAAATTAAAAACAAACCCTGTGCTCAACACTCAGGTCATCATGACACAAAGCAGCATAAACTAGTAAATCTAATAAGGCTGACAATCTATTCTGGTAGAACATTCTTAGTCTTCTGAGCCCGTGGAAAGTTGAGTTTGGGATGTTTGGCTCAGTGGCAGCAAGCTGACTTATCCAAGGGAAAGATGGCCCCCCCTGCCACTAACGGATATGGGTGGGACAAAATGCTTTCGTTTGGAATTGTGGTACTGTAGAGAAGAGAGGAAATAGAGTTAAAGAAAAACTGCACCCTGCCTCCTGCACTCTACAGCTCTCCAGTCCAGGAGATATGTTAATCTGGGAGTCACTGTTTTGCAACAGTAGAAATTAGACAGTTCTGGCCCAGGCTAATTTCCAGGAACACTTATTTATCTGAACTCTACAAGCTTAAAGCTTTCAGAACATTGATTCAGTGGTCTGGGAAACAGGTCCTTAACTGCTATAGTCATCCTATTTGACTTCATAGGCCAGTTTACACCGGGTATAGACCTGTCTGCAGGTAGTTTCAATAATTCTGATATTCTCCCACAAAGAGAAAGTAGAATTAAAAAAAAAAAAAGACAAGGCACGGCATAGCATAGCACCAGCCCTCCAAAGTCCACTGACATCTTCCTAGGGTCTACAGCAGAGCTTTCCAAACTTTGCATGTTGGTGACACACTTTTTAGACATGCATCATTTCGCGACACAGTAATTCAGTTCCGGGGGAGGGGCCAAGGGAAGCAGACGCGAGTAAGGGAGCTCCGCGGTGCCCTTCCGCAAAATTTTCTGCATTTCGCGCGGCACACCTACACACTGCCACCGACACACTAATGTGTCGCGGCACACAGTTTGGAAAGCTCTGGTCTACAGTATCTTTGCCACTGAACTCATCACTTTCCTCCCCCACACTGCAAATATACTCTAAACTATTCACACAGGCTACTATACCTGGCAGAAGACCTCCTGTCCTTCCTCCCAATACCATTTCCCAGGACAATGGACCATGGGAGAGGGGGTTATTTTCAGTATTGTGTGTTTACTGCCATGACCATCGCAGAGGTGTTTTCTTTGCTTTTAGATTGACACACAGCTGAGAGCAGCTAAGAATCAAGACAGCTATTAGCAGACCTTTCTGTACCACCAATCCTTAGTTTGCTGGAACATTTCTAAATTAAATTCAAGTTAAAACCAGTGAAGGTTGGATCCTGAGTCTCGTCTCACCACCTATAGCTGGATCCTTGCCCCAAACCTTTTTTTTTTTGGCTGTAGGGAGGCACTATAATCTGTCTTATTTAACTGTATTAACATTGTGAGATGGACATTCCCATAGTTTAACGAAAACAATAGGAACACAAGGTTGTATTCAGTCCTATGCTACTTAGGAATTCTAGGCTCAGAGCTGAAATATATATTTTTAAATGTGATCATAGAAAACATTGCTTCAATACAGCTGCAGGAATAGCCACAGTCTAAAACTATTGAAGTTTAATTTCATTACACGAGCCTAGCCTGCCTGATCCAAAACCCAGCAATCAACTTTTAACAGACCACGCTTTCCTGTGTAATGAATCATGAGCAAAAAAAAATACAGGTCAGTTGTACACTTGGTCTGTCTGAGATCTTTGACAATAAAAATCCTTTGATCTTCCTGACCTTAAACCAGGGTAAGTATGACTGCAAATAGCTTCGGGCCATATATGGCAGAGAATGCTAATTTGCTACAACTGGGAAGTTGTTCACTGTCACCAATATTTTGTTACAGCTTTCCAATTGCAAACATTGCTGCTGCTCCCAGGCCCCAGGTATTTTAATTTAAAAATCAATCATTTGTATAAACTTGTATATGTGTGCACACATGCACGTGCACAGACACACACACTTGCTCCCAAAATAATTTTTAAAATATCAGTCAAAGGTTCCTGCATTGATTAGACTGAATCAGCATAGGAAAACACTATAAAAGCATATGAAATAGAGGAAGGTGCAAATATGTAAGAGACTAAGATTTAAACCCAGTTTACAAAATATGGAAAAATGGGAAACACTTTCATTAGTATTGCCCTCTCCTTAGAAGTCTCACTTAAGACTTTTAAATGTCTCTTGTCTGTGTGCTTGACTGCTCTGCTATTCATGTTCAATGCCAAGGGCCAGAACACGAGTCAGACATTTGAGTCTGCAAAATGCAATGTGAGAAGTTCAGAATTATGAGACTGTCTAATATTTACAGTCACTAAATATAATATCAGTTTTAGAGCTTTTGCAGCTGGCAAGCTAAGAAATGTCCCTTATCTTAGACCAAGCTATATAAACAGCTATATAGAGAAGACCTTTATACAAACTTTATTAAAGCCCATTACTACTCTGCAGCTCCTAAGAAAATTAGGTTTGTTAACTGTAGTTTTTGCTGGATCGCTGGCCAAGCCTGCAGCCGTGTAGTATACAAGCAGGTTCTACATATTCTGATCATGTATAGAGTAGGTTAAAATATAGGCCAGGTGATGGTACCAAATCAGGGAATAAAACAGCTAGAGGAACTACACTGGAATCAAAGCTGGAAGTGCACAAATCAAATCTATTTTGCCTTTGGATGATCCAGATTGGCAAATGGTACAAAGACCAAACTTAGACAGATTCTTTTTATGCATAAGTCATAATGAGTATGATGCAATGGGAACTCTTTAGAAATCCAGAAGTATTTTTTTATACTTTCTTTTCAGGTTTTAGTATTTTCTCACAGAAAATAATTTCAACTTAAGTTTCTTGATGATGTCTTTGAGACAAGTCTGAACTGTTCTAAGGATATCTGCCATATATCTACTACAAAAGTGAACAGAGTAAGGTGGTGCCTACTTTGACCACTCTGAAGAAATTGATTAACATTTGGTGTAGCCTGAATATTTTTAAGGTTATTGTATTCCCTGCTCCCCTTTCTATATTCAGAGATAGTATTCCTAATTTTTTATAGCATGGGAAAGGATGTGTGTGACAATAGCTTAATGACACTTAACAGTAGATCAGTGAATGGTAAATCTTGCCAACACATTTGGCTTCTCAGATAGTTTACTGGACTGTTGTTACTATGCAACATATTAATGGCCAAAAAGGAAGGAAGCATCTGGAATTAGCTAAAATAAAATAAGTAATGTAAATACAAAACACCCCCATTATGCTAAAACAAATACTTATTAAGTTCAGAAGGCAATTGCCATGAAGATTCATATTATAGTCTGGCTGTGCCAGTAAAATTAAAATTATTTAAATGTCTAATGATAGTTAAGATGTCAGGCTAGGCTATCCAACAGAAAAGTACATCTATAGCATTTTCTGTATCCCGCCTCTTCTCTTTTCCAATATTGGGCTATTTTTTAATGATTTTTATGTGCAATATTTTCTTACACATCTCTAAAAGGAGACAACTGATCATCCTGCCATCCTCCAGAGAAGTTCTCCTGGGAATTTTTGAGAATCGTGACTCTAGCTTCCATGGGTAGACTATAATCACTTTCTCTTTTAATGTTCAGCAAATCTTGTAATCATAATTTTGCAGCCTCATGGCTACTTTTGTTTTGCCTTGCTCCATTCCTCTCTCATTTGAACATACACACAGCTGACCTGTATTAGATCTGTGAGTATTTTCATACCCATAACTGAGGGAACAAAAAAAAAAAAAATCACACTGTGGTCTGTTAGTATTAACATTTCATGCCCACTGTAAACACTATGATATCCTCTTTAATTATATCCTTCTACTCTACTTGGTTTCCCAGTCACAGTAACCTCCTTCAACATTATCTCTGTTATAACAGGTCTTTGTAAATGATATGACTCCACTGAATGGCATTATAATGGACTGGTGTATTTCAAAAACCTGGTGGTCATTATTTCCATTTCTTTGTGCATTTGATTGCCCTATAATTTGATTTCGTTGAGTTTTAACATATCCAATAACATGTTAAGATCACTAATGTATGTAGTCAGTCAAAAGACTTCTAAATGTTGTAAAGACATGTAAATTAAATATATTTAAAGCTTCTAACAGACCTAGCAGGGACTATATGAATACATTTTAGAGGTTATAACTTTTAAAATTAGAGCCAAGTGGCTTAACTTTAGTGATAACTGCCATGCTGATAAAAAACAGTAAGAGCAAAAACTAGACGCGTCTGTTTGCGTGTGTATGAGTACACACAGGGGTTTCAATAGGAGGTGTGCAAGTTGCTGTTTCCCATGCCCTTCCAATATATAAGGGAGAACTTCTTCACAGACATGCATATATATGAATGCAAATTATGCTTTCACTATGCTAATTACCTGTGAAGGTCCAAATATACTATCTGTCTAAACCTGGGTGCTGTATTTTGAAATGCTACTTCTATGAGGCAGGTTAATGAGAAAAAGGTGTATCCATAAGTAAATGTGAGCAATATACCTTTTAATTCCTTCAAATGTTTGTATTTATACATATGCCCACCATACCCATACACTACTGCAGAAGGTTTACTCCATGTCATAGCAGAAGTTTAAAAATGAATATTATGTAAGAAAAATGTCTAAGAAAACTGTTCTTAGAAATCTGAAGGTTCATTTCATTATCGTTCTTGTGCATTCCTAAGGAGCAACCTATTTGAACTTACAAAATATATCTTATGATAATTGTGATTTCAACAGTAAAAGGAATCAGGAGCTCACAATATGTACATCAAACTTACAGAGCAATTGTATGTTACAGGTGTAAGGCGGTAGGTAAATAAAACGAATATCTTAAAGTCCTGACACTGCAAAATCCTGACCAAAATAAACAAACGAACAAAGGCACAAAAATCATCTCTACAATAAGAGAAAAGACATTTCACTTTTTGTGAAAAAGGAGAGGTTTCACCATCCCTGCAAGAATCTTGGGTAGTTGGGCAGCAATCACTTCTGACATCATCTCTGGGAATTCAACACTCAGTGCCCGAGACTGAAGAAAGGTGTTCAGACAGAACAGATGGAGTTGTTTCACTAGCTGGTGTTAATAAAATATGAATGTGAGAATTTAGGCTTACAACAAAACATTTATCTAAACATGACCACTGACTGTTTATTTCAACATTATTTTATAATGTTATTTTATATGCTTCTATCACGTATTAAAATATACAGTTTCTAGTCTCACTCTGTAAATCAACAGATCCTCTCACCATTGAAGTCATAAACCTATCTAAATGGACATGTTCATGAAAACATAATGCACTAGCATCATTATAAAATATACATAAAATATACATTGTAGGTCAAATGGATAGAGGCAGTTAATGAATAGCAATATTTTATTTCATCCTCATTATTACATGTGTGACCTTATGCCTTATTTACTGAACTATCCAACCACTACTCTGAAGATACAGTTATTCATTTCTTCATGCATTTTTCTCTGGCACTCCTCAGTGCAGTACAGTATGAGTGCGTCACAAATTTATCTTTACAAAACACTTGACAGGTAAGGAGGTAATGTTATCCTTTATTACAGGAGTTGAGGCACAGAGAGTAAGGTAAAAAGGGTCCTAATTTTAAGTCTATAGTTTAGAACAAGCACACAGGGATTGATCCGGTGTGAAAAAGTTTGATTTAAGTCACTTGACAAGCATCACACAAATTCTATGGCAGAGGTAGGATAAAAATCCCCAGGGCACCATTCAACTGCTTTAATCATGAGAACTTTTCTTACCCCAGTGCCTTAACTTATTCACTATGAGCTTTTTCTATGACATAATCCTGATGCATTCACAGGACAGGCTCATCCTGTGCCATGAATACAGCAGGGGTCCTGTGCAAAAATTAGTGAAGTCACCATACTATCTATGCATAAGGGTGCAAAATTATCATGTGGCATCACACCGACAACAAACAATTCATTAGCAGGGCTGAAATGTTTAGATGCAGTGCAGAGAACTGTTCCTCAATGTAATGGAAAATGGGTTGTCTCCATTGGCTCTATGGTATACTGTAGGCTGCTGCTGAAAAATAAGCTCCACTTGCATACCAGCTCTAAACATGGGGATGATAAAGCTTGAAGAAATCCCAGAGACCATCTACTGCAATCCCAGGCACAGATGGGATGCTCTCTTTCTACAGCAGGGCAAACAAATGTCTATTCTGGCTCTTCTTGAAAACCTCCAATGAGAGATTTAATGGCTTCCACAAGCTCCATGTTCTTATGTTCTAAGTCTGCTTTGCTGTTGTTTAAAACCACACTGTTGTCCTACTCTCTGTAGCACAGAAAAACAAAATTTCTCCACCCACCTTGAAGCAGCCTTTCAAATATCTGAAAACAGCTATCGTACTTCCCCTCCTAGCATACCTAGCTTCTTCAGTCCTGAGTTCCCAGCCCCTTTATATCTTTGGTATTCTGGGTCCTCTTGGTATTCTCCCTCTTCTTTAAATCCTTTTTAAAATGCAATGCCTCAAACTATACACTATTCTTCAGGTGAGGCCTACCAAGTATCAGGTGGTATTTTACCTTCTCTCTTGAATACAATGCTTTGGTTAATATGATCCAAATCTCTCTCTCTCTCTCTCTCTGTGTGTGCGTGTGTGTGTGTGTGAGAAAGAGAGAGATGTCTGTTTAAAGAAAAAGTTTTCTAATTGTGAGAGAGTCTGTTAACGCTGATAAAACCGCTCATTATTAAAGTTGCCTGACAGGGTCCATTGTAAGACTGTTTTAATTGCTTTTAACACTGCCAATCTTTGAACATTCAGGATGAACTTTAACATACCAGATGTTTGCCTCAGGGTGAATATTTTTGTAGAATTTCAGCCAAAATGATTCAGCTTGCCTCCACAAATAAGGGTAGGGGATAGACTCTGTTGGCAACCTGTTCTTTGAGATGCTCTAGTATCTCCGTGTGTTTTGGATTAGGAATAGTAGTATAGATTTTGAGCCAAGGATGTGTCAATTTGCTATCCCTGTGGGAGGGGATGAGGGAAAGCAGAAGGGAGTCTCTGAGAAGGAGGGAAGTGTTCCTTTCGATCAGACACCCTCCATCTGATGTCATAATGTCCTCTTGCACCAAGGATACTCCTCCAAGGGAGAGGACCCATAGAAAAGACAGAAGCAAGTTGTCCAAGGTGGGGAATTCAATTAACAGACACACAGATGTTTGGGTTTGTGACATCTGGCATGTACTACATAGTGGCTTGCCTATTAGGGGCAACGTTAGAGGACCTCATGAGATGTGTAGACAGACTGCTGGCTGTGATGGTGAGGAACTAGTCATAAGCCATGTGGACATCAATGATATAAAGAAGGTGGAGAATAGAGGTCCTGGATACTAAATTTAGCCTTCTAGATATGAGGTTCAAATCCAGGACATCCATGGGGTTCAAGTCCAGGACCTCCATGGTAGCATTCTTTGAAATGCTTCAAGTTCCATCCACAGAGCCAGACAAACAAGCAAAGCTCCTGAGTCTAAATGCATGGATGAGACAATGGTGTAGGGATGAGGGGTTAAGGTTTAGAAGGAAATGGGAAACCTTCTAGGACACAAGAAACCTGTATAGAAAAGATGGGTTCCACTTGAACCAAGATGCAGCCAGATTGCTGGCACTAAAATATCAAAAGGTCTTAAAGGAGTTTTAAAACTAAAAACCCACAAAGCCAACAGGTGTGGAAGAACACATGGTTTGAATTAACACAAGCCTAAAAGGGGACATCATACAAATTCTATGCCCTCTTGAAAAGGAAAGAAAGAGAGTAGGAAATGTAAATGCAAACAATAGTGAGGGTAAGTCAGGACAGTTAGAGGTCCCAATCAAATGACACTTGCAATAAGAGGCAAGGATAAAAATTTTAGGTGTTTCTACACAAATGCTAGAAACCCAATGGGTAAACTAGAATGACTGGCATTAAATGGTGATATTAACAAAATTGGTACCTCAGGGCACATCTACACAAGATGCTAAATGCATAGTAGCCTAATAATAATAATGAGCAGTATGGTGTCATGGCAGAAACAGTGCTAATACACTACTACACAGTATTATTAGGCTACTGCACAGTAGCATCACTGAAAAGGTGTGTGCCAGCACTACTGCATAGTAACACCAGTTACTGTGCACTGATTTAGTACTTATTTATACAATAGTAAACTTAATGCACAGTAACTACAGTGCATTAATGAATGTGTAAACACACCCTCAGAGACTTCATGGAAGGATACTAGGACACAAACTGTATAGGAGTTACAGAGTAGGATGTGCATGTGGAAGAATGGCAATGTATATTAAGGATAGCATAGATAGTAACAATATAAAATCTTATCTGAAAGGGAAAATATCATAGAATCTCTGTGGTGAGAAATTCTGTGCTTGAATAAAAGGAACTACCTCTTCTCGTGGCCTTTTACCATGTTCAAATTTGAGTCCAAAACTGGACACATACTATTGCTTGAATTGCAGCTTTATCAAGGTCCTTGTTGGTGCATTGTTTCCCAATATGTTGGCAAGCCAGTAAGTGTTCTATAGTCTGAAAGTTTCTTCCTCTCTGCACATAGTTTTGTGTCATTACAGTAGCCCCACAGTTGCATGCTTAATCTTACTGACTCCTTGTTCAGGGGCAATTCAAGCTTCTCTGTGTTTTTCAATCAAGCTGTGCTTGAAAGGAAATGTCCCCAGGGAAATATATTTGATAATCATCCTAACTCCCTCCTAGGTCATCTCTACTTGTGAATGCCACATTTTTATTCATCTGGCTTTTGGTGTTTCATCAGTAGCTGTGTTGTAGAGAGGAAACTGTTCTGTGATCTTAGTTTACTAGAAGCCTCAATGTGGCTAGGTAGTGGGTGCTTCTTACCTTTGATCTACTGCGTGCATTCTATTTTGCTTACTATAAACTGGTTTAAGTGATCAGAAACTGGTTTAAACCTGTAACAGAACATAAGTTCAGTGCACATAAGCTGAGCAGTGAGTGGGGAAAAGCCTAGGACTGTGCAGGCAGGGTGGGGTTTAAATCCCTCCATAATCTGAGCATCCTTCCGGGGCCTGACTTCAACTATCCTCATGCTCTGATCATAGTGCTCAATGGCTGCATCTACATGAGACGCTAACTGCACAGTAGCCTAGTAACACTGCACAGTAGCTTGTCGGGAAAAAAATATGCTAATACACTACTGTGCAGCAGTATTAGGCTACTACTGAAACTTAATGCATGGCAACTACAGTGCATTAATGAACACGTAGACGCGCCCAGTGAGTACTTATCAACGGGAAAAATAACCTCAACTGGGTTCTGAATTAGCCATTATGGGCACATCCACACATGCGAGCACGTGCGCTTGCAGCAGCTCAAATAGAAGTGGTATGAAATTGAGCCGGGGCTTTTTGCTTCAGTGCACGTGCTCGGACATGCACTTTGTTGTGGAGCAAATTGTGCCACTTGGGGCAAAATAACCCCGCCCAGCTCCTCCCAGACCTGTACCCAGGGGGAGCTAGAGCCCAGGGCCAGCACCTGTGCTGGCCCCAGCAGTATAAAAAGCTGCCCTGTCCTGGCCCCATCCATACAAAAAGACAGCCCTGGCAAGCAGCTTAGGGCTACTCACTCTCAGGAGCTTCTAGGGCCCAGCCAATTGGTACATGGGTATACTACCCCTTATGCCAGCTGGACTGCTGCAGCAGCATCCCAAAGCCATTTTTAAAAATACCCCAAAATTCACGTTCTTCCACAATTAAAACAAAATACCACTCTACACACACATGCGCACACACACACACACACACACACACATCTAAAGAGAGAAAGAGAGAGACCGATCAGTTGGGCAATGCTTTATTGGTATATTTACAATGTTAAAGTAATTTGGAAGTCTACCAGTGTGTCCATCAGCATGATAAAATAAATTCTAAATACCTATATGTGTTGGTGTGTGCTTTTGGTTCTCTTCGCACATGATGGATGCATGATGTGGGGAATGTGGTGTTTGCAGGAGGGGGGTGGGAGTGTGTGTGTGTGTGTGTGTGTGTGTGTGTGTGTGTGTGTGTGAGAGAAGGGATGTGGGTTGGTATGTGGGTAGGTGTAGGGCAATTGCTGGGGGGACAGTGTGGGTGCACTTGTGGGGACCTTGTCAGGGAGCGCTCAGGAGTGGTGGGTCCCCTGGTCCCCACAGGGTGCAGTCCCCCCACACAGCACATGGAATGCTATCCCCCCCCCAGGACCCCAACCCCCCCCTGGAGGGCCACAGCCCCTATCCCCCAGAGGGCCCTATCCCCCCTGCCCAGGGTACCAGGCACCCTGGAGGGCCCCAGCCCCCTTGCCCAGGGCCCATAACTTACCTTTTGCAGAAGCAGTGGGAGTGGGGCGCTCTGAGCCTGCTGCTGCCAGCTATCAGCACTTGGGGACTGTGTGCTGGGCCCAGCAGGTCCTGCTGGCCTTGGGGCTGCTCGTGTGGCCCGCCCAACACAACATGAGCAGCCCCAGGGCTGGCAGGACCCGGCTGGGCCTGACAATCAGTCCCTGTATGCCGTGACGGGTCTTCCTACCATGGGACTGGCCCAGCTGGGCAGCAGAGGGGTCCCAAGGCCAGCAGGACCCGGCACACAGTTCCTGCGCACTGCGCTGGGTCCTGCTGCCATGGGACCAGCTTGGCCAGGCAGCAGAGGGGCCCCAGGGCTGGCAGGACCTGGCACACTATCTGCCTGGGCATCACGCCAGGTACCGCCTCTGCTCCACTGTGCCTGCGGGGAGGTGGCGTGTGGTGGGACATGGCCCAGCCCTGTGTGGCTTACTAGTCTGGCTTTGCACTGGAGCAGGTAACACAGCTCTGGAAGGCTCCCAGAGCTGTGCAACTCGCTCTGGTACAAAGCCGGACTAGCAAGCCGCACCAGTCTGGGCCAGGTCCTCACCCCCTGCAACCCCAGTGTCATCACCCCTGCCACTCCCCAAACCCCGCCACATTCCCCTGCCACCTTTCACACCCACCCACACCCATGAACACCTGCCCGCCGGCCCCATTCCCC
Organism: Alligator sinensis; assembly: GCF_000455745.1. NCBI lineage: Eukaryota > Metazoa > Chordata > Crocodylia > Alligatoridae > Alligator > Alligator sinensis. Next base: position 142,816 of record NW_005842281.1, on the reverse strand, counting down.
CACTTACCTTGGACAGTGCCGGGGGCCGGGGGCAGCAGGAGCACCAAAGAGATGCTCTAGCCAAAAGCAGAGCATCTCTTCTGGAGAACTGACTCCCTGATGGCTCTGGGCATGGTCTGGGACCATGCCTTGCTCTGCTCTTCTGCAGAGTGTTTTTTTTTTTTTTTGAACCCTGGATATCCAGGGGTCTAATTTTCTCCCCACACCGCAAGTTTGCAGTATGGGGAACATTTTTTCATTCCTGCATGTGCCTCTTGCCCCATCTCAAAGGGGTTTGAGATGGGGCAAGAGGCATGTGCATGCTCGGCAGGACATGCCCTATGACTCAGGAAAGAGACTTAGTTTCTCTTAGATAATTCTCTAAAAACTTGGGCTAAATGCACAGCAATGACCAAAAAAAGCCAATAAAATGATGAGCATCATTAAGAATGGAATTGAAAACAAAATAGGAGGTCTAGAAAATCATGAAGTGTGGGCAAAGTGAGTAAGGAACTGTTATTCACCAAGACCCAGAATAGAAGAACTATGGGTCACCCACTAAAATTAAAGCACACGTGAGAAACTATTGTCATACAGCACACAGTTAACATGTGAAACTTGTTGCCACAGGTGGTTGTAGAGATGGAGAGTACAGCCAGGTTGAAAAAGAGATTAGACAAATTCATGGAGGATATGTTTACTAATAGCTATTAAACAGAGCAATAAAAGTTTTATCCTCTAACTTCCCTAAACTAATGATAGTAAATGGCAGGGAGGATACACAGGGAGTGGATCAGTTTAGACTTGCCCTGTTCATATCCTCTCCCTTTAAAACAAGAGTGTAAAAGATATGGCCCATGGGGCAGATTCAGCTCATGCAGCCATATCCTCTGGCCCCCAGGGCTCCTGGAAGAGCCAGGAAATTGGGGGAGGGAATGCTGCCAAATGTATGGAGGCCTTTGGGAATACATGTTGGTGTCAGAGAAGTGAATGATGGGTGTTAATCCCTGTGGCTCAGGCCACAGCAGTTAATACACCACTGCTGCTGGCCCCACTGCCAGAGTTAGATTCATATTTGGCCAATGAGGAGCCCTGTAGTCCATATATGGCCCTAGAGACCAAGGGAATTTGAATACTGCCATTTGTGTATATCCCAGTCTTGCATATATGAATATAAGAAGTATTATACTGGGTCAGACCAGTGGTCCATCAGACCCAGTGTCCTGTCTCCAACAGTGGCAGTAAAGGACACTTTAGAGAAGGAATGTCAGTCTCCCCTATTCCAAGGGACTGCCTTAGTCAATAGAATCTCTGTTAGCTATTCCAGAGTGACTGTTCCAGTCTCTCCTGTCAGGGCTATTCTATTTTGCATGAGTAATTTAAATTGAATCAATGCATTATTTTAATTAGCTAATGCTAATTGTATCAATACATTATTGAATAATTAAATATTTGGAAGCAAGAGATTAACTCTATAGTTAGCTAGGCACTTATGTGGACTTTGGGATGAGCAGCTTGCAACTCCTTGCTCCAAATCAGGCAAACAAAGTTTCTACTTCTCAAGTAAATTTACTAACTGCTGTCTTATTGAGTACAATGGTGTAGGCCAATCTCTCTCTGTGTGAGGAAAGGCTGATCTGGCTTAAACACTGAACACTGAGAGGCCTACGGGAAGATAGGAATCTAATTACATTCTCCGTGGCATTTCCAAGTGAGGTGCCTTTGGACATGTTGGCTTTTGGAATCTAACCCAGGACTGTGAATTCCATTAGGCAGAATGGTACATAGAAATTAGGTACCGCATTGCTGAAGTCCTGCTTTACTTGTAAGCCCTTAGCTCAAGACACAAGATCTGAAACAGAGGATCAGGCTGCTGAGTATCAAAATTGTTAACCATCTGATTAGCCAAAAACTGGGATCTTGTTCCTTTTAGGAGAAGAAATTGGAAAGGAAAACAGGCATTTCTTAGAGCCTAGAAAGATGGCCCATTTGCACCGGTATAGCTTACATTAATATATAGCCCACAGGATCAGGGTCAGGAGACAGATAAGCAGCTATTTTTAGGTAGCTGAATACAGTAGGCTGTTCTTACAATACCTCGCCACTGTGACAGGATTGACTAAAATCACAAAATCATATAAATGTAGGGCAGGAAAGGACCTCAGAGGTCATGTAGTTCAGCATGAGGCAGGATCGTCCCTATCCAAACCATCTTATACAATTCTATTGTCTACCTTATTAGCAACACTATAGTCAACCTTGATAAAACCACAAGACATAACACCCTAACCTACCACAGGTAACGTAGGGAGACCACCATGAGCAACATCTTGCTGCTGTAAAGGTTGTTAATATATACTTGAGAGATCCAAGGAAGACAGCCCAACCTACCTGCCTACTACAGAGGAAGGCAAAAATCCCCAGTCTGGCAGCCTTAAACCAGTGGTTCTCAATTTTTCAGCATCACAGCAGTCCTCCACCATTTTTTTTTTAATGTGGCATTACCTGTAGCTGAGGACCACTGTTGGTGCTGCCTCAACTTACCTCAGTGCTTCTCAACCAGGTGCTACTGCCTCCAGATAAAACTGCCCTGTGCCTGCTGCACAGCCAGCCAGGAAAGGGCTGTGGCATGTGCATACAATCCTCTTGCATTAGGGCTCTTTGATGAGTCTAAAGCAGGCAAGAGGACTCTCTCATGCTGCAACATTTCCTGGTCTAACCCCTCCCTGGCCAAGGTTCTCCTAGGCATAGAGGCATGCAGGTGGAATGATCCCATGTTCCCCTGTTTTTGGAAGGAGTATGGTGGGGGCCAGACTGGGAAGCCTCAGCCAGATCCTGCCTGCTTTAGGCTGATCAGAGAGCCCTAATGCAGAAGTACACATAGGTCAGTTTTACCTGGATGCCACTGCCACCATAACACTCGGGTCACAGCACCCCCAGGTGGGTTTCATGGGACCCCAGTTGAGAACCACTGCCATAAGCAAACAGCTACACTGGAATGGATGCTGACAGACACCATCCATACTGATGTGGGTTCCTTCAAAGGAGTTTTATCTCTTACTCTTTCAAAGGTAATTTTGTACCAGGTGGGGTAAAGTTACTTCTGTGTGGGAATTAATGTTGCCTGTCTGCTCTTTTTTCACTCTAGTATAACACCCCACTAGGGGAATGTAAATATGTTTTTGTCCAGGCCTCACATAAAACCCTGTTTACTTACAAAGAATGTCCATAAAGTGCCGCATTTGTGAACACCGAAGGAATCAACAAGAAAGAGACCGCATCTTTTCTCACAACTCCAGACTCCTTTCACCCAACACTCAATCTAAGAGTCTGTGCTCTGAATCTCTCTCTTCAGGCTCTCTCTCAGAGAACTGCGCCTATCCCTTGTCCAGACTGCATTAGATGCTTCTTTGTTAGCTTCTTAGCATCTCTTCTTTTCTTGCCTCTTATAGAAAACAACACAAAACTATAGTCAGCTAAACCTCCCTGCTCACATGTACTTTGCATGTACCTTTGTTTGGGGTGCAAGAAGACTGCTTGCTTCAATGCAGTTTAACCCAACCCATTACAATATGATGCCACATGATTGAATTTCTAATTTTTTTTTTCCAGTTTTCCATTTTAAAAATTTGGAAATTCAACACACATAATTACTTCAAAATATTATGGCTGCAAAACTTAACACTCAAAAGTTACCAGAACTTAGATGGTTCTCCTGCGGAAAAAAAAAGAGTACATGACTACATTATGTGACTATAATGTATTCATGCAAATGGGCCGCATTAAGGTTGTACTTTTATTTGGCATTTACTAATTTTCAAATATTTGACTTTACAACCTTAATAATATTTTTATTTTTTCGATGTTGTACCAACACATATATGCATAAGATCTCTGACCTAATATTACTAGAAATATTGAAAGTGAAGTGACATTTTAAAATGTGTTCTTCACATTGCATTGAATCCCCTATACATAAAGTTATGAACACCTAATTTGATTGAAAAAAAATGGTTTTGCCCTAAAATAAGGAATAAATAAAAATAAACTTTAACTGGACACCTCAATATTCCTATCGACACTATTCACACTGAGTTTAAGCAATGTTATTTGTTTCTGGCATAATTCCCACTCCCCAGCAAACTTACATCATGCATGGAGTCCATGAGTTTCGTAAGCTGATAAAAACGCTGTGAGTTGGCCACTACTCCTTTCTGGCGCAATCCAACTGCTTTGACCAGTTCTCTAATGTAACTTGCTCTCATCTCATCAAATTGGCTTTGACTTCTTAGACCTTCCAAAGGAACTAAAAATAAAGTAAAACTGTTGCATGTTGTTTTCTATTGTGGAGACAATAGAACACTTTTTTTCCCATTTTTAGCCAATGACTGTCTAAAGTAAAATTCATAAATTGTGCTGGGAGCAGGGACTGAAATCCACAACTCCCTTTCCAAGGGGACTGTCCCCAACAAAAAAAACTACAGAATTTGTTGCCTCTCATGTGTTCTCCTCCTGGCTTTGTGACTTTAGCTACTGTGTAGTCAAGATGCATAA
>NW_005842281.1:111997-138252 GCF_000455745.1 Alligator sinensis | reverse complement strand
TCAGCAGGAGAAGTGAAAGGGCTCTATCCAGACTAACCCAAAGCCTGGTGTTTAGAGCATTGCTCTGGGAAATGAGAGATGTTGGGTTGAAATTCCCTCATACTGAGGGAGGGGCCTAAAACTTAGGCCCTTTACTTCTCCTGAGTGGGCACATCTACACATGGAATTAATAGGACTGAATATACTCTGGCTCAACTTGAGCTGGAGTAAACTAATCCTACTGCCACTCTCTACATGTGCATTTAAGCACAGTAATTTACTGTAAAATACTGCTTGTATCTGATGGGACTACCCAGTAGTGTAGTAAATTAATCTACTATGTCCTAATTGCCATGCATGTATAGATGGTACACTTTATTGCACAGTGAATTAGTCTGTTGTGCAGTAAAGCATCTCATGTAGATGTGCCCAGTGAGTGTTGCAACCTCAGGACTACTATGAAAAAAAAGGTAGGTAATGATCAATGAGTGAAGATGTCTGAACTTCATGCTGAACTTGATGTAAGCGCATAAGCATAATGGATCAGATCTTTTTGGGGATTTAGGTGAAGTATAGGGACTTCCCCAGCCCTGACCTAGATCATAAAGGAACATATGCCAGTGCCTAACATATCAGACTGTGGTGCTTGTGAGCATGTTCAAAAACCTAAGTCTAGGTGTTTAAGGATCTTTTTATACAAACATTTAGGTACTAAAGGATCCTGTGGTCACTGGAACAGAATTAATCTGAATTTCTTTTTATGACTTTAGGTGCTTAAATTCTTGGTACCATTTATTTCCTGGTGCTGAGATGTGGGACAGTTTCCAGTCCCAGCTTTAATGAATATTTAATTTGTTATGCAAACTGAAATGGTTTCAACATATGAGAGAGACCCACAAGATAATACCCGACAGGCCAGTAGTTAGGTCACTCTGATGGAAGATGCAGGCTAGAAGAGTTATTTGAATTTCAGTCTCTCCACATCAAGTGGATCCTCGAACGATTAAGCTAGGGGTGTCCAATTTATGAGTGCCACACAGCACACAGACTGCATGCTGCACTGTGCTGTCATGGCATCTCACTGGGCCAACACCTCTACACCCTGCACACTACATCATGCCACATGGGCCCCCCACCACTGCACTGTGTGGTGGGCAGTCATAGTTTCATAGTTGGTAGGGTTGGAAGGGACCTGAGGAGATCATCTAGTCCGACCCCCTGCCGTGGCAGGAAAGAGTACTGGGGTCAAACGACCCCGGCCAGATGTTTGTCCAGCCTCCTTTTAAAGACCCCCAGGGTAGGAGCCAGCACCACTTCTTTTGGAAGTTGGTTCCAGGTCCTAGCCGCCCTTACTGTGAAGTAGCACCTCCTGATGTCTAGCCTGAAACTACCCTCCGCTAGCTTGTGTCCGTTGTTTCTTGTAACTCCCGGGATTGCTTGGGGGAACAGGTGCCTGCTGGTCCCCCTTGACTAGTTTGTAGACTGCCACTAGATCCCCTCTCAGCCTTCTCTTTTGGAGTCAGCCCATAATACAGTCCTTGCTGTACTCTGCTGGTGCCCCCATGACATTGTGAAGGATCCTTGGGTGGTAAAAAAGAATGGCAAATCTGAAGAGAATAATTTCAATTTAGTGTAGGGGTGTAATTGTAATTTTCCAATGTTTTGATACAGTATCCTACTGAAGTATTATTTATCTAAATCAAAGTATTGTCTTTTAAAAATGTAATAAAACAGCAAAAAATAGGTAATCAAAATAATAATCTTTGATGTTTTGACCTTAATGGTGTGAATTAATTGTGAATGGCATCAAGTGTTCTCTTTGCAACAGAAAGAAATAAGCTTTGAAAATAAGGCAAATACCATTGGAGAAAGACAGGCTATCCTTCTTTTCATGCACATAAATATTTCTGGCAATACTAACTGAGAATGTTGTCTGGTTTATGAATGATATTTAAAGTGTATGATAAAAGTTAGTTCAAGATACTAGCCACAAAAATACTTGCCCCTCACGTTTTTCCTGGATCATCACAACTACATCAATCCAACGCTATTTAAAAAGTATAGTTTTTGATTTGTCTTATTTTTCCTAAAGCCTTAGCAGCTAAATTGTTTTCTGGTCTGAGCCAGGGAATTCAGTACTGCAAAGTGTGGCTAATTACTGTTTAATGTTTTATTAGTTATTAGAGGGCCTCATTAAACAGGTGCTTAAAAAAGAAATTCTTTTAGAAAGGTGATCAAAGTTCTAAATACAGTTGAATGTTGATTAGTTGGAAAAAAAAAAACAAACCAGCATCCTTCCAGTTTTTCTGGGAAAAATAAATTTTTCTGGGAATCTAACATTGTTTAATCAGCCCCAGAAAGTTTGCCACTAGACAAACTCAGAGAGCCAGCCACACACTGCATGAGCCAGACAGTGAGGGGGAAGATAAGGGGACTTTCCAGTTAACTGACCTTCTGGAGAACAAAATTCTACTTTATCTGAAAAGTGTCAGACCACTGAGCAGCAGGTTATAATTGGAAGGATGCTGTGTGGCTAGAACCAGGCTAGAAATGTAGGCTAAATTCAGTTCTGGACATGAACCTGGGTTAACTTGGACCCTCTTTTTCCATGAATACATTGAATAACCACTAATATTAATGTTATTGTCCTACTGAGCAAAATATTTATTTACCTTATGATGCAAGTTCTTGGCCCTTTCATTAGGAAGAATAACAGTTAATTAAAAGAATGTCATAGTTATCATTTAACTATATTTTTGCAGTTTTGTATCAGGTTTTATTTGTGAATGTAAATTAAAGTCATAAAAGCTGGTTGGATGAAACAATGCACAATTGCTTTTTTCAAATGCACAACTCAGTGTGGCAGTTCGTCAAATTTATTCAGCATCTCTCACTAAGTTTTTGAGCAACAAACAAAGAACTTCTGGTTGTTACTTAACCAAAATATTTTAATGGAATGCCGAGACATTTTTGCTGAAAGAGAGCTTCCAGTTTTGGGGGCAGACAGCCCATAATTTTCATGCTAAGTAACACTGTGTGGAATGCTGAGACTTATCATTGTTGTTTGCGATTGGAGATGCAGAACAAAAATGTTATAAAAATTAACTTGCTACTTACTTGTATTGAGAAGTAACAGTGCTTTCATACAGAGGAACTCCTCCTGGCTAACTTGTAGTCTGACAAATTCCTGCGGGAGCTGCCACATGGATAGACACAGTGAATAGAATGATGACTCTTTCATCCTCTGTCTTACACCGGGAAAAGAGGTAAAAATAAAAACAACTCAGGCACTGGTTCTTTTGAGTAAATACCTGGTTGCTGGGTGAATTACTACATTCCTTATCTTGAGAGAGAGAGAAAGGGAGAGAGAGGGAGAGGGAAACAGAAAGTAATAGTCAACTAATTCTGCTCTTACTTGGAAGTTGACAGGATCCAAATGAAAGGTGGATAAAAACACATATTTTTTAAAAAAGTAAAACATGCAACAAGGTTTAAAATTTAAAATGGATTTCTATGTAAATGTTCCTACTTCTTTTTCTTTCCATTTTATAATCTGAAACCTAAATTCTCTATGTGTATCTTTAATCAGTCTCCTTATTTCCAGTATAATTTCAGATTTTGAACTAAGAAGTTGTAGACTTAATTGGTTAGCTATATTGTAAAAAGACAAGTCCAGGGTCTCATTAACATCCTTACTGTGTGAACTGTATGAACTCTAAACAAAACTGAAAGAAAAAGACTGCTGTTGTGCTATCCTATGTAATGAACTCCTTCCATTTTTTTGAACTTCCCTAAGTCAAAAAATTGAAATGCTTTGACCAGAGATTTTGAAATTAAGGGGACTTTTGAAAAGCTTATCCTTAGATATCTAAATATGGGCCTTTTAGCAAATGTTGCCTTACTCCGTATGGTAAGATTCGTGGCTTCTTCATTAATATATTGCAAATCTGAAAAAAAACCTATTAATTGTTAACACTGAATCAAATTTGCTTTCAAGCAACAAAGAATATGTCACTAAGAAAGCTTTAAAATAAATTCTAGCCCCTTATCCTAACAAATATATGAAGTCTCATTGAAGTTAATAAGTCTAATCATAAGAGTACATAGCTTTATAAAAGTTTGCAGAACAAGGGACTTAATCTTCAATATATACCATATTTTCTCACATACAATATGCAGCTTCTCTTTAAAATTGGGGTGCATTTTTTAAGCGGGGAAACTAATTTTCCAATAGGAACACCCTGCTTTGACTTCTGCTCCATGATGCAGCAGTTGTAGCATTACTATTGGGCAGCTGAAAAAGTCAGTTGACTTAATGGGCACCTACACACATGCCTGATGCTTGCTCCAACGCATGTTAGTTAGCACATGTCGGAGCACACTCAATGAATTCCTAGTAAGCATGCTCCAGCAGCCTTAGCATCACGTGTATTCAGCATCCCCATGCTTAAAAATGGTGGCAGGGGTGCTTTAACTGAAGTTTGTTGAACAAGCTTTAGTTAAAGCACCCCCACCAACATTTTGACAGGACGCTGAATACACAAGATGCTGCAGGAGCTTTAATCAGAGTGGCTCCCAAGAGCTGCTCTAATTAAAGTGCTGCTGCTGCCCTCCTCCCTGCCACCCCACCCTTCCCAAACTCATGTAAAGATGCCCAGTGGTCCACACTTCTTCACTTCACAGGTATTAACAATTGACTCTCCTTTTTAATGTTCTTGATAGTTCGACTAATCAAGCTAATTTTTCTTCAGGAATTTTTGCTTTCTACTAGCTTCTTCCGATTTCTCTCCTCCTATTTCACAGCCCTGCAGACTCTTTACTATTCAAAATCATAGATCCACCCATAGAGGATCTTGTTAACTTAATCTTTAGTTAAGTAAGAAACTAAAGATTAAGGAACTTAATCTTAAATTAAGTAAGAAAGGGAGAGTGAATTGGCTGAAAATTCAGCTCTGTCCCTGTTCTATGCAGCTGCAATGCTAGAAAAACATTTTTTCTTCATTCTCCCTTCCAGTAAAAAGGTGGGTATTACATTCCAGAGTGTATGAATGTGAGAAAATACAGTAGTAAATATTTTTGCATGTACCAGTTTACAAAAATTCAGTGAAGATACCCTGCCAATACCTGCATTAAAAGGAACAATATTAATGTTACTCTATTAATTTAAATTTTCAATAGCACAACCTAATTTTACAAAGAATCACCTTATTCTAAAAAAATTAGATTATGAAATATGAAGTAAATTATGGCTCTGATGCCATCAGTGAGGCTTGCTACTGACTTAAAAGGAGATAGGATATCACCCTAAATAATTCCATCCTAGCTAAATGCACTCTTAACAACATAGTATTTTCTATGATAAACAGCTTTGTCTCAATATATTAAATATTTTCATTTTAATTTAAATGAAAAACTCCTTCAGGTGTGTTCAAAATCTGAAACACTGCACTCACTTTTAAATTAGTTAAATGTATAATTTTAGATATTTTGCTATGTTAGGATATTGATTCTTTTCATCTCTATTTTAATCTATATTTTTAATCTTTCATGTTTGAAATAAGAATGCATGTATGAAAGCATCATGTACGGGTGACCATGTTTTATAAGCACTAGTATGATGATGGTTTTGGCTGTATTTTTTGGTATTAGCAGAGATGCACAGAATAAATTCCAGTAGTGATTGTTAAAAAGCAATTTGGGAATTAATCTAGAAACTATCAGCTCCTGGCTCATTTCCTGGTCTGAGGCTGGTGCTGCTCTGTGCATCCATCAGAGTAGCACTAGGACTAGTAACTCTAGTTAAACAAAGTGGAAGTGACAGTTTGATTGCAAAATGCCACTTAGACACTGGTGCAGATGAAGACCAGGGCTAACTTTTAATGTAGTAAAAAGCAATGTACTATATCAGTTCTTCAAATCTTGTGCTTGCAATTCCCAGTGGCTAATGTAAATCCATGGGGTGAAACTCTAGCCCTACTGAGAGTTCTGATCCTGAATTCAACGGGGCCAGGATTTTAGCTGGGGATCCTGATGCATGAGCCCAGTGATTCTGTGGAGTTCTATTAATTTCAAGGAGATGCCACATGGGCACAAGGGGCAGCAGAGTAAGATCAGCGTCCTTGGGCCTGATCCACATGAAGACATAGAATTGCAGTGCTTAGTATTGTGACACTTTGTAGAATACATAGATAGCCCTGGCATAGCAACATCAGATTCCTCTTCAGTGCATGAGGAGAGCTAGGTACCTAACTGCTATTGTAGTGAGCCACATAAGAAAACTAACATAAAATGCTTCAATAGAGGGTTGTGCCTTAACCCCATCCCTCCCCACCCCCAGTCATCAACTGAAGTTAGGAATCAGAGCCCTTCTCATAAGTCAGCAGCAACAGTCTTTTTATCCTAATTTCCGAGTCCCATGCTTTGGCATGGAGTAGAAGCCTAGCTGGCTACTACTGTCATGACAAGAAATTTAGAACATGCCCAGGAGAAGATCTTTAGGCTCCTACTGAACTTTATTGGCCAAAGTTTATCAATCTGTAGACTTTAGGTACCTTTAACAGTGTGTGAGAGAGAGAGAGAGAGAGATCTTTGGGCTGGGAGCAGGGAGAACTTCCAAATATTTCTCTCACAAAAAATGAAGTTTTCAAAACCAAATATGACCTCACCAAAACTATTTTTAGTGAGCAAATTATTAATCCCTCCCTTCCCCACCCAACAAACAATTACAAAACCCTCCTCTCACTCTTGTGCCCTGATAATTCCATTTAGACTAATTTAGAGGGAATTCTGTTTTGGTGGGGAGGGGAGGTGGGGTGGTTTAACAACAGATTTTTATTTATTTATTTATTTATTTTTAACTTTTTCCCTGGCCTAAAGAAAACACCATCAAAATTTCTTTACATCTGGGTCTACAGAAGACAATGATATTAATGGAATATTTAGGATCCTTTTACAATCCTGAGGTGATTGATTTTTGATAGGATCAGATTCTTATCTAAATCTGAACACAACATAACAGTACATAATGCAACAACACCACAAAAATGTTGAGTGAAATTCTGTCACCACTAAAATAAATTTCTTATTGACTTCTGCAGGGTGAGTATTTCATCTATTATATTAGTAAATAGCAGAAAGTGCCAACTTACTCGTTTAGTATCAAATCAGGTGCAAAATATAACATCTGACCACTGACATGCTTATATGATCTCCATCCCAATGCAAACACCATTAGACTCATCCAAGAGTACTGGATGAGGGTTATCTGATCATCAATGTGCAAATTCCGGAATCCTGAAAACCAAATAAAATGTTAAAAGAATGTTCCAGAAAATATTTCACAAAATACAACTTGTATTTGTATTTTTGTGTGTGCTAGATATTGAATAAGGCTAACTATGCATCATTTTAAAGAAACTGAAATATGTAATATACTAGCACTTATCTATCCTGGTTCTTTTCATTGCTTGTCCATGAATTAAATAGTACTAATAAGTACTAACAGTAAATTAAATCTGGTTAAACTCTCATTGAAAATCAGACTACTACAAAACTTGGCTTTAATATCTGAAGTCCTCTTAGCTAAATCAATTAGGCTTTAAATTTTTCTTTAAGACCCATCATGATAAAATCCATTATACAGCAAATATCCATACATTTAACATTATAAATTGTTTTCAGGTGATTGTCCATTCAAATGTCAGATAACTATATAGAATAACAGAAGTTTATCTAAGTTTTTATGGACAAGTCAATAGGACCTAGATCTACAAAGGATGCAGTGTTGAAATGTTGAGCATTGTAGTGTCTAATTGTTATGTACCCACACATTGTCACAGAATCTCCAGCTATGAGTTAGGTGCCTGGGTTCCCTACAGGGCATGTGGAAGTATCCACAGTAAGTACCAGGCTGTGAAGTTACACAGAAGCTACACATAAACCAGTTAAAGTGATCAGAAACTGGTTTAAACCTGTAACAGAAAAGAAGTTCAGTGCACATAAACCAGTTTCAAGATGGCTGAAACTGGTTTAAGACAAACTTGGTAGAATGTAGTATCATAGTTAACTGATTTGGGTCATACTAGTTAATGGAATTTCTGTCCCAGACCCTTTCCTGGTTTAAGTTAAATCAGAGTCCCCCAGCATCCCAGCATGCTTTTCAGCCCTGGGTTTAGCTGGGCTGTCTGCTCTAGAGAGCAGAGTGGGCCCTATCACTCTCCTCCCTAGCCAGAGCTCTGGTTGGCTGAGAAGGAGGTGGAGACTAGAGGTACAGCAGCATCTGCCTGGCTTCCCCCTGCTCCACCCCTCACCTCACAGCTTGCTGCTCAAGCAGGGATTCCCTCCTCTCCCACAGCAGGGGCCCTAGCAGCACGGACCCCAGCCAGCATTTGGCCACACCACCCACATGCTAGCTGAGAGGTGGCTATGTACATGTCTCCAATTTCACTGGAATAAAGGCTGACAGAACAGTGTCCCCTTAGGAGTTTTTTGGAACTAATCAACAGGTCAGTTGGTAGCATTCCTCTGTTCTTCCTTATAAATGCTTTGGAATTGTTTATGAAGAGCTTGAACTAGTGAGAGAGGGGCTTTTGTTTTCTTGATGGGCTGATAAGCTTTATGTTATATAAGCTCTCTGCTGGCTGCTGGTTTACTTCAAAGGCTGCAATCTGTCAGTGTTCAAGAGGGGACAGGGAGAGGTGTGAGAAATGACCTGGTTTGCAATGCATGGGACCCGAGTTCCATCAATTTGTTGCAGACAGTATGAAGAAGCAGGGAAAAGGTACTGAAAAGCTCAGTATCATAAACAGGTGCACGCACTCCACAAAAGCAGTCCTCCCTCCCAACACCCCCCCTCTCTTTGCCTCCAAGTGCTAGCCATGGGCCAGGATCTGGCAACACTCCCACCCCTTGAGTAGCAAGTGCAAGAAAGCCTGGCTGCTTCCCCCTCCCCCTTCAGGCACACCCCAGCTGAGGACTGTGCAGGCCAGTGTCGGGGTTCAAACCCCTCCCTAATCATAGTGTCCTGCCAGGGCCTGGCCACGCCCCCCTCAGCTCATCACTGTAAAAGGGAAGGGAGGGCTGCTCTAGTGCCCCCAGATTCTAGCCTGAGACACTGAAGGCATGTGCCTACATTTCCCAAATCAAAAGTAAATATCTATTCACTTGCAAATTGGTTCAGTCTCTGCAGATTAGACTAACCTGCAAAGATTAAATCAATTCAGGCTCGGGCTTTTTGTATGTCTGTCCCTAGCCAGGGTGACCATAAGTTCTGGTTTAGCTTGGACAGTCCCAGATTTAAGAAGCTGGTCCCGGCTGACTGAGAAGACTTCTAGTGGGTGTCCCAGAAATGCAGGCGTGCAGAGTCTGAGTGGTGTGACCAGTGCGGACGCGTAGCGGGTGCATGTCCTGAGAGCACCGGTGCACTGTCTGTCAGGCCATGCTCCCTGTTTAGCTGGCAGGCAGGGGGGCAGGCGGGAGTGCTGATGCCCCCCTGCAAGCACCGGGGAGTGGGGTCATCAGCAACCATTAATGCAATCGGCCACGAGGGACCCCCGCCCCCTCGGTCACTATGATTTGGCTGCAGAGGGACACCCTCCTGATCAGTGGAATCAGCCTCAGTCACTGGCTGGTGTCAGGGGGAGCACGTGCCTCCCCTGGCTCAAGAGGCACCAGTTGCCCATGGGTGCTGCCCAGCATGCAAGCAGCAGGCAGGCATGGCTGCCTGCCCAGAAGGCAGCCTGGCTCCCTGACAGCTTGTGAGAGTCAGGGGTGGGTGTTGTGTCCTGGATATCAGGGATGAAAGTCCTGGTTGTCCCAGACCTCCTTATGGTCACCCTACTTACAGCTGCTAGTTAGGATAATTTCCTATGAGGTGGAAGGTATGAATTTAAATTCCCTTTGGTAGAGAAAAGAATTAAACCTTGGTCTCTCACATCTTGAGTAAGTGATTTAACTGCTGAGTTACTGGAAAGAAAGAGATGCATCACCTCAGGCTATGTTTTATTTGTAGGCTGATCTGTTAGACTTCTGAGAATAACTATTGGATCAAGCACTTCAGATGAGCCAGGTACAGGAATGCATAGTTTGTAAATCCTGATAGGGCATACAGATGAGATTAAGCATCAGTGCACTTCACATAATTAAGACTGAGGAATTTCTGGGCAAACTCTAAAGCAGAAGTTGAATCAATTAGTGCATTTTAATGATTAATATCAAACACACATAGACATTAGGTGTCTCAAGGGTTAGGTGGTAGGCACCTAAAAGATTTTTAAAATTACAATTTTGCATTTGGGCACTCATGGTGCAAGTTAGATGAGACCTATGCATATAAAATGTTTGGCTTGTAATCTTTTGAACTATCACTAGCTACTTGGCTTGGGTAGCTAAACTTCCCCAAATTTTTATTCTCTTTCTTGGGTTTACCCCTGAAAGGATGAAATAGAAAAAAAAATTAAAGGCTATGACTAGGTACTTACTTTAGGAATCAATAATGGTATTTTAATTACGTTTAACAAATATATGAGTGTTAACAATATTAATCGACATAGCCAATTTTATCCTCTTCAATATTTACATAAATGAAGTAACTATAATAAACATCCAATTGCAAGTATCCTTGTTCCATCAAATACATGGAAGGCATTTGCTCCTTTTGACTTTAGCCTTCAGCAATTTAAAATCAATACTTTCTCCTTGACACAGGACATTATTTACTAAGATGAAGCTATCTGAGATAAGAATTGGGCATTCTAAGAATTAATAATTAACCGCTAATTTAACTATCAATATTGACAGTTTTTGCTTCAATCTGTTGCAATCACTGGATTGTAATTTAATCTCAGAACAACTTTCTCATAGCATTTTCAGAGAGACTTTACCAGTCTTCTAGTAGGTAAAATCTTTCTTTCCGTCTAGATTATTATACATTGTGGTTTGAGAGCACCAAAGAGAATTATATCTCTTTGGTGTGCACAAAAAAGATCAAAGCTATGCCATTGCATAATGAATACATTTGGCTTCCTAACCCTGAAGTGTCTTCAGTAATACTGTTTATAAACCTCCCTGCCTTCAAGGTATATTAAACCAGTTTGATCCTGGAGTATGTGAATGCCTAGTTAAAGTTTCTAAACGAAAATTCAGTAACAACTGAATAAATGGTTAAATGTACTGATCAGAAGTAGGAGTATGATAAATATATAAATGGCAGATGATACATTAATTTCTGAGGCAAAATGGCAGAGTGCATGGGTGGATCTAGGATTCTGAAAAGCAAGGGTGCAGATGGTGTGGCGCATCATCACATATAACACCACACACATTTTTCTCCAGTTGGAAAGAAACTGAAAGTTTTGCTAATATGGTAGATGCTTACTGCTATGTTATTCAGTTTAAGATCAAAGCAAAAACCAATATAACTACTGAAGCGTGCACTATTTTGCTACATTATATTGTGACAAGGGGCCTCCTGGGGCCGAGCTCTGTGGCCCGCCCACCTGTCACCGTGACAGGGGGCCTACTCAGGGCAGAGCTCTTCATGGCCCGCCCACCTGTCCTTGGGCAACTGCCCACCTATCTCACCCGCCAAGCCTTTGATAATAATGGATTCATATATCGATGTCATTTAAGCGGGAGGCTGCCCATTGTCATGCACCGATGCCAGGGGGCGCTCTGCGGCTCCTATCCTCCCCAATACCGCAGCCCAAGCCTCGCAGATGGCATCTTGCTGTTCCTATCTTCACCAGCCCCACACTGGGCCCCAGAATCATCCAAACAGGACCCCTCTGTGATCCCTCCAATCAGGCGGCCTCTCCGCCTTCAACCGGGCTACCTAGCCCCCCGAAGCCATCTTACCCTCTCGGGTGTGGTCCCCCGCCAGGACCTTTGGCCTCTAGCCCTGGCCCACCTCCAGGCCAGTCGGAACCCCAGGCCCCCGGCTCTTGGGCGTCCCTCGCGGTGGGCCCCTGGCCCTTTTGACCATCCTGGTCCTGGTCCCAGCTTGGGCCAGTCGAGGGTACTCTCTCCTTCGGGCTGGGTCTCTAGCCCCTCACTCTATCCCCTCGGGCTCACCGCACCACTACCCCCTTTCTCCCGGGGTTCACCGCGGCACCACACCCTTGTCACTCTCTCTCTCTCTCGGGGTCCGCCCTCTGGGCCCCTCAACAAACACAGGGTTACCCACCCGGTGGTGGGAGCTAGGGGTTAAGGCACCCCGACCAGCCTTTCACCGGGCTAGTAACTGGCCTGGCATTTCCTGGGGGCTCCCGCGCCACTGAGAGCCCCACCAGGCCACCCACTCCCGGCAGGGTGCAGTTTCAGGTCATACCCAGGACCAGGAGCCTCCTTACCAACCCCTTGCAGCTCCCCCTTACCTCCGGGTGATCTCAGCAGCCCTCCGACCAGACGATGTTGCTGCCTGGCCTCCGGCCTTGTTAAAATGGCCAGCCGCTGTCTCCAAAATGGCTGCCCTAATCAGGCACCTGGAGGCTGCCAGCTCCAGGCCCTTAAAGCGGCAGACACACCCTGTGCTCTGCCACATATATATTGCCGTATTTACTGGATTAGAAGACATGGTCCCATCCCGTACTGTCCTGTCCCTGCACCATTTACCATGTGTCTTATAACTGAGCACAAGATATTGGGGAGGCACGCAGCTGCTGCAGCTCCAGTCCCAACTCAGGGTTGGGGCTGGAGTTGGAGAATGGCTGCCGCCTGCTCTCACACTGTCTTTGCATGCCCTGCCGCTCCTCCCCTGCAGCCCCCAGTCTCTCCCCTTCCCCCCCACATTGCTTCTCCTTCTCTTTCCCCATCTGCTGAACTCCTTACCTTTGTTCCTTGCCAGCAGGCTCCATCCCTGCTGCAGCTGGGGCACAGAGCATGGCTCCAGCTCAGCCCCATAACAGCAGTACCCATAGTAGTGGGGGGGCAGATGTTGCTATGGGAGTGGTCTGTAGCCATGTGCAGCATGAATGGATACTCCCAGTGTGAAGCAAAGGTAACAGGGGGGTGGGGCGGTGGGATTGACGGGTAGGTAGCTGGGGAGAGACTTTGGGGGTGAAGATGGGAGAAAGGGGAAAAGGGCAACCTGAGGCTGGGGTGGGCAGGCAAAATGGGAGGAAGTACAGAGTACAGACAAGCTACCTGCCTCCCTCACTGCCTGCCCCAATGCCTTCACCATTACTGCCCCCCTACCTGCCCTACCACATGCCCTCCCTACTGCCCCCCTCACTGTCTCCCACCATATGTCCCATTACTACCTCCCTCATCACCTCACTCTCCACCACCTGCAGTAGTTGGGAAGGGGGGTGGAATTTATGATCCCCCAATATTTACATTCCATGGTAAATTACAATAAATATACATTTTCTGTTCTTTGAGTAGACTCTAATTATTGGGGGTCATCTTACATTAAGGATCATCTTGTACTCAAGTAAACCTGATAAGTTTAAAAAAAACCAACATAGCACGCTAGGCAAAAAATAGTCAAAATAGTCAAAATTTGTTGTGCCATTACTCCTGTAGTAATTATAGTTAAATGTACATGCCTTATTCAGATTTATAAAACAAAACTGGGGTTTCTTGAGCATCTTGACAGTACCTCCAGTACTTCATTGTCAGTCATTTTCATACCCAGGTTATTATTAGAACTAAAAACAGTCTGCAGGGCTGTGCAATAAAAAAGACATTACCAGGAAAGGCTAACAGACAGCAAAACTGCAGAAGAAAAGAAGCTTTAATAGTGGAGCATCAAGACCATTTAAAAAGGAAAGAAGGTTGTTAACACCTGTGGAGTAGAGAGATTAACAGAAACCAGGGAGATGGTAATGAGCCATGAAGTCAGTTTGTTTCAACAGCCTGCATAGAATAGTAATGCAGCTGCCCTCCCAGGCAGCTGGTTTTAAAGTTTGGGTGGAGCAGAGCTGGTTTGAAAGTTTGGGTGGACCAGGAATGAAAGGGGGAAAGCAACTGTACCGCTGCACCCACAAGCCCCCAAGTCCATTCCTGGCAGAGGGGTTAAGGTGCCTTGCTATGGCTCCAGAAATGTGCCTCTGACCCCTGCTCCAGAATTGTGCCTAAAACTCCCACTACTGGATTCAGCTGAAGTCCAGGGTGGCTAGCTCTAGTGCTAGTCACATCATTCTCTTTTGTGCTCTTAGCTATAGAAAATGGTGTGAATTAACTAGACAAGCCCTATGGTTCAAAAGGCTATAGCAGACCTTTGACCTGGACACACATTCTATATACACAGTGGGCACATCTACACATGCAAATGCTCTGGGTGGATTAACTCTAGAGACTCTAGGCAGGAGTATACACATGGGGAAGCAGGAGCAGATTTTGCTGCTCATGATAGCAGTCTGCTCCCTGCCTCCTGCTAGCCCTACACCAGACCCCTGCAACAGTCAGAGGGAGCTCTAGCCTTTCCCTGGGTTCCAGATGGAAGGTATCACCAGGCCATGAGACAGCTGTCTGCTGGTGGGGGCTGGGAGGTTTTCCCCTGCCACTGGGAGCTGCCTGCTGCAGGGGTGGGCTCTGCCACCAGAGCCCAGGTAGGGACAATGTCCCCCTGCCCTGGCAGCAGGGAGCTCCCAGCCCCAGCTCCATGATTGGGGACTGTGGGCTGGGAGCTCTCTGCTGCTGGGGCAGGGGGACATTGAACCTCCCAGGACTCAGGTGGTGGAGCCCACCCTGACTGCAGGCAGATCCTGAGGGCAGAGAAAAATATCCCACCCCTGGCTGACTGGGGGTACATTTGTTCCTGGTCTGCCAGCTACACATGCTATACAGTGCAGTAATTACTCCTGAGTAAATTTGCTACTTGTATTTACAGCTAGCAAATTTACTCACAATTAGAGCAAATTACTATACAATAAGTGTCTGCACACATAGAAAGTAACTCTTACTGGGTGCATCTACATGAGATGCTACGTCGCCATAGCAACAACCTATTGCGCAGAGCTCATTGCTATGGTGACATAACATCACTGGGCATGAACCAGGATGGCGACACTACTGCACAGTAGCTTCGTGCTACTGAGCAGTAGCAGCTAAAAACAACCATACCGTGACGGGACTGCACAGTAAGGCCACTTAAGCATGTACTAAACAACTGTGCAGTAACAACTGCGCAGTCTACCACATATGTAGACATGCCCACTGTGCACCAAGTTGCTCTAATTTTGAGTAAACATCTTGTGTAGACATCCCCATAGATTCATAGATGTTAGGGTCGGAAGGGACCTCAACAGATCATCGAGTCCGACCCCCTGCATAAGCAGGAAATAGTGCTGGGTCTAGATGACCCCAGCTAGATACTCATCTAACCTCCTCTTGAAGACCCCCAGGGTAGGGGAGAGCACCACCTCCCTTGGGAGCCCGTTCCAGACCCTGGCCACTCGAACTGTGAAGAAGTTCTTCCTAATGTCCAATCTAAATCTGCTCTCTGCTAGCTTGTGGCCATTATTTCTTGTAACCCCCGGGGGCGCCTTGGTGAATAAATACTCACCAATTCCCTTTTGTGCCCCCGTGATGAGCTTATAGGCAGCCACAAGGTCGCCTCTCAACCTTCTCTTGCGGAGGCTGAATAGACGCAGTTTCTGTAGCCTGCCCCCGTAAGGCTTGGTCTGTAGGCCCTTAACCATACGAGTGGCCCTTCTCTGGACCCTCTCCAGGTTATCCGCATCCCTCTTGAAGAGCGGCGCCCAGAATTGCACGCAGTACTCCAACTGCGATCTGACCAGCGCCCGATAGAGGGGAAGTATCACCTCCTTGGACCTATTTGTCATGCATCTGTTGATGCACGATAAAGTGCCATTGGCTTTTTTGATGGCTTCGTCACACTGCTGACTCATGTTCATCTTGGAGTCCACTAGGACTCCAAGATTCCTTTCCACTTCCATGCCACCCAGCAGGACATTCCCTAGGCAGTAGGTGTGCTGGACATTTTTCCTCCCTAGGTGCAGCACTTTGCATTTTTCCTTGTTGAATTGCATTCTGTTGTTTTCCGCCCATATGTCCAACCTGTCCAGGTCTGCTTGTAGTTGTTCCCTGCCCCCCGGTGTGTCCACTTCTCCCCACAGTTTTGTGTCATCCACAAACTTGGACAGAGTACATTTCACTCCCTCGTCCAAGTCACTGATGAAGACATTAAAGAGTATCGGTCCAAGGACTGAACCCTGTGGGACCCCACTTCCCACACCCTTCCAGGTCGAAACCAACCCATCCACCACGACTCTCTGGGTGCGGCCCTCCAGCCAATTCGCCACCCATCGGACTGTGTAGTCATCCAAGTCACAGCCTCTTAACTTGTTCACCAGTATGGGGTGGGGATCCCCAGTGAGTATCTAATTTACATAGTGAGATTGATACATTTGGGGTAGAGGTTTAAAAGGAAAAGTAGGAGGAGGATGCAAATTAACAACCTCTTCCTCATCTTCACACCCTCCTGCACTTTAACATACACTGCATTTCTGCTAATGGTTCTGGCACCAGAACCACAGTTCCAAACAGAATACATCAAATATAAGTCACATTTTCTTTGCATATTTTGTAAATGCCAAATCTGTTCAAGTTACACTGGTTACAGCTTACTATACAGAAACATCTACAATGCCTATCACCACAGTAGCTCAGAATTTACACTAAGTTTAGCTTACACTAGGAGTTATGTTGCCAGTGAACCTAGCCCACAATCTTTAGCCACATAGCAATTATCAGCTCCTACGTCTACTCCTAAAGCAGTGCTGTTTCACAAAAGTGGTTCACAGAGTGCATTCTGCATCACTTAATTTTAATAGAAGGCATGGTGATCTTTGAAATGCTAAAGGGAACAGGAAACTTATGGAAAGTATATGTCAGTACTACAGTTACTTACTGCCCCACATACCAATTATGCTCTTTTAGCAGCTTCACATTTTGGGCTCCTCTCTAAGGAATTTACGATAAAAAGGAATCAGTTACCATACTGGTAACTTATCATACTGGTGGCAGTTTATCTTAATATTACAGTTTAGCAGTAACAACCCCCATCCAATATTAATAATATGGGCAGTATCACAAAAACCAT
Organism: Alligator sinensis; assembly: GCF_000455745.1. NCBI lineage: Eukaryota > Metazoa > Chordata > Crocodylia > Alligatoridae > Alligator > Alligator sinensis. The sequence goes on along the minus strand of NW_005842281.1, from coordinate 121,208 downwards.
AAATGCTTCTTTATTAAGTTAAGCCACTGTACTATATATATTTTTGCATACTTTCAATTACAATGCTTTACTCATGCTTTTTTCATGAAAATTTGGTAATTTTATATTCTGTCATTTAGAGCTAGGTTTTTAACTATGTCAATTTGGTAAGTAGTAACATCTACTAATGATAGGAATAAAAACAGTAAAGTTTCAATGTAGCTTTTATTTTAGTACATTAGTACACCTTGTGCTTTCGCTCTTTTCTTGTTTGACTCCATTCATAGAATCATCTAGAATCAAAGAATCATAGAAAATTAGGGTTGGAAGGGACCTCAGTAGATCATCTAGTCCAATCCCCCTGCTCAAAGCAAGACCATCCCCAACTAGATCATCCCAGCCAAGCCTTTTTCAAGCCAGGCCTTAAAAACCTCCAAGGATGGACATTCCACTACCTCTCTAGGTAACCTGATCCAGTGCTTCACCACCCTCCTAGTGAGAAAGTTTTTCCTAATATCCAACCTAAAATTCCCTGTGCTGCAACTTGAGAACATTGCTCCTTGTTCTGTCATCTGCCACCACTGAGAGAAGTCCAGCTCCATCCTCTTTGGAACCACTTTCCAGGTATTTAAAGGCTGCTATCAAATCACACCTCACACTAAATAAACCCAGTCTTCTGCAGACTAAATAAGTCCAGTTCCCTCAGACTCTCCTTGGAAGTTATGTGCCCCACAGCCCCCTAACCACTTTCATTGTCCAGGTCCTTTGTGTGACCGGGGGGGGAGGTGGGGGGGGGGCAAAATTGGACATAGTATTTCAGGTGTGTCTTGACCAGTGCAGAATAGAGGGGAATAATAACTTCCATCCGTTTGTTGGCAATGCTCCAACTAATGAAGCCCAGTATGCTGTTAGTCTTCTTGCCAACATGGGCACACTGCTGACTCATATTCAGCTTATTGTCCGCTGTAAACCCCAGGACCTATGCTGCTTAGCCAGTTGGCCCCAAGCTTGTAGCAGTGCATGGGATTTTTCAGTCCTAAGTGCAGGACTCTGCACTTGTCCTTGCTGAACTTCATGAGATTGCTTTTGGCCCAATCCTTCAATTTGTCTAGATCACTCTGAATCCTAGCCCTACCTGCCAGCATGTCTACTACACCCCCCAGCTTGGTGTCATCCACAAACTTGCTGAGGGTGCACTCCATTCCATCTTCCAGACTGTTAATGAGGATATTGAACAAAACCAGCACTCGGCTTGATACCAGCTGCCCACTAGACATTGAGCCATTGATCACTAAGTGTTGAGCCTGACAATCCTGCCAGCTTTCTATCTACCTTATAGTCCATTCACCCAACACATACTTCCTTAACTTGCTGTGATATTATGTAAGGATAATAATAGTTTAAGGATTTTTTTTAATTACTGAATTATATTTGGGGGAAAAAATGTTTTCCCTAAAATTTACAACGAAAATACTGGGCAGGCTTACATGTAGACTTGGCTTACCTGAACAAGATAGTACACATTGTAGGTTCCAACCATTTTTTAATTCTTACAAAAAATTATGAGATAAGTACCACTATGACAGCTCTGACTGGTTCTTCTATCTCAGGCCCACTGTGTTCCACTAACAGTGCTACTCTTCCTTCATGATCTGCTCTCCCCAAACAGAAAACAACTTCTTTTATCATTCTAACATATAAGTGAAAATAGATATTAATTGCAATTATATAAACATTTTTCTTGACATGTGTTCTTTATTAAACTCACGATAAGCAAATCCCTACTTTGCTTATTATCATTATCATTAATGTTGCAGATCTATAACATCTAAGAATATTGCTGGTTTAAAGTATTTTTCATACATATGTTATTTAAGGCTGAAAAAATGATTCTCTATGGGGCTCATCCAAAGTCCTCTGGAGCCAATAGAAAACGTGGGAATTCAAAAAAAGTCTTGAACCAGGGCTTAAATGACCTGTGTTTATAAAACCAGAAGAGTTGCTTATACTTTAGATGTTTTTAAAATGGTATATTTTGGGGTGTGTAGGAAAAACTGGGTGAGGGGCAGATTTGATTTGAAGTTGGTTATAATCATGGGTGGATCCAGGATCCAGAGTGATCAGGTGAGTGTAACTGCTGCTGCACGGGTGTCTGTACTCCCCACCCTTCCCCATCCCCCCACCCCACCCATTGTCATACCACAATGCAGCAGTAGCTGTTAGAGATTTTTTTTGAGCCCTCAAAGCAGATACAATTCTCCTGCCCCTAACTTTGCTTTGGGCACCACCTGCACTCTCAATCCCCACTCCCTCTCTCCTGCAGGTGTTTCCCATGGGTGTAAGAAGGGAGAGTCCTGCCCACTGGTGCTACTGCCATGGGTTAACCCAGGGATGAGGAAGCCCTAGGGCTGCTCCTGCCCCACACCAAATCAGGCCTGAACTGAGCCACTACACAAGGTGCCAGCCTTACCCATGGACAGCAATGGTAGCAGACAGGTTTCTCCTTCTAGCTCCTGGCCTTGCTCCCAGGTCCCCATTGGCCAAGAACAGGCAATTGAAGGGTGGACCATTTTCTGCCACTGTCATCTCCATCCCAGACTGGCATCCTGCATAGCCATTTTCCATAGCTGAAGCCCCCTGACTGGTGGCAGAAACCTGACAGAGGGGACTAGAAGCAGGGACCCACCCACTGCCAACAAGCCCAGGACCCCATGCAGCTGCTCCTAACAGCCTTCAGCTGGATTGGGGTGGGAGCAGTCATGGGACATTCCCCACCCATGGTCTGCTAGGGACAGTGGCAGTGGTGGGCAGTTCTCCACTTTCTCACCTCTCTATTTGGCCTCCCAAATATCCCTAGCCAGCCTGGGGCTCTAGCCACACCTTGGACTCTGCAGGGGATCCAGGTGTCTATGGCCGTCAGGAACTAGATCCACTGGCAGGTGATCCATACTGTTAATGTGGGGGTGGTGGATAACTGCACCACTGAATCCCCCCTGTATCTACCCCTGCTTATAATGTAATAGTTAGATCATACATTGACATATTAAACATCATTTTTTTTAAAACTGGCATTTTTGTGTACATGGAGCCAGTTCCATAGACAGAAACTCACTTTCTTTTTACCACAGTAACTATTTAAATCCCAGATATGCAACTGATGAAAAGTGTATAAAAGATTTCAGGTGCTCTACATATTTGTTTAAAATAAAGAAAGGGAAGAATGGTGAAAAATCAGTGAGTCAACTAATCTATTTATCATCTATCTTGGATCTTGTCCTGACCAACAGGGAAGAACTAGTTGAGAATGTGGGTAACTTGGGAAGAAATGATCACAACACATGAGAATTCCAGATCCTCAGACAGAGAAAGCATGAGGTCAGCAAAATTAAGATGCTAGATTTCAAAACGGTGGATTTCATTTGACTCAAGGAGCTAATAGGCATGATATCATTGGAGGACTGATTGAAAATACAGATGCCCAGGAAGGCTGGAAGCTTCTAAGGGACACAGTATTGGAAGCCCAACAAGAAATTGCCCTGACACAATGAAAGCACAAGAAGAATGGAAAGAGACCAATGTAGCTGCACAAGGAGTTTCTAAAATGCTTCAAATGCAAAATGCCTCAAAAAAATTAATCTGTAGTCAGATGCCTAATAAAGATTCAGCAAGGCTTTAGACAAAGTCCCATGTGACTTTCTTAAAAACAAATTGGAGAAATGTGTGAGATAAAACTGCTAGAAGCTGAATAGATATCTGGCTCAAAAGCTATGAACAAAGGGTCATTATTAACAGGTCCACATCAGGATGGATGGAAGTTTTGAGTGGAGTGTCTGTCCTGGGCCCAATGCTCAACATGTTTGTTAATGATTTGGATGCTGGTATAGAAAGCTTGAGCAAGTTTGCAGATGACACAAAACTGGAAAGGATTGCGAACATTTTAGAGAATGCAGAGTGATTTAGAAAGATCTCAACAGATAGAAAAGTTGGACTAGAGCTAACAGGATGAAGTTCAATGTGGACAAATGCAAAGTGCTAAACTTCAGGATAATGAAAAACACAAATATAAAACAGGTGACACTTGTCTGGATGTGGAGAAGTTAGAGAGGGTCTAGAGGTGGGCAAAATAATCAAAGGCGTAGAAGGCAAATTAGATGAGGAGAGGCTGAAGGAGCTAGGCATGTTCAGCTTGTGGAAAAGTCACTTAAGAGGGGACATGATAACAGTCTTCAAATACTTGAAGGGCTGCCAAGAGAAGAGGGAAAGCACCATTCTTCTCTTACTATAGAGTGGAGGATGTAGACCAATGGCTGGAAGTTGTAGCAAAGTACATTTAGACTGGATATCCAGAAAAACTTCTATGCTGATAGAACAGTGAAGCAGTGGAATACATTGCCTAGCGAAATTATGGACTCTACATCACTGTGGGTGTTCAAGAAGAGTTTGGACAGCCACTGGCCAGGGATGATCTAGGCAAAGCTATGCCTATTTTCTGTCATGAGTATTTCCCATACTTCTGGGCTTTGCTGGTTGCACCCCCTGCACACCTCTTTTTCTGCTATTGTTTCACGGTGTTTGTAAGCCTCCTCAGAGGCATAGGGTGCTGGCTACAGCTAAGACTGGGGACTTCAACTGGGGTGTGCCCATTCTCTGCTACGAGCAAAGTATGAGGTTCGTGGCTAGAGGGTCTTGCCCCTCCACATCACCATATTTGGAGTACTGAAGGAGTTTTACCCCATGGTCAGATTGGTATGGACTGTGGGGGTCTTTGCCTTCCTATGTAGTGGGGGGCATGGCCCGCTACCAAGACCTCTTGAGCATATATTGACAACCTTTTATAGAAGCAGGACATTGGCTGCTGTGGTTCCACTGCCTTACCTGTGGCAGGTTAGGGTGTTATGTCTATGTTGTGTCACTGCTGAAGGTAGTCTTATGCAGAGTTTAGATTATGGGTGTACGGGATGATTTGGGTAGGGATGAACCTGCCTTAGGCAGGGGGTTGGACTAGATGACCTCTGGAGGTCCCTTCCAGCCCTACATCACTATGACTGTATAACTCAAGTTTAGTCTGAAATTTACAAGCATGTTTATCTTCATGTTGACCTCTCAACCACAACTGTGTAAATATCAAATCTCATCAACAGATATATTCAAGATTTAGAAGGAAATAAGATAAACAAATGAAGAAGTAAGTCCTACATTTCTGTAGGCACATATACACATGCAATTAATGCACAGCAATAAATTGTTGTGCATATAATGCCACAGTTTATTGCTCCTGGACAGCATGTTTGAACGTGCAGCTGGGGCCGCAGTGTGTTGAGCCAGGTTGGAGCATTCCTGGCTGGCACGGGTTCTGGGGGGGTCAGCCTGCCAGTCCCAGGGCTGCTCCAACCTGGCTCAACATGGTGCAAATGGGCTGGCTGGAGCACAAAGATGTTCTTAAGGCTAGCCAGCAGGCAGCCCCAACACTGCAGCACCCTCACGCCCCAGCCAGCCCCATCAGCGTCTACACATACGTTGCTGTGAAGTAAAAATCTCCACCGCAGGATAGTGCTTGTGTTTACAAGTACTAACCTATGACAGAGTTAGTTAGTTTACTCAATCCTAATAGTGCTTCATGTGTAGACGCTGAGGTGTTTACTGTAGAGCTAATTAGGCAACTCTGCAGTAAACGTCTTGTGTAGATGCGCCCAGTCTTATTTTAGTCCACAGACAATATATTTTTTGACAATTAGCCTATGATATATATTTGTTTCCCTAAGATTCAAAGTATATATAAAATATATTGTTACCTGGTAGTGATTTAGACCACTTGACTACAGAAAGGAGTTGCCTCTCACATAGCTGATTTAGACTGGTCAGTAAAGAACTTGGTGTTTCAGGTTTCGTGTTGTCATAACCTGCATAGACAACTTCTGGCTCAATGCCCTGTAGGACACTTATCAATGGGGGAACAAACTGTATATCATGATTGGGAGAAAAGGATAGCCTCTGGGCTAGAGCTTGGTTTTCTTCTGGAAGGCCTGAAGACTGTTGTAGTGCAACATCTAGTGTCCTCACAACTTTGACTTTGTTAAACTTTTTAAACTTTCGACCTGAAAAAAAAAAAGAACAGAATATTTAAAAACCTAGCACAAAGCACATACACCTTCTAGTAGTGCTAGATTACACTTTTAATCTCTATGTGGAAACTGCAGACCTGTCTCTTGGGTTTTTCTTCTATTTTGCTTTCTTTTAAAACTCTACGTTATATAATTTAAAAGATTTGTAGTAACTTCTTCAAGTTATTTTTTCCTTTGAGGGAGAAACAGAAAGAAACAAAATAGAATACATTAGGACATTTTATGGCACCCTTCCATTATGCTTGTCATCATGGCCAAGGTTACTGCAACCTGCTAAAGTATTTCTGGTTCAGTTCCCACTATCCTGTTTACTGCCAAGCCAACTGGCTCTGCAATTCAATTTTTGCTGAATGCAAGTTAATGATACTGCTCCATTGCTTTCTTCTGCCCTCAGAAAAATGCAACTTATTTCTTGATATAGATAGAAGCTTCTTGCTCCCCACTTCCACACACAGAGATAGCAATTCTCTCTCTCAGCTAAATTCCATTATGGCTTAAATTGCCAGAATTCCCCCTGGGAAACCCAGAAACAGAATGAAAATGAAAAACTGTGGGTTAGGGGGAAATGTACAAGTGTTGAGGATACCAGAGGCAATATCCACAAAAAATTTATTAGTAAATGAACTTTCCTTAAAAACTGCCTCTTTGCCTATCTGGTGGTATACAACTCCAAATAATGTAAACCGAGGAACATTAACTAAAGAAACATTGCAGAACTGCCCTTAAAAAGTAAGTACAAGTATTACATCTAGATGTCAAGCCAGGAAAAATGTTAGAGTAAATATATGTACAGTACTTTAGATAGTAGCTCTTCAGATTTCTATTGTGCAAACATTCTGGAGGCATACTGTATAGTTCACTTTAGGTAGAGCCAACTTAGCTAACATATAGGCTAGGGACAGAAATTACACATAAACCAGCATACATGATCAAAAACCAGTTCAAATACGTAACACAACAGAAGTTCAGTGCATATGCACTGCTTTCAAAGTGGCTGAAACTAGTAAGATAAACCTGGATGGATGACATATCAGACTTAACTGATTTACGTTAAATTGGTTTATTGAACTTCTGTCCCAGATCCCCTCCAGATTCAAGTTAATTCACAGTTCCACAGCATCCTGGGATGCTTTGCACCCTCCCGCCCTCCCCCCGCAAACTCTCCCTCGCAGGCTGGGGGACTAGCCCTGCCCCACGCTATCTGCTACAGCTAAGCAGGGAGGCATGCTCTAGCACCCCCTGACTTTAGACCTGGGGCACTGCAAATCTGCAACTGCATTTCCAGAATCAAAAGTGAATGTCTGTTACTTGCTTACCAATTTAATCCATGCAGTTTAGAGTAACCTGTGAAGATTTAATAGATTCAGTCTTGGCCTTTTTTGACTGTCTGTACTTAGCCATAAATACAGCAATACAGACTAATTCAAGTATAAGAATGCTGCATGGAAATGCATATACCATGTGCTGGTCACTATTTTTTAACATATCACTGTTCTAACAACATCCAAACCTTTTGCCAATGAATGTATGCATGCATAAAACACTTACATCTTCCAATTTCTAATTTTAAAAAAATAACAAGGTGATAGTTGAGGCTGTAAAACCCCAGATATCACTTCAGGCATGGCGAAGGTTTTGCAAGTTCAACAAGCTGAGGGGAATAGTGGAACTAATGAGGTTGGGAATGCATGGCCCTTTCATAGCTTTGATTTCAATTCTGGTGGTGAACTTTTATTTGGTCCCACCAGGATCCAGGAGCTTCAGGAAACCAGCCCTAAACCCGCAACACACCTATAGACTAGGGACCACCCTTCCTGTCAACATGGTGGCAGAAAGGGATCTTGGAACCATTGTAGAGAAAGCGGTCAGTAAGGCTAACCACACCTTGGGTAGCGTGAGTCTACAGATGCATCACAGGCAGGTCCAGGGAGGTGATCCTTCCCCTCTACGTGACACTGGTCAGGCCACAGTTGGAGTACTGTGTCTAGTTCTGGGCACCTCACTTCAAGAGGGATGTGGCTAGCACTGAGAGGGTCCAGAGAAGGGCTACTAACATGGTCAACGGGCAGCGGGTCAGGCCCTATGAAGAGAGGGTAAAGGGCCTGAATCTATTCAGGCTCCACAAGAGAAGGCTGAGAGGGGATCTGATGGCCATTTACAAACTCACAAGGCGGGGACCAGCGGAAATTGGGTGAGGCTCTGTTCCCCCAGGGAACCATCAGGGGTTACTAGGAATAATGGCCACAAATTGTTAGAGAAAAGGTTCAGGCTGGACATCAGGAGGCATTACTTTACGGTTAGGGCTGCCAGGCTCTGAAATGGACTCCCAAGGGAGGTGGTGCTCTCTTCTACCTTGGGAGTCTTCAAGAGGAAGCTGGATAGATATTTAGCTAGGGTGTTATGACCCCAGCACTCATTCCTGCCCAGGGCACGGGGTCGGACCTGTTGACCTGTTTAGGTCCCTTCCGACCCTAAGCACTATGATATTAATGACACTAAAGTGGGTATATACAAAGGTGAATGCAAAAAAGGGAAAAAATAAAAGTAATAGAAACATAAACTTTTGTATTTATGTGGATGGATTAAGCTTCAGCTTTTGAAAGTTTTTATGGTGCATAGCCTGACAAAAAAGTATTGCTGCAAAATGGATGATGCAAATTATCATTTGAAATGGAATCAGTATACCATGCTTTTAGATGGATGATACTTCAGTTTGAAGGAGAGCAAATCATTCTGTGAACTTGAAATTTGTAAATGGAACCTATTTTATCATAAATAAGGAAGACAGAGGCATCTCTCTAGCCTCTTTGCCTTCTTTTTTATTCTATTTAATATTATCGCAGGGCACGTTTTGTTTGGCAAACAATATATAGTTAAAATGCAAATTCAGTCATATAGAACTATTTGTGAATTCAAGGTGGATTGTAAAAAAGAAAGAAACAGTTACGGCTGGCATAAAATTTGGGTTTCAGATTCACAAATGTACTGAAGGAGGTAGGTCATAGCACCCCTCTGTACGTGACAGCACACCTCTTAGTTGCATAGTAGCTAGGGTCAGGAGGGACCTGAAGAGATCATCTAGCCTGACCCCCTGCCACAGGCAGGACACA
>NW_005842281.1:110494-111047 GCF_000455745.1 Alligator sinensis | reverse complement strand
AGTGTCAAAGGCCTTCTTAAAGTCTAGAAAGACTACGTCCATGGCAACACCATCATCCAAGGATTTAGTTACTTGGTCATAAAAGGCAATCAGGTTGGTCAGGCAGGACTTGCTTTTGATGAACCCATGCTGATTGCCCCTGGGCATGAACACCCCTGCAGGCCCCACACAGATGTGGGTGAAGGGCATTTGGACCTGCAGATTTAAAAACGTCTAGCCCATCGAGAAGATCCCTAACTGCATCTGCACTGACTGAAGGCCTGACAGAGCTATCCCCAAGATTGTCCCTACCTCTGGTAGGTGGGATGTCCTGGACCCTGTTCAGGAAAACAGAGGCAAAGAAACAGTTAAAAATATCAGCTTTCTTGTCCGGTGTAGCCACAAGATAACCATTTGCGTCTTGCAGGGGCCCTACATTGCCTGGTGCCCTCTTCTTGCTCCCAATGTACTTGAAAGAGGACTTTTTGTTGTCCTCAATCCTGGACGCTAGCCTGAGTTCCATCTCTACCTTGGCCTTCCTAATAGCCCTCTTACACACCTGGGCCGAGGAGTG
>NW_005842281.1:92395-110318 GCF_000455745.1 Alligator sinensis | reverse complement strand
CCATCTCCTCTACCTTCTGGGCCCTCAGTGCCTCCCCCACTACTCTCCTAAGCTCATTGAAGTTGGCCCTTCTGAAGTCAAGGGCTTTAGCCTTGGTGTAAGCCCTTGACACCCTGCGTTGGATAGTGAAATCCAGCAGGTGATGATCGCTATTGCCTAGGTGGTCAAGGACTTGCAGTCCCCTCACCAGGTCATCCCCCGTGGCCAGGACCAGGTCCAGCAAGGCATTACCCCTAGTGGGGCTGTGCACTTCCTGGATAAGGTGAAGGTCCTGTAATACAGCCAGGAACCTACACAAGCGGTCAGACCTGGCTATCTGCTCCTCCCAGCAAATGTCTGGGTAATTTAGGTCACCCATGACAATAACATCCCTTGACCTAACCACCTCCATAAGCTGACTGGAGAAGTCTTAGTCCAGCTCTTTCCCCTGGTTGGGTGGTCTGTAGTAGACACCCACTGAAAGGTCCCTTTCACCACGCCCCCCCTTGTAGTTTGACCCATAGTGTCTCTGCCAGATTCTCCTATAACCCGAAGCTAATCCTTGATGATGTGAGGTGCTCTGTATTCCATCTTCCCACTGGTTAGAGCCCTGACCAAGGAGGCAAGGCTGCAATTCCAGAAAGAAATTAGAACCCACTACTCCCATCTCCAAAGACAGTTCTCTAACCACCAGCCTGTACACAAGTCTGGGCTGGGGCTTGATCAATATATTCTGTTGACACTGTTCTACCCCATGCAAAATACTTAAAAATATATATATTCAGGCAGATTCTCCTGCCTACTGGTTAGGAGGGTGCTTCAGAGATTGTGACAAAGTCAAGTTCAAATCCACCCTGTGACGGATTCATGGCATGTATTTGAATCAAGGTCTCTTCCTTCCCAGAAAAAAAGTGCTATAAGATACTCTAGGAAGTGAGTCTTTCAACCCCTCCACTCAAAATCCTACTCCCCCTCCCCCCAAATATGAGAGACAAAGAACAAGAAAAAGAATGACCCTCTAGTTCAGTGGTTAGGGCACTTACATGGGAGATGAATTCTTCAAATTTCCAGTCACTCCTCCAGTGAATGTTTAATTACATACACAAAGTGAAATTGTTAACAGATATGTCTAGAGCACATCCCACACATCTGCTCCTGCCTGCATGTTCCATAGCTGAAAATGCAGGTGTAAAGCTGTTCTTGGGACATCCCTTTGTGTCCATTCCTGAAACCTTGGTCTCTAGCATGCTTGATAATAGGTGTTGGGGGACACCTGAGGAATGGCAGTAGTGTAGCATTTCTAGGTTTGGAGCATGATGGTGGAAGCATGTTCAAAGATTCCCTCCCAGGAGAGAGAGTGTAGCTATACTGAACAGGAGAGACAGGAACACCCTGCTCCCCCATGAATACCTTCTGGCTCACAGGGAGTAGGTGGTAGCCATGTTGGTCTAAGGACATAGGCAGACAAGGTTCTTTAGGTAAATATGATATCTTTTATTAGACAAACTCAGATAGTTGGAAAAATTCTCCTTAGCAAGCTTTCAGGCACAAACACTTTTTGTGATGCTTCCTCAGCCTGAGGAAGGGTGTTTGTGGCCAAAAGCTTGCTAAGAAGAATTTTTCCAACTATCTGAGTTGGTGTAATAAAAGATATCAGATTCACCCAAAGAACCTGCCTCTGGCTCACAGAGCATTCCTTTGGGTGGTAGAGGCTGTGGGTTCAAATCCTTTCAGGCAGAGGAGGTAACTGAACAGGGGTCTCCCATATCCTGGGCTATGATCTTTGATGAAAGGGGAGTTCCTCCTTCAGCAATTTCATGAAAAAAAGGACTTTTTATTGACCTTGATATTTGTAGCTAGCTGGAGTTCCATCGCAGCCTTGGCTTTCCTGGTTTGCTTTCTGCAGGTCTGCACTGAAGCAGAGTATTCCTCCTTGGTGGTGGTTCCAGTCCTCCATCCTTTGTAGGTCTTCCTTTTAAGATGCAGGAGGTCCGCCAGTTCCCTGGAAAGCTAAGGGGGCTGCTGTGCCCTTTTGTTGCCTTTCCTCCTAGATGGGATTGACTTTGCTTGCGCATCCAGGATTGCTTCCTTGAGGAGCAACCACTCCTCCTGAACTTCCTTTCCCCTTGGGTTGTGGCCCTTCAGGGCCTCACTGACAAGCCTCCTTAGCTTGTCAATGTCAGCTTTCCTGAAGTCAAGGACTTCTGTATTACTGACTGACTTGCCAGCTTTACGGCAGATGGTGAAGGTGATCAGCTCGTGGTCACTGTCACCCAGCTTCCCTTTGATTGTTAGGTCACTGATTAGGTCATCCCCAGTTGCCAGTACAAGGTCGAGCAGCATCTTACCTCTCGTTGGTCCATAGACTTCCTGCATCAGATAGAGGTCATCCATGCATGAGAGAAAGTTTTACGACCACTGGGATTTGGCTGAGTGCTCCTCCCATGAGATGTCTGGGTAGTTAAAGTCTCCCATGACAATCATGCACCAGGAGTGCGCTGCCTCAGCTAATTCCCTGGCAAACTTCTGGTCAAGCAAGGTCTTAACCCTGGGTAGGGGGTCTGTAGTGGACTCCCACCACAGTATTGCCTGTGCCATGTTCCCCACAGATCTTAACCCAGAGGTTCTCAAGTCACCCACTGTGGGTGCCAATGTCGGCTTGCAGGGACGCATAGCTTTCCTTGACAGAGAGAGCTACACCTCCACCCCTTTTGTCCACTCGATCCCTCCTATACAGGGTATAGCTGTCTATACCCGTGGTCTAGTCACATTGGACTCTGCCCCTGCTAATCACTGCCCTAGGGAAAAGGTGTATTTTAGCACAGTCTCCTATATTGTTTCTACTCCAGCAAAGTAAAAGCAGCCTCCCTGCTGAAGGCATGCCCCCAATTCTGGAGGGCTGACTTGGCGGGGAGGGGTGGGGAGGGGGAGAGTATTTGAAGTACACAGGTAAATATAGTATATTTTTAGAGTATCTGTGATTCAGTACAATTCTTAAAATGGTTAGTGTATATTAAATGATTTTTCAAGAAAAATATTCTGTTCATATCAGAAATATATATGATGTGATGCCCCACTGTTCATATTTAAGGCACTAGTAAGACTCCTATTGATTTCAGTGGATGTATAATTTAACCAGCACTGTTTTGGGGGTTTTTTTTTAAATACCAACTTCAAAATTATCATTTAGTGTTTATCTTTTGTTGTGAAAGATTTAAAGAAAAAGGATGATATGAGCAATTCAGATTAGTGACTCTATAGCAAAAAACATACCAGAGTCCCATCTGATACAGAGATATAAAAAAATATATAATATACTACTCTCTTCCAAGTATCAGGATAAAGTTATTACAAGAAAGATGTCCAGCACCCTAAAGAATGCTCGGAATTTCTCATTAATTTTGGTCGGTGTGGAGAAAAACACAGAAGGAAGAAAAGAGGTAACAGTTTATCGATCACTTCATGGACCTGGGAAGAGAACTGACAAGGAGGTCAGCAGATGTAATAGTTCTGAAGTTTTTTAAGGTACCAAGCTGTGAAGAGAAGAAACATGGATTATCATATGAAACTTGAGCAGTTCGCTAATAAAGATATATGGATCAAATTTAATGTTAAGTTCCCTACACAGAATAAATATTGGTTTAAATAAGTGCTTGAACATTTTTATCTGGATATACAGTTAAGTTGCCACAATTACAGTATGCATGCTGTTTCCAGGTTTTTTTCAGTCTACTGGAAGGGTGAATCCCTTAAGACTTGGACTGGGATTTATATTGGCATGGCACTTGTTTCAGGCTGGCCATGCTACATTAAGCTTTTACTGCTGCAATTTTAATGCCAAAGAAAAAGTAGTTTTAATATCTTTCTGGGGTTTTAATCTCACACAACTATTACAACTCATTTCCTGCTCAAAGATAAAAGAAAGTCCTGAATTAGTCCTATAATCGATAAGTGATAGTAACAGTATTTTGTAACTAGCTTACCATAAACTTAAAGACAAACTTTGTACTTTTAACAGCAGACCCTCATTACTTTTTGAGTGCTTCTACACATTCATTAATGCACCCTAGTTACAGCACATTAAGTTTAGTACTTAGTTAACCAAGTACTAATTCAATGCGCAGTAACTTGTGCTACTGCACAGTAATGCCAGAGCACATTTTCTTTTTTTTATGCTTACTGCACAGTCACCTAATAACACTACGCAGTAGCGTATTAGCACGGTTTCTGACCAGCACGCTACTGTGCAGTGTTATTAGGCTACTGCATAGTAAGCATCTCATGTAGAAGGGCCCTTTATCACTGAGATAGTCTAATGAAGATAGCTACTTTTCACAGAAGCTTTATGGTACTTATACATCTGAATTCTGCAATTTATTTGACATAGTAAGCAAACAGTATATAAATGGTAATGATATATTAATTGTGCAAACTACATACTCTCAGGGTACAGAAAGCAACAAGATAATTAAAATCTACTTCCTTGATAAAATCTTGATGTACATAAAACATTTTCACAATAGATTTCTTCAGTAAATAATTATGCATTTTGATATCTTTCCCTTTTAACCATGTGTATAAATTAAATTGGAAGTCAGATATCATATTGTGCCAGGCATTTTTATATTACAGAAGAATCTAATGCCTCACCCTCTCCACACCCTCTAATCAGGTGAAAAATGTCAATGATTTATTGCTTTTGACAGAATACTCTGATTTTGACTCTAAGGTCACTATGCTCCTTTAGTTTTGTGTGGTAGAACAAGTTGTATACATCTCAAAAGGCTGAATAAAAGCTAGGAGAACAAAGCTGAAGTAATACATCTTGATTTCAATAAAATATCTGACACTTTCAGGAAATATCACGTGCAAAATTAATTCAGATCTATTTGGATGTGAGCAGTGCTACATGGGCTGAAAAGTGACTGAACAATGATTAAGGGGATGATCATGACAAAAGATCAGTGTCAGGCAGCTTTGAAGAATAATTTCAAGCTTTGATTCTGTGAAAGAGAGAAATCTGGGAAGTTTCAACATTCAAAGAAAATCAGAGCATTACTGAGCAGCAAATTCCATATTAGTTTAGTGTTTAACAAAGAAAGACAAATGTGATTTTGAATTGAATTGGCCGAAGTGTCATTTCTTTGTTCTGTATGTACAGAAGAGTATGAAGTGCCCATTACCCAGTTGCATGGCATTATTAATTCTGAGTGTTTTGTTTTTGTTTTTTTTTACCAGAAAGTAATTGACAAAAATTGAGAGAAGGAAAGAGTAAGGGAACCGAATATTTTAAATTTGAAGAAGCTCTATCTTGCAGATGCTATAAATGAAAATTAAAATGCAACCATTTACTTTACAAGAGTTTGAGTATACCAGTGGCAGTAAATATCTGTATTTACATGTTCACTACAAAATTAAAGAGCTGGAGGTAAGGGGTAAAAGAAGTGTGTGTGTGTGTGTGTGTGTGTGTGTGTGTGTGTGTGTGTGTGTATTAAATCCTGAATGTGAAAGATCTTACAGTATATAGTAGATTGAAAGGTAACAGAAAGGATTTCAGTTCATAACTAATTAAATCAAATTAAGGAAAGAAAATTATTAATGGTTCCAATTCAGCAAATTATTTAACCATGCACCTAACTTTAAAATGTACAAGTGGGTCCATTAAAATTAAGAATGTATTAAATATATTTCCCTAGCTGAGGCCCAAATTAATTAGTGAAATATTGGTAGCACCCAGCATCTGGACCATACTGTGTTTGGTAGTATACAAACACCTACACAGATATTGCTCCTTACCCAATATCTTACATTCAGTTTAAAACTAGAATGCAATAAATTAGTGAAATAAACAGTAGGAAAGCAAAAAGGAGAAGGATGGTACTGGCGTGTGGAACAAGTAGTTACACAAGCTATCAGCAAGCGCTAGTTGATGATTCTCAGTCATATTTTGCTTTTTAATACATACTTTTAAAAGAAAATAATAACCCAATTATAAGTCTATGTTCTCCTTAATAGTCTTCCCTACCCCCTCACCAATATCCCTCTCAAAAAAAAAAAAAAAAAAAAAATTCAGCTTACCACTAATTTCGTTATTTCCCCTTTTCTATACAGGTTTCAGACATTACCCATTTGTCACGCATTTTTAATTGTTTTATTTTTAACTGAAAGAATCATATAGTTCCCCCATCCTTCATCTCCACATGAGCCTCTCTCCTCCTGAAATCATCACCCCATTGCTGTCCTGCAGGCAGGTGGAAGAAAAGAGACAGTCAATTCACTGATCAGTTGTGGAGCATATTCTTTAATGTTAGTGCAGATCAGGACAACATAAGGATCTGCTCATTATCCCTGCCCCCTGGAACTGCTGTTATCAGTTACGGGTCCTAAATGCACCACCCATGATGCAACTGAGAAAGGAGAGGAGACACCCAAGACAAATTCTATTCTATTAGGCATGTAAGTAGATGTACCTGCCTAAGTGTAATCCTATCCTACCCAGCTCAAGTCCCTGAAAAACTGTTAATACAAAAAAGTGGCCCTCCTATTCACTACTTTTTTGTCACTCAATATTAAGGGGCAGAATAGGGTGTGTTACAAAAGTAGATGCATTACTGGATTTTCAGGGAGTTGAACAGCACAGAACAGAAACTCACTTAGGTCTCTAAATTCACTTAGGCACTTAAATAGTGGAGCAGAACTTGGCCCCTGAAGTCATATCTCCAAAGATAGTTTTCATAGTGTCTTTCCTCTGCCTGCTTATGTCAATCATTCATTTTGGGAGCATGCTCTTTAAAAGGTTACTTCTGCTGGAGACTGTGGAGAACTACTGTTAGAAAAGATAGGTTTACATTATTATTCCAAGTGGGAACGTGGTGAGCACAGGTTCAAACTTCCTAATTGGGAACTATTCAGATGTGAAATAATCTCCCAAATTAAATAAAGAAGACTATTACTTTAGGTTATGTATGTCACAACCCAATGATTTTAGTGCCTCGGCACGATGGAATTTTCCCGCCACATGAGAGTCTCTGTGCACAGCAAAAGTTTTCTGCTGCAATAGAAAACTCCGGTGCAAGAGAGTTCCCGCCATTCGCATGCAAATTTGTGTCCTATCATTGGCTGATTCTAAATTATTCCTACGTGGCGGCTAGCGATTGGCTTGCTAGCCGTATAAAATTCTGTGTGACTTCCGCCCAAGTCGGAGAACTTTGAGCACACTGCAGAGTGCCTTTGAAGATTCTTGACTTGTGGCTGAGCTGGTCAATAGCCTGATCACCTATCGATCCTTCTCCCTGTCGCCGAGCGCCATCCTTCGACGTACCCTTTCCCTGCCGGCCTGACTCGTGTACGGATTCGCTGGCCTGAGCCTTGCCAGCTGGAGCAACTCGTGTAGTTGTTTAAGTGACCGGACCACCTGCTTCGCGGCTACTAGTGGCATAAGTAAAGTTTTTTGCAACCAATACGCTTTGTCTGCCTCCCCATTCACCAGCCCGCCCAACGACCGAGTAATTTCTAAATCACCTCAAGTCGGCCTCTGCCGTCTGAGACAATGTACAGCAAGATTAATCAAGCACAAGAAAAATAAGTTTTAGCAGAGGGGGACAAACTAGACAATAGGTTTTTCTCCCATCTCAAATTCCTTTTTACATAATATAGTTGTTTTTCTACCAAAGTCTGTAGGCTCTAAATGGATACAAGTCTGAAGACAAAGTATTATTCCAAATACATTACAACATTTTAAACTCCAGCATGCTTTTTAGGAAGGTCATTAATGCTTCCATATTGTTCTGCTTTGAGGTTGCAAAGAAAGTGATTTGCAAGCGCACACACCATAGCAAATGCTAAAGCCAATAAAGTTACTGGTTTACTCTGAAAAACGTATTTGATGTTAAGGCTCCAACTTTGCTCCTACTGATTTCAATGATGCAGGATCAGGCCCTGAGCCCCAAATGTATTATCTTTATTATATAAATTCACATTATAAGAGTATGTAAAAGACTCATTAATCTGCTAAAGTCATACTATTTTTGCTGAACTTATTTTCAGAGAAAATATTAACTATATGCTGGAACTAGCAACAAAAGCATAATGTTAACAATTTTATATGATATTACTTTTAAATTATGTGTCATTATTTTCAATTAACATAATGAAAAACATATGATTATGAAATATACTGAATCCTTAGTCTAAATTTTCAATCCTTTTTACAAACTGAAATTGCTATTGCCTACCTCAAAAAACCCCCAACTTTTAAGTTAGTGAAAGAATAAATTGGACATGTTACCTATTAAGTTATGAAGGATATTTGGCAAAGAGCTGACTTGCAGAGACAGGCATAGAATGCTTATCTTCCTAAAAGAAAATGTTCAGTGTTTTCTTTTCCCTCCAGATGAATAGGAATATGAATTATTCAGGTACACACAAATCTCATTTTTATAACTATACCTTTTTAGGAACCTAATGGGAGCTACAAAGAGTAGTAAGTTGTGAATGTTAAAGTTTATTTGCCTTTTTTATTTTCATATATGTACGCATGTATGTATGTATGTATGTATTTATTTACTAGTGACATATCCTTGTTAGGGTTGTATAGCCTACTGTTCAATTAGATTATTGTGGCAAATCATAGCCTTTTTTACTTAGCCTCTACTATGTTATTATGATGGTATGTATAGTAGGGCTGTGGAAAGCTTGAGTCACTGATTTGATTTGGCAAAGATTTGGCCCAATTCAGCAGCTGAATCTCTGAATCCAAATCAAATCTGGAGACCCTTTAATTTCTCTGAATCGAATTGAATCGAATCGAAACCCTCCAAATCAATTCAGAGAGATTCAAAAAGATTTGATGATTTGGACATAGACACAGCTTTAAACGTTTTTTCTACATACCTCAAGGTACCAGGTGGCTCATGAATGCTAACATGCAGGGGCAGATGGAGTGTTCCATGGGAGCATGGGGGGGTGGTCCCCAGCATGCTTGGCAATGGACCTAGAAATGGACCAGAAGCACTTCTGGTCCACTTCTGGGTCTGCCGGGCAATGCGTGGGGGACCCCCCTTCTGTCCCCCAGCTCGGTGGTTGGTGCCTCCTGGGATTGGGGGGGGGGGGGGGGGCGTCTCGGGGTTTGGGGGGGGGGGGCACCTGTGGTTGATCACTGAGCCAGGGGGATGCAGGGGAGGCACCCCGTGCAGTCGGCGACAGACCCAGAAGTGGACCGGACGTACTTCTGGTCCACTTCTGGGTTTGCTGCTGAGAACACAGGAGGCCCCCGGGGCTCCTGTGGGACACTCCATCCGCTCCACCATCGCAGTGTTCACAAGCCATTCCTGTACTTCAAGATATGTAGAAACAACATTTCAAGTTGTGTCTATGGCCAAATCACTGATTCTCCAAATCAGCATCGAAGCTTCAGATTCAGATTCGGCCGAATTGAATAGGGACTGTGATCCAAATCAACTAATCAAATCACTGTCCCCGATTCAGGCTGAATCCGAATTGAACACAGCCTGTTTTGCACACCCCTAATGTATAGTTTCCAAATGGAAGGCAAACACTCATAACTGATGAAGGCAGAATAATAAGGGGGATACTGCAGTAGGAATATAGATTATTTATATCATAAAGGTGTACAGGAAATTGCAATAGTTAATGGAGGTGGGAGCTAACCCCTTAACTCTGACTGAATTATGATAGCTAGGATGAGGATGAGGGTTGGTCATGAAAGGTTTTGAGAATGGAGACAAGTATCGTATTTGATGTGACAGAGGGGAAAACCAGTTGGAGGGATAAACACAGAGTGTTGGCATGGTCAAAGCTGCAGGCTAGGAAAATGCACTTTGCAGCAGCATTCTGAATGGGTATGTGGAACAAGACTGTATTTGTCAGCATCAGAGGAAATGAACTTACAACAAAGTAGAAAATAATGGCCAAGAGAATTGGCTGTGTGGACAGATAGGAAAGGCCATATTTTAGAGATGTTACAAAGAAAGATCCGCAAGACTTAGATATAAGCAAGATGTAAGAACCTAGATGGTGTCTGAGTTGAAGATGATACCCTGGTTATATGTCTGAGTGACAAGGAGAATGGTGGTATTGTCTGAAATTATTGAGAAAAGAGGTGACACGGGAAGCATGTGTGGGATGAAGTAGGGACTGGTTTTGCCATTCTGACCCCTGAGTTGATGGCTGCACATCTATGAGGAGACCTTAGGAAGGTGTAGAGAAAAAAGAATGAAAAAATCCTGTGAAATTTGCACAGAACACTGGAAGTGAGATAGAGACAGATCCTCTGGGGAGCATGATGAAGAAACAATTAAAGAGGTAGGAAGAGAATCGGAAGAGGACAGTCATAGAAACCAAAGGAAGACAGGGTTTAACAACAATGAAGACAGCTGAAAGGTCAAGCAAAATGACAAGAAAGTTCTGATTCTGGCATTTATCTAGGATGAAGTCATTAAAGACTTTGAGAAGAGTAACCTCAGAAGGGCAGATGCCTATATAAAGAGAATCTATGATGGAACTGCAGCACAGGAACTCCAAAGAGCATCTGTAAACAGCATATTCACTGAAAGCACTGGGGAGCTCAGAACATAGGATAAGGCCTCCGGTTAGAAGAGAGCAAACAAGAAACTCCTGCATCATGATGAAGAGATAAATGAGACATAGGAGCAGAAAACAGAAGACAAGGAAGAGCAGTGTGAGTGGTTTAGGATTTTTGCTTGTAGCCGTGTTGACGTAAGGACATAGGCAGGCAAAGTTCTTTGGGTAGATGTGATATCTTTTATTAGACCAACTGAGTAGTTGGAAAAAAATTATTTGCAAGCTTTCAGTCTCAAGGGGTGAAGGATATATTTTTTCACTTTTTTTTTTTTTTGGAAAAAACTGTAGTGATCCTGTCTGTGCCCAGAGAGAAATAAAAGCAGGAAGAGGGAAGGACTTGAAGAATGAATCAAAGTGGAAAAACAGGCAGAATTAGAACAATTTAGCTAGAAAGATGGTAGTTTTGAAGGAAGAGAGGAAAATTTTGTAGTGCAGGAATCTAGCCCGGTCATGAGATTTCTGTCAGATATTCCACAGCACAAGAGCAGGACTAGAGAAAATAAATGTTCAGCCTGAGTCTTGGAAACTGTCATGATGGACCTTGCAATAGGGAGAGGAACAAAAGGGTGAATGGTAAGTTAAGCATGGAGAATGCCAATGGCATCATCAATGATAGACACTTCTGGACTAAAAGCTATGAAATGTTAAATGACAGGGTGTGCTTCTACACATTCACTTTAGGTAATGTGCATTCAATCTAGTACCTCTATTGTGAGATACTAGAAAAAACGTGCATTAGCCTATTTTAATGTGCATTAGAGAGCACCTGTAGATTCACCCAGGACATAAGGAGAACAGTTACAGTAGGAACTGCTGAAAAAGATGATGGTTAGACAGGGGAAATTCAGCAACAGAGAGATTACAATGTAAGAGCTGAATGAATGGGTGAATGCAAGGCAATACGTAGCTAAGGAGTAAGATGGGTAATCAATGCAGAATCTCAAAAAATGAATCATAGATGTTGGGTGTAAAGGACGAAAGAGATGCAGACATGAAGATTATATCCTGGGCACATCTACAGGTGTGCTATAATGCATATAAGTCTATTTTAATGTTCATTAAAGCGTCACAAAAATGTGTTCTTTAGCTAATGCACATTAAAATAGGCTAATGCACATTTTGTCTAGTATCTCACAATAGAAGTACTAGATTTAATGTGTCTGAAGGCTCATTAAAGGGCTTGGAGGACAAACCTTATGAGGAAAAACTAAGGGATCTGGGACTATTCAGCCTGGGGATGGGAAGACTGAGGGGGGACTTGGTAGCTATCTATAAGTATGTAAGGGGTGAATATTGGGAGCTGGTCAAAAAACTGTTCACTAGGGCACTCCAGGGGAGGACAAGGAGCAATAGACATAAACTGTTACAGGATGGTTTCAGGTTGGATGTAAGGAAGAACTTTTTTATGGTAAGGGTGACCAGAATCTGGAATAGACTTCCCAAAGAGGTGGGGCAGTCCCCAACCTTGGAAGTCTTCAAAAGGAGACTGAACACACACCTAGCTGGGATCATTTGATCTCAGCAATATTCCTGCCCAAAGTAGGGGGGTTTGGACTCTATGATCTTTTGAAGTCCCTTGCAGCCCTTAATTTCTATGATTCTATGAAAGGAAGGCTAATGGAAATGAGTTAGGTGGGTGGTAGATAACAGCAACACCAGTGGGGGAGGAAAGGAGAATTAGATGCACTGCTGGTCAAAAGAGATGGAAATGGGAAAGTGAAGAGGAAGTAGTTGGATGTGACATGAATTTAAGATGAGAAATCCAGTGTCCTCACCACAACTTGATCCAGAGGAAAGGGTGTGAGGGAGGAAAAGAGTTCATAAGGAAAGAAACTGCAACGACAGTATAAAATGAAGGGACTGACAATCCAGGACATGGAGGGAGTGTGATAGAATAAGGTTTTGGAGGGCTGTGACCATTGTGGTTATCCAGAGGGCACTGCAATAGCAAGAGAAAGGAAGAAGGAATGGTGATAGAGGGGTTGGAGAGGAGGTGCCAATGGATAAGGGATGTAGCCAGGGTTTAGACAGAAGTCACCAGAGATAAGGAGGAGAGAGCAGGGGAAGGTGTCAATGTGAGATCTGCATTTGTGCTGATTGGAGAGGGAAAGAAAAGAGATGGGGGTGAAGAAGCAGGTAAAGCTGATGGAAAGTAAAGAGTGCAAGGGTAACAAGGATAAGGAAAAGCAGCCCATAGCGGCAAGTGAGTAAAAAAAATTCTATGGGTGAAATTGTGCATTACAATTAGCATGTGCTACCTTTAAGGATCATCAGATTCTGTTAAAAATTAATACGTTGTGAGAGGTTGCATATTAAAGGTTAATACCCTCTCTAATGTGCAGTGCTCAGACCTGCCCTAGACAGCTGGTAAATGGGGATGTGGCTAGAAGCTGCAAGTCTGCTTTGTGCCTGCCCTACTCTTTGACTCTCTACCTACATTATAGGCTAAGGGGAAGGAAAGGAGAGAAGGGACCCCCTCCAGCACTTGCATTGCCCCCGCTCCACTCTCCATATCCCACCTTTCAGCCCCCCAGATCATCCCTGCACCTAAAGTCATCCCTCCCCCCTGATTCTACCCCCTGCTGCACATATCAATGCCTTGTTGCCCAATCATCCCCCTGCCCCCGAATCACCACCCTCCAATCACCCCCTCCATCCCTGAATTGCCACCCTGCTGCTTCAATCAGCTCTAAAGCTGTGGCAGCAGCAGAAGGAAGAGTTCTCCTCCCTGCCTGCTCCAGGACTCCCTGAAGTCTTCACCATCTCCATGCACTCAGATCCTGGGAATGAAGGGGTGGATAGGACAATCGGGTTGAAGGAGAATCAGGGGGCAATCATGGAGAGAGAGGGGGCAATTGGGGTAGTGACCCAGGAGGTGGTGGGGATCAAGGTGGCAGAAGGGTTGATCCAGGGGCCAGCGGAGGGCAGAGGAAGTGACCAACGGCAGTAATCTAGTTCGCAGCAGGCAGCAGCCTGACAACTCCCTGCCCATCTACTGCTCCCTTCCTTTTCCTCCACCCACTCCTGCCCCATACCACTTCCCCCAGCACCTGGCCCTCTTCTCCTGTTTCCCCCCACCCCATTCACCTGTTGTTGCCCAGCTGTCATTCTAGGGCCATAGATCTGGATGATACCTTGTCCATCTGGAAGCAGTGCTGCCTGGGATACTGAAGGACTGAGAATTGGTGGTTTTACCTCAGGTGAACAGTCATAAATTAACTTAAACTGAGCTTGGTAGAAGAGCTCAGAGATAACCCATGCCTGAAGTAGCATAACTTTGAGATGCCTAAACAGCACTTAGCACTTGTTATTGGGCAATAATGTATGATCATTCCATTTTTAAGTGCTCTTAATGTGGTCTACTTGTAACGTGTAATCTCACCCTAGAATGCAGAAGAGAAGCATTGGGCTGGGGTGACTGGCTGTCAAAAAAAGATTATACAGAAGAAAAATCCATTTGAAAAATGTCCTGAAGATACGCTTGCTAGCTCCCCTCAGGGAGGGAACTAATGGAAGAATGTCTGTTTAAAAGTACAGTGTTAATTGGAGGAAAGGTTTGCAGCTGGTCAGTTTGACCTGATTTATTTTCAGCAACATAATCTCTTTGAAGAATCAAAGCTTTTGGCTGTTAATATGAATATTTACTAGCTTATAAAATGTGCTAGTGTCAGCTGGAAATGAAACCTGACTCAATAATGTAACTGCTAAGCAGCAACAGTTTAATAAAGTTTAGGAAATAAATTACTATTGTAATTCATTTGTTTTATTATTTCTTACATTTTGAAATGTGTTTACTATTTCACAGCCTCTTGGCAGGATCCTATGTCATCATTTAGTGTTTCAGAATTATCAATATTGTTTGTTCTCATAACACACAACACAAAGAGAAACATAAGTCTCTCATATTTACTAACAGTGCTGCTGTGGCAGCATTTATGCCCCAAATTTCTTCATATTCATATCAAAAGGTATAAAGAAGAGGGTTACCTTGACTCCCTTCTCAATTCTTGTACATCAAATTCTGGATGACACCAAGTTCAAAGCAGAAGAGGACAGAAAGTCATGAAAATGCATATGTGCACAGCACATAAGAAGGGCCAGACCCAGATTGGGGTGGTGAACAAGGTACCCATGGGGAATGTAAAACCCAGGTCTCAAACTTCCTGGCTGAATGTTGTAGCTACTAAACTATTCTGCAAAAGGTAAGCAGCATTGCTACAATCAGCATTAATCCATTATCATTAACTGATCATTAATCAGTTAATCATCAATCAAAAATGGCGTAAGTGATTTGTAATACAAATGTATAGAGATATATAATGTGCAGACTTAACACAGTATTCTAAACACAAGAGGTGCTCAGTGTGGGGGGTGAGTTGCAAGACACTCCTGTGCTGAGCATTTCTTAAATGTTTTTGGGCTCTCTAAATAAAACTTCAGATTCTATACAGACTATAGGTACCAACCCTTTTCCTAAAGATCACTCTCCTAGGGCCAGAGACATAGTTTTTTAGTACTGTAATGTCTAAATGGATGCACCTAAAGCTCCAATTCGGATTTTGCCCAGATCCCTTTTAATCCTGCAAGTTAATGTCTATGCAAATATTGTACTGTAGGCAACTCTTAGTCTATTCTCTCTCTAGGTGGTCAGACTTCAAAGTTGATCTGAACAGAGATTCCAAAATGTATTCCCTAAAGTCCACATCAGCTCAGGAGAACTGAGTTACAGCATAGCATTGAGAAAGTATGTACTGATGCCCACATTGCTGTCCATAACAGAAATACTATGGAATTACTTTGCAATTTCCTAAACAGAAGGGTTGCTTTTGGCCAGGTCATATGAAACACCTGATGTATTGATATCCTTTGGACAGAGACAGACTGCCCTTTCATTTTTTCTGCATGAACTATAAGAAACCTACATGAGGCTTTACACTGTTTGGGTCTCTGAGCATAAAATGACAGAGCCCTATTAATGTCCAGAGAATGAAATCTCTTCTCATCCTTCTTTCAGGAATCAAACTAGCAGCCAGACAGTCTGGTATAAGTAAAAGTCTGAAATGGCTTTTCACATAAATTTTGGATGCATTTTCATTCAGACCTCATCTGAGGGCGTGCCACAAAAGCCTGTGACTGAAACTCTCCAGATGTTACTACCATCAAAATATTGTTTTTATTGGCAGATGAAACAAGAAGAAAGAGGTCCTGGGCTCAAAATGGGATCCCCTAAGCTGCGACAGGATGGTGTTGAAATCCAATGCTAACTAATACATTTTCTCACTAGAGGATGCGGAAAAAGGTGCCTTGTTTAGAAGAAGGGTTAGCTGATATAGCTGCAAGTGGACTTTACACCAAACTTACTGAGATTCGTGTGTTTTCAAGTAAGTAAATACTTGAAAATATTCTGAGTCTAAATGGGCAAAAAGCAGACCAGGTAGAAAACCTTTTGTATTTTGCCAGGTGTATATTTTTGGTAGGCATGCATTGGATTAATTTTTAAAATTATATTCATTAAAACATTGAGCAAAAAGACCTTTATTTCCTATGAACAAACATTGGTCAACCATACACTGAGATAAATGCCGCAAGGGTTATCATGTAGATTACAATTCTGATTTTGATAAACCAGGCTCTCAGTCAATGACAGTATTACTAGGTGCTGAATGGAGTATTCTTTGAAACTGATATACCAATGCTCAACAAACGATCTTCTTTTAGTTTCCTGACCACCATGGAATCAGTGATATTGGAGGAAAAGATTAATCAAAATTTCAGATTCACTGCAGTTTTCTTCAGAGACAAATTGCAGTAGACAAGAAGTTCCTAATTAAGGTATCTGCTGGAGTATGAGCTGTAAGACCTTCGGCACAATCTTGTTGCATTTGCGAAAAAGCCTCACGGATAGACCAGGACCTGGCACAAGCAACCCGATTTTTGGTTCTGCCCTGTTTGTTTAGATAAAAAATGGTGATCATATTGTTTGCTAATAATTGTCATGGATTACCTTTGATGGAAGTTAGAAATACTTTGTACTTGCAATACTTTGCAACCTCTTACCTCCAAGGAATTTATGTAGAACTAAGGTCTCTGAGTTGTCAGCAATGCCTGAGATCAAAGTCTATCAAATGAGCTCCCTAGCCAAGAGCCAAGGCACATGTTATTTAGGATCGTCAACAGTGGGGAAGCTATGGGTAGGAACCCCCTTCTATATATTGCTTTGGTTCATCCACCAATTCTAGATATCAGTCATTCATGTAGGTAAGTGAAGTTGCATGTCCTAAGAGTGCCCGGTAGAAGGCAGAGTAGATTTACACCTTAGAGACCAACGTATCTGTATGTATACATACACATATGTGCAGACTGCATCTGAAGAAGTGAGCTTCAGTCCACAAAAGCTTTGTGTTTCATAATCTACTTTGGTTAGATTTTAAGGTGCAAATCTGTCCTGCCTTCTGCTTGACTTCAGACTAACACAGTTAACTACATCTCAAAGAATGCCTGCTCAGCTTGCAAGCTGAACAGAGCTGCAAATTCTAGCAAGCTGAATCACGTATGAACCTGATACGCTGTGTCTTTAAAGCTGCACTGTGTCTTTAAAGCTGTCCCTGGTTCAGCTTTTAGTTCTTTGAGGAGATTTAAAGTGGGTATAAACCTCTTGAGGTATGTAAGCCATTGCTATGTATAATCAAGTTCTCCTTTGAATTTGATCTTTTGAAATGGTATCAAAATGAATTTGTCTTTGTTTATTTGTAGACCCAGCTGAGATAACTGGATAACTTCCTTGAAGTATCTGGGAGTTATTGTAAATCAAACTCAACAGGAGTCAGCTATGTGATGCTATCACAAAAAAACAAGTGCAGTTTTGGGTTGAGTTAAAAAGTGGTAAGATAATTTAAGAAAAATCAAAACAAAATAAAAACACTAAAACCTTACTCCTAAAAACTTTTTAGGAGTAAAACAGTGCACATCTGTGCAGAATAATCTGACAACACATGCTATTACAGGAGTTGGAAATATATGAAGTTATACAATCTAATATTAAACTAAACTAGATTTCATAAATATTTTGATATAAAGTCTCAAATAAGAGAGGCAGTACAATTTCCCAATGTACACCTTTTCCTTCTAAAAGTTTAGATTAAAAAAATCCAATTGGCTGCATGACACTAAAAGAAATTAGTTTTCCTGCCTGCTTTTATTCTGTATTTTTTTTTATTATTACATCATTACATTGAGGCATGAAGGCAACTGTAGTGCATGAAAACAAAGAATCAAACACTTAACATCACAACTGGATGAAATGGGGGGTGTCTTGAATCTTTTGCTTTTTTAACATCTACTT
>NW_005842281.1:88114-92385 GCF_000455745.1 Alligator sinensis | reverse complement strand
CATGCATTCAGGGACAGGAATGATGGCATTTATATTCAAACCAGACTAAATGGAGGCTTGTTCAACATCGCAAAGTTTAGAGTTAAAACCAAGATGAAAGGACTGGTTCTGAGAGGTTTCCTGTTTGTTGATGATGCGGCCTTGGTTGTCCACAGTAAACCTTCCCTGCAAAATATCCTGGGCACATTTTCTAAATCATGCAAGAGCTTTGGGATGGCAATTTGTCTCATGAAGAAGACTGTTTGTATGGGCTAACAGTTTGCTGTTATTCCATGCACATTTCTGTAAAAGCCTGAAATTCTTATTTTTCTAATTCTGTCAGTCAATTCAGTCTGAAGGTCAAGATTCCTGTTGATCATAGAACCCAAATAGCAAAAACTGTCAATGGCACCAAGAGATTTATCCTCTAGAATAATGTTATGTATTGGTTTTTCACCCCTTGGTATATGATAACAGTCTTCTTCTTCTTCTATAAGACTTGTGTGCTGTCACTCCTGCTTTATGGTTCAGAAACATGGACTACATATGCTAGGCATCTGTGAAGGTGAAGTGAACGGCTTCCAAGTGAGATGTCTGCATAAGATTCTGAGAATAAAGTGGAAATACAAAATAGCAAACCCAGAGGTACTAGAGCGTGCAGGACTGACACTTAGAAACCACTATCAAGAAGGAAAGATTGCAATGGATTGGCCATGTCAGAAGAATGGGAGAAGACCATATCCCCAAAAATATTTTGTACAGTGAGATTTGAGACGGCTCTAGAAAGCAGCATTACCCTCAATGCCAGTACCATGATGCATGCAAAAATGACACAAAGTCATTCAATATCAATGTAGAAAGTTGGGAGGAGTGCACAGAATCCTGCCCGATAGGGAGGGAACATCTGGCACTCGGTACAGCTCAACATGATGCGGCTTTGACCCAGAGGATGGGAGCAAAACGAGAAAAAAGCAGCATGCTGTGAACTTCAACTCCAACTTATCCAACATACGGATCTGTGAAACTTGTAACAACCTGTGTCACTCTTGAATTGGGCTCATCAGCCACAAACAGATTCATCAGGCATCTGACTAGACCTCTTATGCGTACACCATGATCCAGAGGATCAATGGTTGCCTACTGAAATTACTGTTTCTACTTCTCTTCCAATTTTTCTAGTTCATCCATTCTGCTGTCCTCAAATAGCTGCTTTTATTGCTTTTAAGAGCTGTACAGGACCAACAAGAGGACATGGCTACATCTACAGCAGTGGTTGGAAAAACAAAGGTATAAGTATCTATCCTTTCAGTATGAAGCATATCTATCCTATGACTGAATTCATTATATGGCAGTTCCTTTCAAACTGCAGGTCTGCTAAAGCAAGTGTTCAGCATTATGCTGGCTTTGCCTAGTACTGGACAGAGAAACCAGACAGCTAGCTAAGCAAGCCCTGTGCTATAAAGTGTAACAGGCATAATGCAATTCTCAGCACCCTGAATCCTATAGTACTGGAGATAACAATTCCTCTCCCTCTTTGCTAATGTAAAAAATACAGTTTTGCTGACATCCATTTAGACCAGTGGTAGAGAGCTAAGGAAGGGACTGGAGCAGCAGAGCAAAGCCTCCCATGCAATCCCCAGACAGCAGGAATGGACTGGGGAATTGCTGTGCTGCTCCCTTGGCTCAACTACCAGCCACAAGGAGCTGAGTGGAGGGGCAGTGGTCTTTGTTCTCTACAGGCTCCTCAAACTGAGGTCCACCTCCCAGCCACAAGGAGCTGAGTGGAGGGGCAGTGGTCTTTGTTCTCTACAGGCTCCTCAAACTGAGGTCCCCACCAAAAACATTCACTTTTATGAGAGGTCAACTTGCTTCGGGGTCCCCAGTCTGAAGAATGGGTAGGGGCTTTGCCCGGTTGCTCCAGTCTCTTCCCAAGCTAGTCTACAGAAGGGAATTGGAGTACCCATTCCCCAAAGCTGGGTGTCCCCAATCTGGGGAAACATGGAGAGTCCTTCCCCATTCTTCCATCATCCTGGGAATGGGAGGAGTGGAGCTGCTCCCCACAGCTTCCCCAGAATTGGATCATGCAACCTGGGGAAGATGCAAGGGGCAGGGGCTGGGGGGCAGTTGCAAGCTGGCCTGTACAACTCCCTTGACCAGAACATTTCTAGTCGTAGAAATTACTGAGAAATGAAAACCTGTTCCTCACTAGGATAAACAATGTATTGCCTGCTTTAGTTTCAACTTACACTTACTTTTTAATTATTTTCCCAAAGCAGGTTCTCCAACTCCAAAAATAAATAATAAATCAAAATAAAAAAGTTGTGAAATATGAATTAATTCAGGATTTTAAAACGATTCAGACAAATTAAGAATGAAGAATTTAAATTTATTTAAAATATCTTATCAGGAAATATTTCAACATATAGGATTTTGAAAGTCCTCTACTTTTTTACTTCAACATAAGCTACATTTACACTACAATGACTGAGATAGTTATAGTCTTGTACTTCCCTGAGTCAAAGCCAATCTCACCTCCAAGGACCATTCCAGCTTGACAGCACTTCCTCAAGCGGCATGCTGGACAGTTCTTCCTACGGATTTTATCAACTATGCAGTCATTCCTTCCAGCACATAAATAGTTATGCTGCCCTGCAAAAAAGAACAACCTGGAATTAACACAAAGTTTTTGAGTTTTTCAAAGCTATTCATATGTATAGACATCCAAAAATGAAAGATAATTGAAACCAAAGTCTGACTGTCATGATGAAAGAATCAAGAGAGATTTTTGAAGTTATATATTAGGCATTAATACCTGACGCAGTTTTACTATAGTAATATTTTGGTATTATTCTTTAGTAATATTCATTAGTCTTTTGTCATTCCAAAATAGGTCAAGGACAGTATGTATTGCTCAAATTGTCATACAATCAACATTTCAATCGCATAACAGAGCAAAAATGGTGATTATTCCTTTCATGCCTTTTCTTGGATCTTTTTTTTCCTTTTAAAATGCTGCTTCCTACTTAAAGGATTATTAAGGACATTTTCCCAGAAGGCTTCGGGGGCCAGACTTAGGGCCCTCAATTCTAGCTAAAAGTCAAACAGTTTGGGGGCACATAGCATCTCTCAGGACTCAGTCATTCTAGAATGCTTTATCCGCTCTACAATCCCTCACACTACACATGGGAAATGCCTATGCTACCTTGAATGCTGCTTGCTACCCTCCAAGTTCAGAACAGAGAGGAATAACAAACTATTATACACAGTAGTCTTAATGTGCAAAAGAAAATGTATACATTTTCCATAAAAACTTCTCTCTCACTCCCTTGTCTTTTGCATTCTAATTTCTCTCTTTTTATACATGTCTTTTCACAGCATCTGATGAAGTCAGCTTCAGTTCATGACAGCTTGTGCTATAGATCTACTTCAGTTAGTCTTTAAGGTGCAATCTAACTGGCCTTCAACTAGAACAACAACAAGGGACTCTTGAAGTTTAAAGGGAATACATAAACAAAAGAGGCTATTAGCTTTTATTGATCTTCGTTATTTATTTGGCATGGTGTTTTAACTTCTGATATCGTAGTATTTAGGAATCTCTTTATCTTTAGAGCAACTTACCCTCATAATATCTTTGTTAAGGGAAGACCAAGTGAGTGCTACCAGTTGACCCAAAAAATCTGTAGCAGAGCAGGAATTGAACCTGGGTACTTCAAGGTTGCTCTATGTTAGTGAAACCAAGGTGCCGTCTCTAAAGCAAGCATTATTCTACACCATGGGACCATCCTTATACTTTCTTTTTATATCTGTTAGTTATTCCAAGAAAGTGTAGCTTTTCAAGTTATTTAGGTCCCTCCACCCTCAAGGAAAGGAAGTGCTGAAGAGCACAGGCAAAAATCAGAAATGGGCACTTAAAACAGATTTAGGCTCAATCCAGCCTGGTGGCAAATGCACCAGCAGCTCTGGCTAGGCCCTGGAGTTGGGGCCACAGCTGCCACCACCACTGCTGCTATTGGCCTGGGCCAGGCTAGTCCAGAGCAGGAGCCAGAGCAAGCACGTGTTCTGTGCCCCAGGCTGGAGTGGGGCTGCCACCTGACAGAGCCAGAGCAAGGGTAAGCGGGGGGGGAGAGGAGGGGAAGAAGACAGGAGAAAAGGGCACAGCATGCCCAAGGCTGTGGGAAAGAGGGCAGAGGCCAGGGTGGAGTGGGGAAGAGGGGATAAGGAGGCAAGGTGTGAGGTGGGAAGGGGCACGGGTCAAGCTACTTCCCCCCAGCCGCCCCAAACTACATCTCCTA
>NW_005842281.1:85189-88075 GCF_000455745.1 Alligator sinensis | reverse complement strand
TGCAGTGGCGGTGTTGACAAATTTAAGACAATAATTAGCTTCTATACATGCAAAAGTATATATATTTTTTTAATTTTCCATGTACAGAAGCTAATTATTGGGGTGTCATCTTAAATTCAGGGTAATCTAGCATTAAAACAAGAGAGAGAGAGAAGTATTTATACAGACCTCAGTTCTACAAAAGATATACAAATGTGTAACTATCTATACAAGTATAGTTCCTTTGGTCACATCCATATGAGCAGAGGTGTGCATTTGTAGCCACACAAATAGTAGTGGCACAAATTTGTGCCGCTGCTTTGTACCCAAATGCACACCCCTGCCCGTGCGTTTTGCAGCAAGACACATTGTCCCACTGCTCCATGTACTACGAAGGGGAGCTGACATGGGGCACAGTGGAGACAGGGGAGCAGTCAGCCCAGGGCTACCTGGTTCCATGTTTTGAGGCACACTGTGCCCCATCCAGCCAAGAACCAACTGGCTGGGGCACAGGGTGCCTCAGCGTGGGGTCTCTGCAGCACTTGTTCCAGTGCAGGCCACTTTGACATGCTTTGCACCACTTTTTTCTTCTGGGGATTTTTTTGCTACTGGGAAATCCTGGTAGCAAATTTTGCCCCAGGACTGCAAATTAGCAGCACCGTGCACAGTTTAACATGCAACGCGTATGGTTTGTGGCGCCGCAAAGAAGTCTGCAGTGCCACAAACCACATGTGCCTGCACATCTGGATCTGATCACTGAGTTCAACACAAAAGCTAGAAACTTATCCCTTTCAAATTTTTCTATCTAGCTATAAATTATGGATATATTTCTGCAGCTGCATAAATGTCCTAACCATATTGACACACATATTTTAGGATTTTTTTAAAATTTAGTATGCAGAGCCTGGGGCTCCCCACAGGTCCAGAAATTTAGCAGCAGGTGGCACTATTCCACTATTGCCAAATTTTTGGACCTGTTGGGAGCCCAGTAGGCCAGATCTGGCCTCTGGGTCAGGGGTTAAACACCCCTGATCTAACTGATGGTCCAATGCTCCCCTTGTTGAAGCCAAATTCCCAGCGACTTTGATGGGAGAACATTCATTTCTGAAATAGTATCATTTTATGCATGAACTTGCAAATGTATTACCAATCATTTTAATTATGAAAATCTACTTGCACTTAAGACTCAATTACACTTTCCAAATTAATTTCCCATTTATTTTCTGATGTTTAAACAAACAAACAAAAAAAACCTTTTAAATTTCTATTAACCCCGCATGTGTTCGTGCTTCCTGATTCTAACCCACGCCCAAACTGGAATTATAGACAAGAAAAAAGAAAAGGAAATAAAAAACACCCCTGTTGTTTGGAGACTTTCACACTAATAAATCTGAGCAAAGATAAATCATTCAAAAACAGAGAAACATCTAAACTTTTCATGCTGCTTT
Organism: Alligator sinensis; assembly: GCF_000455745.1. NCBI lineage: Eukaryota > Metazoa > Chordata > Crocodylia > Alligatoridae > Alligator > Alligator sinensis. The sequence continues at coordinate 86,648 of NW_005842281.1, read as the reverse complement.
TCTACTTCACACGGCAAAAGTCTCAACTGTCTGTACCTTTAAATGTGTGTTTATTATCAGAGCACGATTAGTCTGAGTTAGCTATTTGTTGCCAATGCGAGTAAACAAGTCTGTGATCATTACTATATTACTCAGCCGCTATTTTTATAACCACCCTTAATCCTTTACCTGCTTCTGGTAAAGCAAGTGAATATTTAGCAAGAGTTGTTCTGAAAAGGTGCCATAAAGACAACTGGAAAATGTCAAAGTGAACGCCCAGAAGCAGTTACAGTAATGAGAAGACTTTATTCTGACAAGATATTAAGAATTAAAGCAAAATCTTTTGAAATGGGTTACATCCTAGTTCAATGTACGTGCATGATGACATTTATACATAGTTTGCAATTCTACTTTGTCTGTTGTGAAACAATCACCTTGGAGCCCTGTGCATACACCTGCCAGAAGTAAGGAGGAATACGCTTTCTAAGGACTCTCCCTTGTGTTAGTCCAGTAACCTAGAGGTCAGAGCACTCACCCAGGAATTGAAAGATCCAGGCTCTAGGCCAGCATCAGAGGGGGTTTTAACTTACATATTCTGCTTCCCAACCTAGCATTTTAATTACTCAGCCACTCGGCCCCTTTCTAGCCCTCCTCTTGAAGCTGAACACTGCACTTTGCATTTAATCCTCACTGGATAAAATAGATGGAGAGCTGTAGAAGTCTGCCCTACTGTGAGCAAGGGGTCAAGCTAAAACCCCAGGGCCCCACACTTCTCCCACTCTTGGCTGCCTAGAGGGCCAGTTTCCTCCTCCTCCCTTCTCCAGTGTTTAATACCCATTGCTAGTCCTGGGGTTTTATTTGGTTAAAATTTCAGGATTTACACATGTGCATGACAAAATGTATGGCTCTGGATTCCAGCCTGGTCTGAGTGAAGTGCTACTAAATGTGCTCAGAAGTCATGTGGATGCTTTCAAGTCCATACTGCACCTGAAATAGGGCTGCAAAGTGTATGTAAATGCCCAAACTGGAACTTCTGTGGCTAACCAAGTGCAGCTGGGTGTGTACAGTGAAATTGGACCTAGCACTTTAACTTCACCTTTCGAATGATGTTTAGATATTTAACTAGCTTCCTATCAATGTTTTTAATAAGTAACTGGGTTTTGGCAAAGAAATCAGTTTATCTGTGTCTCAGACGGCCAGAGCCGACTCGAGGTGATTTAGAAATTGCTCGTTCATCAGGGTGGGCTGGTGAATGGAGAGGCAGACAAGGTTTAATGGTTGCAAAAACGTTTACTTACGTCGCGTGGAGTTGCGACGCAGCTGGTCCGGTCGTCTGAACAACCACATGAGTTGTTCCAGCTGGCGGGGCCCAAGCCAGTGAATCCGTCCGTAAATCAAGCCGGTGGGAAAAGGGTACGTCTGGGATTGCGCTCGGCGACGGGAAGAAAGATCGATAGGTGATCAGGCTAACGATCAGCGA
>NW_005842281.1:83231-83878 GCF_000455745.1 Alligator sinensis | reverse complement strand
CAGATCTACCTGCCAAACTTTTCCTGCCTGAAACTGTGAAGAATCAAAAGCTCCAAGTTGGTGCTTGGTTCTATGGCACTTTTCTTTTGCACATATCTCACAGGCCTGAGCTACTTTTTCCCAATCATGCCTGGCTCTGTATGAGGCCAGCTCCATAATGGTTTGGGACCAATGTTGATGGCAAGCTCGTGGTCCTGGGTGACCCCAATTTTCATGAAGCCACGCAAGGAACGGGTTTACTTCTGGACCACAGGTAGATGTGATGGGCAAGACCATATTGGTCCGGAGTGGATCTTCCAAAAGCTTATCAATGACCTCATGTACAGGATCAGTATCCGGACGGTGGGACTTAGTGTGCCTAACCAACGGAAGGCGCACAAATTTAGTTAACGTTTCCCAAATGTCTTGCCACTCGTTCAAATTTTCAGTGGGAAAGGCTGTACCAGTAAGAATTTTATAGATGTACTGCGAATCAATGGCGATGATTGGAACAGGGAGCGTATCGTCATGATGTGTCAGACAATGCTCCAGTACCTTGAGGAACCCTAATAATTCACATTTTTGGGACGAATTATCATCTGGGTCGGCCTGAAATATTTCCTTATCGTGACAAGCCTTGCAATAGTACCCATAGCCTCCGCCATGTC
>NW_005842281.1:81666-82278 GCF_000455745.1 Alligator sinensis | reverse complement strand
GTGTTATTCATGGCACCAGTGGCTAGTGATGGAGCATTGCGATATCCCTGTGGACAGACTGTCCATCAGTACATGATGCCATCAATACACATATTCAGTATTCCTTCTGGGTCAGTTATTGGGATGGAAAAGAACATGTTTTTCAGGTCCAAGGTGACTCCTACCCACTTACTTTGTTGGAACTGTGCCATCTCAAACATACACTGTGGCAGAGTAGAAGGATTAGGTTGTTGAAGTACCCGACACCTTTTGTTGACTTCTCTATAATCCATAACCAACCGGGCTTCATTAGGCTTTCCAAGTTTCGCAACTCCCCATCCTGATGACAGGTAGGTGCTGGCTCTTACGGTCTTAATACAGCCTTGTCGCTCGAGTCGTCGCAGGAGGTCAGTAAGGGACTTTTTTAGAGGACCCTTAGTTGGGATTGGTCGATATCGCCAGGTGGAGGTGTTACAAAGCGTTGGTCGATGCCAATCCTGTTCTGGGATAATAATAGGTAATGCCTGTAGCACTTGTTCTTTAAGGTCAAGCGCTCTTATCCCCGGGATCCCTAAAATGTTGATGCCCCCTAGGACAGCCTCTAGGGGATATCGGTGGTCCTGAACCCAAAAC
>NW_005842281.1:73027-79398 GCF_000455745.1 Alligator sinensis | reverse complement strand
GTCTGGGATTGTGCTCGGCGACGGGAAGAAGGATCGATAGATGATCAGTCTATCGATCAGCTAGCCGCAAGTCAGTTCTCTTCAGAGGCATCTGCAGCGTGCTCAAAGCTCTTCGACTTGGGCAGAAGTCGCACGAAATTTTAAACGGCTAGCGAGCCAATTACTAGCCGCTACGTGTGAATAATTTAGAACTGGCCAATAGCGGGACACAAATTTGCATTCGAATAGCGGGAACTCTTTGCACCGTGCATTTCTGTGCTGCAAAGAAGAAATGCACCCTGCAAATTGGTGGGAACTCTCTTGCACCGAGGCTCTTCTGTGTAGCAAAAACCTTCGCTGTGCAAGAGGCTCTCATGTGGCAAGAAAATTCCATCGTGCCGAGGCACCAAAATCACTGGGTTGTGACAATCTGGGGTCCATTTTCTACAGAAACCTCTTCTTTAGTTTCAGGAATCAACAAGAAAAGGAAAGAACTGTCTCAAGCAGGGACCTGCATTTTATAAGTATTTGGCAAAGCAAAAAATGAAAACACATTACAGTCTTTACTGTTATTTTCTACCATGGCATCTGCTACCTTATTCCTTTTTTGTAATGAAAAATAAAAAACAAAAATCCTATCTTCTCATTTTTGCCAAGAGACCAAGCAGCAGAACACTTATTGTTAAGCATGCCCAACTGCCTAATAATCTGTGCAATTTTTAGTTAATTCCTTATTTAATACTCCCAGTACTCTTGAGTGTTACAGATTTTTTAAAAGAAAAAAAAAGTGTTTATGAACATGCTTTAAAATTATCTTAATGGTTAATATAGGGTATACTATATGCAGCAATGAACCAGGGACTCTCTAGAACAGCAGTTCTCAACCTTCTTAGACTCAAGGTACCCCTCTGAAAATGCCAGCTCATTTTCACTCATTTTTGACTGTGGAAAAGTGATAGGGAAATTCTTTTAGAGTCCTTTGCAACAAAACCCATAACAGATCAGACTATATTTAACAATATTGATTCCTATTTGAAATTTCTTGATTTATCTTGTGAATTATGTTTGCACATTTAACAGTGCTAAGATTGCTTTAAAGCATCTCAAGGCTCCCCAGGGTACCACAGCACCCTGCTTGAGGTATCTTAGCACCCTGCTTGAGGTATCTTAGCACCCTGCTTGAGGTTCACTACTCTGGAATCTTGACTCTTTCAGGAAGCTCAATTCCAGTTAATTATGGAGAAGCTCACAACTAAAAACAGGTTATGTTTTTCCCTAATGACACCCTTAAAATCCCTTTATTTTTATATCCATAGCAAGACCACAGAATCAAACACCAATCTCAAACATGGCACTAAGTGACAGCAACAAGAGCATTCCTTACCCTACCAGGTTGTATCTTTTTCTGATATATCAAAACACAAAAATGCTGATTTGCTGGATCCCAAGACTATATTGTAAAAAAAAAAAAAAAAAAAAAAAAAAACTTAAAAAAGATAAACTTTAAAGGAGCACCTCTCAAAGATATTTGAGGGGTGGGAGGAGAGGGTAGCACTGATTATACCCCTTATTGGCTAGGATTTGAAGAAGAAAAAAAAAAAAGCACCTCACTCCAGGAGAGGACTCCTGGCTGTGAATTTCGATTAGAGATAAGCACCTTCCTGTACCACACTGCTCTCCCTACAGGTTTTCCCTTCTGGCTAGCTCGGGCAGCTTCTCACTCAGCATGCAGACTATTGTGAATTCCAGCTGGAGGTTCCTGACTCTACCCATTTGTTGAAAAGTGACCTAACTCAAGGCTGTGAATTCCACTGGCAGCAGGGCACCCAACACCGAAGTCCCTCTTGTGAATCCACCCCCAAGCTTCCAATTAGAAAACGGAATCTCAGATCTAGCGGTAGTATGTGCACGAGTCTGGTGTAAATCTCACTCGCCATGACCAGTCAAGCCACCTCTAAAGAAAAACAGATCAAACTCGGTTCACATTGACTAGAATTCCTCTCTTCAGTTTTTCAGTTAGGACAGTATCTACAAGGTCACCCAGCTCAAAAAGCATCTGCCAGCTTCAGACATTCATAACATTAAAACTACCCCACCATTTTGTACAAACATATTTATGTTTGATTTTTCAACTGGACCTAAAATACAAGTCACATTTGAAGAACGTTACCTCAGCAAGTTTTTCTTCACTGTACCTTTAGATTATTATTGCCTAAATTATTCCTTGACCATTTAGATCAAGAAATAATTTAAGTATTTCTCTTGACCTAACTTCCATATATACATGGAAAGAAGTCTCTTGATTAAGTTAAGTCAAGCCAGCTGGCCTGCTGAAGCTGAGAGATAGGTTGAAGCTTGAGTCCTGCTTACAAGCTTGAAATGCAGCTATGCTTCAGAGACACTGCTGCTACTACTACTCTACAGCTCAAATGTTGAAATATGAAAACTCTCCCACAAGGTAAGCTAACTTAAGAAAGCACAGGCAGTTTAAGTTTAAAACAACAATTGGGAGAATTCAGTATTTTCTCCAATCTGCCATAACGATAGGGAAGACCCGGTATCTCAGATGTGTGGGTCCAGGAAACACTGGCTAGGAACATACAGTTCTGAAAACCTCCACAGTCATGTCTACTATGTGAAAACACACCAGATCAAAGACCAAAAATGTAACGGCAACCAAAGCTACAAAAGGCATCTTTTTTTTTCTTTTCTTACCATATACATTTTATTAAAAATATTACTTTCATATAATATTAAGGATAAATAATCAAGAAATGTAAACAAAAATTTAAAACCAAAGGTTAAGTGTTTCATTTCAAATAGGTCTTTTGTGTATGTGCTTAAACTACAATATTGGCACAATACTGATATTATAAAACCCAATAATAACATATCAACTAACTTATTCTTAACTTATAAGAAATGCAACTTCTTAGAAACCTTATATACAATAGTATGGTTGGAGAACTGTTGTAGTCATGCTGGCCCAAGGAATATAAGAGAAGCAAGGTTTGTTAGATAATATCTTTTTTTGGACCTATTTCATGGGTGAGAAAGATATTAGACATGCTTTCAGGCATAAACGCTCCTTCCTTGGGTCTAGGAAAGAAAAACATACAGCCTAAACTAAATATTAGTTAAAAAAAAATATATTTATCGGGAGCTACTTAACTTGCAGCGAGACAAAACCATTTTTATGGCTTTGTCCCAGCATGAAGAGCCCATTTTGTGTGCATTTTGTTTTAGACCTGCTGGTTGCTTCCGTCCGGCCCTGTCCCTCAGCACCAATTGGCAGAGAGGCCTCAGAGTGGGGGAGGGAGGGTGGAGGGGCCGCCGCCATCTTGTCTGCTTCCCCCTTTGAGCTGCCCCACCAACCAGTGCCTTTCCCTCGCAGGCAGGCTGCAAGCTTATTTTTATTAAGTTTTTTTTTTCCATGGATTTTACAGGTAACCCTGGATTTTGCAGGCAACCCCGGATTTTTGCAGTTTCTGTGAAACCACAATTTAGGTAGGTCTCTAATTATTTAACTCCATTATGCAAATGACAATAGTAATTTAAAGAAGAGAAAAGGGCATTAAACCTGCTCCTTCTACTAACCTCTCTATTCGTTTCTCTGTTCTCTCTTTTCCTCTTTTCTCTGATCTGTTTTTTGCAATCTATCTGTATGCTTTTTACAAAAGTCAACAGTTGGAGACTCATTTAACCATTTATTACAAAATTAATCTACATGTTTATAAACCAAGATAATGGAATAGGGAATTGGGTCTACTGCATTTATGGTATTCTACTTATAACCAAGATTGAAAATGCTGAACATATTTTGTAGAATCATAAAATTATAGGCTTGGAAATTATTACTGGAAAATATTATTGGAAATTAAGTATTTCTGCTAAACTATTCCAGTCAGATTCCTATTCAGATAATCTTTTAAAGCCCCCCAGTGAAAAAGATTCCACAACTGCCCTGTTCTGCTGTTCTTAAAATTAGGAAGGTTTTCCTGAAATCTGATCTAAATTTGCTTTGTTGAAATTGAAACCCATTGTCTCATGTCCTGCCATGTATGGCATAAGAGAACAACGCTTCTTTCTCTTCTTTTTGGCAGCCTGTCATGCGCTATTATTTACTTGCGTACAAGATGAGGTTTTCCCCTCACAATCAACATGGGGAAAAAAAGCCCCTCATCTTACAACTGCATACAAGGAAACCTCATTAAGTACATTGTCTATCATTGAACTGCTGTCAAAAGCAACATCTCCATAACAGAATTCAACTATTAAGCAGCCAACACTGAGCATGACTATAAAGGACATGGCCCATATTGAGCAAACTTAGTGATGAGAACCTACCATAAGGATCTGTAGCCCATCTGAATAAGGTACAGGGTAGTGCCACCATGTACAGTCAGCACTGACTCTTTTTTCAAGTCATGGTGAGCTATTATATTTAATACATTTTGACTTCTTCTTTACTCCCACAGCTGAGCTACACCATTTTTCCCCATGTCCAATGATTCCCATTTCTTCACCCACCTTAAATGTCTGGCAAATGTCACCAAACAGGGTCCCAAGGAGCCCACCTAGAATTTCTCTATAGCCCCCTCTCTCAGCATGGTGCATGTGATTAGTGTGGTCCCTGCGCCTTATCTGCCTATAGACTTTGGAGGATCCCAGGAACTGCGATAAGAACACCTGGTTCCAGCCATGAAGCACATGGATCCTTTGGGGGAGTAGCTAGAGTACACATACCTACTAGCAGTTCTGAGCAGTGGGGTCACCATGGCTTTAAACATTGTTGACTCTGCTGGGGCCCAGCCCAATGAACAATATGGTAAATCTCGAGCCTTTTGGCTTTGGACTAATATACATATTTTCTGTTTTATATAATGTAGGTACAAAAATGTTGCTTAAAAGTGTGTTTATGGAGTACCTGTGCTAAAACTAGTAGCGGTTTCAGAAAACATAAAATGCATCAATTTTGGGAGAACTAAGTCTATGGGTACCTGTACTATCTTGCCTATATGAAAATTACTAATATTTAAAGGTCAGTAGGTATGTCTACACATTCATTAATGCACCTTTGCTACTGCACATTAAGCTTAATACCTCTAATACGAGGTACTAAATAAAGACTCAGTAGCTGCATTAATGCACAGTAGCAAAGGAGAACTTTTTTTGTGATGCTTAATGCACTGACTAATTTTACTGTGCATTAGCACAGTTTTTGCCATGACATCCTAATGTGCAGTAGAACATTAAGGCATCTCATGTAGATGTACCCAGTGTTTTCAAATTTGTTCCTCACTTCCATGTGCTCAGGGGGAAGAAGGTAGGGGGGAGGGCGAGCAGAGGGCAAGGGGGCTACCTGACTCCCCAGATTCATTTTCCCTGCTGCACCAGTAGACAGGGGACAAATTCAAGGCAAACCTCCAATAAATGAGATTCTATAGCTAGAAAATTATAACAAATGTATAAATTTTCCATGTATAGAAACTAATTATTAGGGAGCCATCTTATATTCAAGCAAATACAGTAATTGCAAATGGTGATCATGCCTGTCCTTTATTACAGGCTCAACATACCTAGGTCCTTCAACCTTAACTCATATATAGCTAGCTTTCCAAGCTTTTATCATGTTCATCACTTGCCTCTGGATCCTAACCAGTTTCTCTACATGCATCTTACAATGCAGTGCTCAAATCTTGGTGCACAATACTCCAACTGAGCTTTAACAAATGCTTAGTAGAATGGTATGATCACCTTGTGTGTCTTGCATCTCTATTAATTCAAATTAAATTTGCATTTCTGTTTTTTGTACAGCATCACATTTTACAGCTACTGCCAAACCAGTTATCCTTATTCCAGACATGTACATTTGGGTTTTTTTCCCTTACCTGTAGCAACTTGATTTTCTTAAATTTCTTTGTTTGTTTGTTTTTTTGGCCTATAGCTAGCTCTCCAATTTATCATAATCCCTTTGAATTTTAACTCTATCCCCTCAAAAGGGTTGAGAACTCCTGCCACTTGTACGTCACCTGAAGAACTGATCAGATTATACTCTCACTGGGTCTAAATCATTAATTAAAATGATAAATGGCATGGAAACAAGAGCAAATCCCTATGGAACTCCACTTCAGAACTTCAGGAAGTCTGATATCAATCCATTTATCGTTATTTCTCTGCTTGGTACTACTCAGTTCATTATTCATCCTCCTAATGGTAGTAGTATCTAGCCCACGTTACTCTATAGATACTTAAGAGAATGTTACATACAATATGTAGGGCTTTGTTTAAATGAGAACAGCCACAAAACTTACACTTTCACATGTTTTAGTGAGGATTACCCATTTCTTCTGAAGTTCTCATTTGAGATTACATTATGTTCTTTTCAAATA
>NW_005842281.1:66831-72996 GCF_000455745.1 Alligator sinensis | reverse complement strand
CACTCTTTCAAATGGATGCAAGATCGTTATAGATAGGGTTTGGACTTCCATGGTATTCAAAGAACATTAGTAATGTAATTGCTCTCACAAGGTTAAGTGGATGTAGTATTCAAAAACCAATAACTACCACTGCATGCTGGCTGTGGACAGTAAAACCTTTTTGAAAGGCTTAATCAATTTAATTGACTAATGTATTTTTACTTGTATAATACTAATTTAAATAATAGAACCAAAAAAAATCCCAAGGACAAAAAGATTCACTGGAATTAAAAGTTCTAACAACAATGGACTCTAGGGATAACCTCTCTTAATTAGAAAACATAGGTGAGACTTTGGTTTTGTGAAAATGTTGCTTTAAAAATATTTTTTTACTATATTGTATTTGTATCAAGAACATATCTAGGCATTTTTTGTTGCATCATAAACCTAAACAACAAGAAATAATCTGAAGTTGCCTGATATAATCAATTTATAATTTTCTTTCTTTTTAAATTTGCATTAAGTGAACAACAAATAGTAAGCATAACCAAATGTTCCTTTTTACATAAAACATTATATTAAACATTTCTGTTGTTTAATAGTAAGCCTCTTTGCAGGGAAATCTGGAGTGACACTAATAATAGAACAGACTAGCAGCTGGCATTTTTTTTTCATTATTATATCATTCAGACCTGCCTACCAACTATCCCCCCAACCAGCATTTGTTTTTTTGCTATTAATAAACTTTCCCTAATCTTTGAACTAACTTAATTCTTTCCTTATCTCCAAGACTATAAGTAAAACAACTAGTCTTCTGAGCCTGAACAACACTTGTTCTTTATTGTTTTATAACTTGGTATCAGCTCTTTATGGAAACATGAGCATTAAAAATGTTAGTGAAACTTCATGCTAACCTCCACACAATTCCTCCATTTTGCCTTTCCCCTAACATCCATACCATTCGTTTCCCTCTTAATTCTGTCCTACTAATTACATTCTGCTGTTCCCAATCTTTAAAATGTTCAGGTTCTATTTTAAAGTCTTTAACATTTTTATACAGTTTCATGTGACAAGATTCCCATTGGCAACTTCAATAAATTACAATTAAAGTACTAAAAATACAAGGTTTAGTGCAACTAAACTTAAAATATGTTTCCTGGGATTAAATGCAACTGTTCTGGATATTACCATCCAAAAAATAAAAATATTTACATTCTTTCTTGTTTAACTTGATGTCTTTCTGAAAAACCTGAATGGACTTCAATTATACAAACTCATCTGAATATATATGCATGTGCTTCTACAGTTAAATGAAACAGCATTCTAAGAAATGTTATTAGTTGTTTGACCTTCATATTTAAATTCCAGTATCTCTCTGAAGGACAGAATGTGTGAGTAAGAAGGGAAAGATATGCAAGATATTTGGTCAATTTCAAAATTAGGGGATAAGATTTACTTTGCTGAAACCATCTGGAAGACTTCATAGACTTTAAATATATGCTGGAAACTTATTTTAGTACAAGTAAAATCTGCTATCTCAAACGTTAGGGTTACCTAAACTATTTGTTGGTTTGACTCAGTAAGTACCACGTTAATATTCTTGTATTATAGAAGCATCCAAAGGGCCCTGTAAAGATAAGTTCCTAGTTCTGACACTAAATTTGTTTTCAAGTATCTTCAGTTAATATCACTGGAGTTTAAAAAAAAAGGAAAATAGAAGTAGTAGGGAGTGTTCTAAATATCAGAAAACAGGAGCAGAAATAAGGACCCACACTTTTAATCTTTGCACTGTGATTGAAACTATCAATGAAGTCTTGGGCTAGTGTTAGCCTTTCCTATATCTTACTACCTTTTCCTCATCTCCAAAATGGAGGGTGATGGCAATTGTACCTCTATAGTACTGTCCATCCCAAAATATCAAGCCATTGACTTGTGACTTAGAATTGTAATTTGTGTGGAGCTTAAGGAACATATGAAGCTAACAGTTCAGAGGAAAGGAGAGAGATATTAAAGATAAAAGTATAATCTGGCAAGTATAGAATCAGCTACCTTAATTTTTAATAAGCACTCTCTCATTTTGGGGGTATTTTCCTTTTCCTCTTCTCCCCAACAAGACAAATTATGGTGTGAGAAATAAAACCAGCCTTGTAGAATCCCAATTTAGGTTATATACCAAGTCAAGAGAGAGCAGGACATAATTCTCCAAAGGAATGAAGATTTTAAAAATGAAGATAAGGAGCTTCTGGTAAATTGTCTTTGCTGTATTTAAAGAAACTGAATATTTATTTTATTCTCCTGACCCTTAAAAATTATCTCTCAAAAATCTTTTTAAAAGTGCAGGAACAAGTTTACAAAACATTTCAGCATAAATGTAAAATTATTTTGCATATTCTTCTATTGTCCTGCAAGGATACAAAATCGTCATTATCTGTATAACTCCTTTTGGCTCCTACCTAACTCAAAAGCACACATTCTTTTCCTTATAACTCATATATGGATGTGAATATGATGTTTGCCTATATGGGAATAAAATTAAATCCTCCCCTTTTTCTTTTTAATTTTTTCCCCCTAACACTCTTATATTCATACCTTTCAGTCTCTTTTGGAATAGTATTTTTCTTAATCTCCCACCAATGAAACTCCTTTGATGGTAGTACAGGTAGGACTGCTAATGCAGACATGCTTCTAGAATTTTAAGCATCGCAGTGACTATTATCAACCTGAGCAAGTTTAAAGCGATGAAGAGGTTAAAACATCAGTGGCCTCTTTCTATCAAAATGCCCACCACTGTTGCTTCTGGTTAAGCTTTACTGCTAGTAGTATAGGACCGAAAATTTTAATCAATACACTACTGCAGGTTGATACCTTTAAGCAACACACTACTGTACTAACCTAACTCACTGACCAACTTTAAGCCATTAGCCTAACATTTCTGAAATGAAAACAAAGTAAAAAAGGAAGACTTTGTCTATACTGGGGATTTCAGACCAGGTGGCCCAGTGCTGTAACCGTATCACTGCATACTCCTAAAGCAGCACTTTGTACAGTTCTGTTTGAAATCTCTTTATTCCTCTTCTGTATTTTGACAAAGGAGCCTTTTCTTTCTCTCCTGCTGTTGATTTTGTCCTCTTAGGTTACTCCCATTATCACTAACTTCTCTGTTCCAGACACCCTGCTCAGTTTGTAAAATCTGTTCCTGAATTTGCCACTGTGCAGGTCCTTCTCAAGGTCAGAGCTCTCCATCACATAACACACAAGCAATTAAATCATCCAGTATACAGTATATCCTTCCCAGCGCAGCACTGTTCATTACAATGCATTCTCTAGTGTTTTATTTAGTCTAGCTTTAGATGTCTGAAGCTTCCATCACTTGTCTTGGTAAATTATTTTGTTGCCAAGTATCAGAATGTTTTCCTAATATTCAGCTTCCTTTTGCTCCCCTTGAAAATTTCTTCCTAAACATGCTAATGAAGGCTCCTCTTCCTTTCTCATTCTTGCTGGCCTGTATCTCCTTCAAATAGCAGCTCTATTTCAACATAAAAGCTAGATCCATAAAAGGACTAAGGCACCTAAAGCAGAACTTAAATGGACCTAGGTGCCAAAATTCAAAACTGCAATCCTCAAAATCTTGGTGACTAACCCCAGTGCCTGTGCATGATGCCTACATGTTCACTGGTAAAGTTGCCTAAGCTCCTGGCATTTTGCTTCTGCACATGCTCAAATGTATTTGTTTTATGGTGCCTGCAAGCTCAATACCTATCTGACACCTAAGCCCAGCTGAGATCATTAAACCAAGCATTCTCCTGTTTTATGTCAACTAAGGATCCTGACCCAGCAGGTATATGTAAAATACTCCTGACAGACATGGAGATGATTACAAAACAGAGCTGACACTTCTTTTTTCATTTTAAAAACATGGTCAGAGAAAGTGAATATACAACTGTCTTCTGGTTAGTTCAACCTCAGGTTCAATTCCCTCCTTTTTCCAGTGAGGTATCACATCCATTCCTCTCATTTTTCAGGAGAGCATATAACAATCAGGCTCCATTTTACAGAAAACAAAATGAATAGGGCCAGAAAGACAGAATGGCTAAATACAGACAGTCAAAAAGCCTGAGGCTGAATTAATTCAATCTTAGCAGGTTAGTCTAATCTGCAGCGATTGAACAGATAAGCAAATGAACACACATTCATTTTTTATTCTACAAATGCAGCTACATGCCTGCAGTGGCTCAAGCCAGAAGCCGGAGGGTGCTAGAGCATGCCTACCAGCCACTGCCAAGGGAGGGGAAGAGAGAAAGTCCTGCTGGAGTGGAGAGGGCATGGCCAGGCCCCAGCCTGTGCTCTCCCTAGGCAGGGGTAGGGGGAGAGGGAAGGTAGTAGCATTGAATTCATAAAAGCTTAAACAAGAATAATTCTCTCTCTGAAAAACTATAAACTGAAGAGCTATAAACGCAGCCTGGGTTGCGTGTTCACTTACTCTTCCTGCTGTCCCAAAGGTCTCTGGGATTTACAGTCCACAATCAGAGCAGCAGGACTTTCAGGGTTGCTTGTCACTTCCTCTTCCTGCTTCCAGGTGCCTCTGGGATTTGTAGTCCACAGTTGCATCCAGCAGTAAGTTTCAGCAGGGCAGGGCAGCTCTCTACTCAGTGGAATGTGAGTTTAACCCTGGTTAAACTCTCTGGTCCCAGACCCCAGTTGGGGTTTGCCTGGGGGAGATGGTGAGCTGGCCAGTGAGCCAAACCTGAATGCTCCAGCCAGGGAGCAGAGGGGCAGGGCCAGCCCGGCTCTCTGGAGCAGACAGCACAAGACTGAAAAGCATGCTGGGATGCTAGGGGACTCTGATTTAACTTAAATTAGGAGGGGGTCTAGGACGGAAGTTTCATAAACTGGTTTGACCTAAATCAGTTAGGTTTGATACTATATTCCACCAGGTTTATCATAAACCAGTTTCAACCATTTTGAAACTAGTTTATGTGCACTGAACTTCTGTTCTGTTGTAGGTTTAAACTAGTTTCTGGTCACTTAAACCAGTTTATGTGCAACTTCTGTTGGATTCTCTAGCGATTAAGACAGCCATCTGCAAACGCTAGGCTAGAGAATCATGCCTTCTCTTATGCAATCTCTCTGGCTATAGGAACCTAGATCTCCTTTTAGCATTGTACTATAGCTTCAGCAGAGGAGGTGGAGGGCAACCTCATTCCAAAACAACTGAAGTCAAGGGGGTCTCCCAGGAGGAGAGAGAGGTGGGTTTGAATTGCCTGAGGCAGAAGAGGATACTGAACTTGGAAAAGTCTGTGTCCCAAGTGCCTTACCTATTGGGCTACTGAGTAAAAGAGATCTTGCTCCTTCCTTCTTCATTTGTGTAAATCTACTTCTTTCATAGATGTAGATTTCATAGACATGAGGGCTGGAACGGACCTTGCGAGATCATCAGGTCCAGCTTTAATTAAAGCATCTAAACAAAACATTTTGTTACACCCCAAATTCGAAATTTAACTTCAGGGGGGTAGAGGAGGGTAAGAAAAGCTGTTAAATTATTTTAAGTCAATCAGAACTGTTTTTTTCTTGGGTTTAGTGGCTTAAACAAAAATCAATAATACATACCATTTTACCATATTTACCTAAATACAAGATGACCATGCATTAAGATGACACCTGCAAAATTAGATTCTAGACATGGAAAATTTATAAATTTATTATAATTTTCCATGTATGGAATCTAATTATTGGAGGATTGCCTTAAATTCATCATCCCCTCCCCCCACTACTGCACACAGTGGGGTGCAAGGCAATGAGAAAAGCAGTAATGGTGAAGGTGGTGGGGGAGACAGTATAGGGGGAACGTGGTAGGGCAGATGGAGGGGCAATAAAGAGACAAGCAGCGGGAGGTGGACAGGGCAGATAGTAGGAGGCAAGAAGTGTGGAGGCAGTAAGGCAGGCAGAGAGAGAGGCAGGCAACTTGCCCTCTGCTGCCCATGTCCCTCACTCACCGCCATTGTGCCTGCCCCGCTACCTGCAGCCTCAGGCTTCCCCAGTTCCCACTTCACCTGTCCCCACCTCCTCCACGTTGCTTCTCCCACTTGCAACCTCAGGTCCATGCCCCTACTTCCTGCCATCTCCCCACCCTGAAGTCTCTCCCCCCTGCCTGCCCCTTCACGTCCCGCCTTACTTTTGCTCCATGCC
>NW_005842281.1:62944-66821 GCF_000455745.1 Alligator sinensis | reverse complement strand
GAAGGCTGGGACATGAAGCATTGCTCCAGCCTGGCCCCACAGCAGCTGTACAGAGCTGACATTGCTGTTCCAGTCCAGCCCCGTAGCATCAGTGCCAGCTCCGCACCACAGCTGCTACACAGATGGGCTGGAGCCAGGCTCCATGCCACAGGCTGCATCAGGGATACAGTCTGCTGGTGGACAGCAAAGGTAAGGAGTGTGGCAGAGGGGAAGAGGGAGGGAGAAGTGGCATGGGAAGTCGGGGAGTCTCGGGGCTGCGGAGGAGTGGTGGGGCATGCATGAGAGGGGGCCAGATAGCAGCTGAAGTTCTGCTTCAGCCCTGGGCTGGGACTGGAGACACAGCAGCTGCCTGTACCCCCTCCCCCCACATCATGCTCGATTGTAAGGCGAGGGACTCCCCCCCCCCCCAACCCCCAGTGTTAAATGGGGGGAAAAAACTTTGTCTTCTGAGTAAATACAGCACTTTCAATAACAACTTTATGGCATTCTTCCCATTCATTCATTCATTCATTCTCTGTTGCTCTAAGCAAGTAAGTTTACTGTTCTGTGTCAATCTTAGCTCAAACCAGGAGTGGTTTCTCTGAAGTAAGAAGCATTTTTAACCCCCAACTCTTCCGTTTCTCACCTTGATTCCAACAGACAGTTTTCTTCCAGTGTCTCCAAGCTTGGCATCATCCTTAACTCCAAATTCGCCTTTCTCTTCATATCTCCTAATCTTAAAACCTTCCTCCCCTCTTGCCTTGACTAGTGCAACAGCTTACTCTTCATACATCCCAAATCAAAGCTCTGCAGACCAACACGTATGCAAAAAAAAATTCCTTGCTTTATATGTCCTTTATCTACACAACAGCCCAATTTAATTTTAATTTATTCAATTTATATATTGCCCATCCCAATAAAGCATAAAGCAGCCTTGTTGCTACACTGCTTTTTTTTTTTACTCATTTCAGGATATAGCTAAATGTTACAACCCTTATTTTAATCTTTCTTTGCATTTGCCCCAGCCTACTTAATAGGTCTTGTTTCTCTCTGCTTGCCTTATTTCCCCCTGCTTCCCTTTTGGCTAGGGACCGACATTAAAAAAGCCAGAGCCTGAATTGATTGAATCTTTGCAGGTTAGTCTAACCTGACTAGGCTGAACTGGTTTGTAACTGGGCAGACATTCTCTCCGGACTGAGGAAATTCAGGCACATGCCTGTGGTGGCTCAAACTAGAAGCCGGGGGTTGCTAGAGCAGCCCTCCCTTCCCTCTGCAGGGAGCTGAGCTGAGGAGCTGTGACCAGGTCCTGGCAGGATTCTCTCATTAGGGAGGTCTGCCAGAATGGTCACAGGCTCTTCCCCGCTGGCTGCTCAAGGAGCAGGAGTGTTGCCAGCCCCCAGCCCGGAGCTAGTACTCTGAGACAGGGGAAGGGGAGGGCGGTGCAATGCATGCATCTGTTGATGATACAGGGCTTTTCAATCTCCCTCCTTGCTTTGTCATACTGTCTGCAGCCAACTGACAGGCAAGCAAGCCAGCACAGCAGGAGGCTGATAACAGTCTTTATCAATTGATTAGCAAAAAAATAGCCTCTCTGCATATTATTTCAAACTTCTTAAACTGCTTATCGGCTGACCTGTTGATTAGCTCCAAATGCCCTAAGGGGTCACTGTTCTGTCTGCCTATCACACTGAAATTGGAAACAGACACACACACAGACAACTCTCAGCATTACCTAGCATATCACATGCTGGCTATAGTCCCTGCTGTGGCAGAGAGGAGGAAGGGATCTCTGCTTAAGCAGTGAGTAGTGAGGTGGGAGAGAAAGGGAGTCACAGGGAAGCCAGCCTAACCCTGCTGTGCCTGCAAGTCTGTGCTGAGCTCCAGCAAGGGAGCAGAGGAGAGGGGCCAGCCCTCCTGTGCAGCAGAAAGCACCGCCCAGCCCAGAGAGCATGCCGGGATGCTCAAGGACTCTGATTTAACTTAAACCTGCAAGGGGTCTGGTTTGAGCCAAATCAGTTAAGTCTGATAAACTTGGTTGGATGTAGTATCTCAAACCAGTTTCAGCCATTTTCAAACTGGTTTATATGCGCTGAACATCTGTTCTGCTACAGGCTTAAACCAGTTTCTGATCACTTAAACCAGTGTGTGTGTAATGTCCATTCGTAGCCTTAAAGTTCAAATCATCTGCTAGTATAATTCACTCCATCCTATATACACTTCCTCCAATGTTCCTGCATTTTTGTTTGCCAAAACATAGTGGTCAGTTAAGTATTTTATATTATGTATACTCTTCCTTTGGTTATATATCTAAGCATTCCAACTGGAATGTTCCTGTCAGAGGAGGCTGTCTTATTTGTAGTATAATAAAGTAAGTAGGAAAGCGACAGAATTTCAGAATAAGAACATTATTTTTTAGGTAAAATTAAAATATACCACATGCCCAATGTGAAACTTTGCACAAGAAGTAAATCCTAATAATTACATTACACAGACAAGAGAAGGTGTTGGGGAATAAAATGAAATAAAATCTCTGCTAACCTTGCTACCTAAACTTAATTAAATGGAGAAGAAAAATGTATTAAAGCGTTATTAAGATTCTCACTTAGCAGAACATGTTAAACAAAGAATCAAGACTATTGGTCTTGACTGCTTATACCTAGCATTTAGAAAATGTCATCATTATGAAAATTACAAACTCTTTTTGCAAAACAGTGAGAGTTAAAACATAGTAAAAGTTTTAGTTTTCAATATAATGGCTATTTTCTGTCAGGGATGACTTCAGCTTTTAAAATGTAATCCCTATTGTACTTTCTATGGCAGAATTTCTTACAGAAAGCACTTACGTAATTAAAATACTAATTTCATAGTTATATATATTTGTCAGTGAATGCAAGTTGATAAAATGATAGAATCTGAAACTTTTTATTATCAGTAGATTCCATTTGAGTCGTTTTGTATTAAGAATGCATACTTTTATGAATCCCAACAACTATCTAAGGCCTCCTCCATTTATCCTACAGTTAACTGAAACGTGCCAGACATTCAAGCTATTCAGCATGTGATAAAAATGGCAAAACATCCACAAAGATATTACTCACTAATGTGGTTTGTATCATGCTTTAATTTGAACATGTGGCATGATAGTTTAAAGGGTGCCCAAAAAGACAGGATTCTGAAGCCACATCCCAGAGCTGGGCTGCCTTTAAACTTAACTGCACACTGGTTAAGATACCATCTCCCTGGTGCTGGGTTGCCCACAAGCCCTTTTAAATAATCCAGAACTCAGGAAGCCTAGCACCAGGGACTCTGTCTCTGATGTAGGGCTCCCTGAAAGCCAAAACTTTAAAGGCCACGTGGGCAGCCCAGTACTGGGGACTGGCTCCCCAGTGGAAGCTGTATGTGTACTCTTTAAAAGGTCTAGGTAAATGGGGAGCAGGCCCCTGGTCCTGGGCTACCCATATGCATTTTAAAGGACTGGGATCAAGAAACAGCTCCCCAATGCAGGGTTCACCAGAGGCTCACAAGTTTAAAAGATGTGGGTGCAGCCCCGAGTAGCTCCCAGATGCTGGGCTGCACACACATCCTTTAAATGTTTGGGCGCATGGGGAGTGCAGAATCAGAAAGTGGGTTCCCCTGCACTGTCAAATGCAGGAAGAAATCTGAGGGATTTTATCCCAGATCCCTGAAACTGCATATCCTGGCCTGAAAAACCTTGGACATTTCACATGCCAGGATGTGCAGTTTTGGGGATCCGGGATAAAATTTCTAAGATCCTATCCCACAATTCTATCCACATTAACATCTGGAGGGGGACTAAGTTACCTGTCACCTGAGCATTAATGTGATGTAGTAACCACATTAATTGACTTAAGCCATGGGGAGGGGTTGCATGGGGGGG
>NW_005842281.1:62562-62800 GCF_000455745.1 Alligator sinensis | reverse complement strand
ATCAAGACGGAATCCAAGGATGAGGAAGTAGAAGGATTGTGGGTTAGGCTACATGGGGGGCAAGGAGAAAGGGATTTGGTGGTAGGGGTCTGCTACAGACCCCCACATCAAGGGGAAGAAATAGATGCGGGGCTCCTCAGGCAGCTCTCAGAGACCATAAAAGCTAAAGAGGCGGTAGTCATGGGGGACCTAAACTACCCAGACATTTGCTGGGAGACGCAGACGGCAAAGTCCCACC
>NW_005842281.1:51551-59920 GCF_000455745.1 Alligator sinensis | reverse complement strand
AGCCCCCTGTTGGGGGGCAAACCCCCTGTTGGGGGGCATAACTCTTGTGTGGGGGCTGAATCCCCTGTTGTGGGGCCGTACCCCTTGTGAGAGAGCCAAGCCCGCTGTTGGGGGGCCTAACATCTATGAATCTATGAATCTATGCTTGGGGGTGCAAGTTGGGGGTAAGGCTGGGTGGAGCAGCCATTGGGGAGTCTGGGGGAGCAGAGGTGGAGCAGCAGTGGCTGGTGGGGGATGGGGCAAGGTGAGGCAGCAATCAGGGGGCTGGGGTGGGGCATGTGGGCCTTGCAAGGGGGGTGTTAGCCCCTGTGGGGGCAATTTGGCCCCCGTTGGGGGGGCCATACTCCTTGTGTGGGGGATGAACCCCTGGTTGGGGGCCCATACCCCTTGCTTTGGGGTTGAACCCCCTGTTGGGGGGCATACCCCTTGTGTGGGGGCTGAATCCCCTGTTGGGGGGGATGAACTCCCTGTTGGGGGCTGGTACCCCTTTTTTTGGGGTTGAACCCCCTGTTGGGGGGCAAACCCCCTGTTGGGGGGCATAACTCTTGTGTGGGGGCTGAATCCCCTGTTGTGGGGCCGTACCCCTTGTGAGAGAGCCAAGCCCGCTGTTGGGGGGCCGAATCCCCTTGTGTGGGGGCCATCGCCCTGTGGGAGTGCAGCAAAATGTATTCACAAATTCATGAAACATGTATTTAGAGTTCACTTTATTATTATGATAAAAGACTTGCTTTAACACTGTAAGATATATCAATAAAACATTGTCCAACTGATCACTGTGTCTGTCTCATTCTCTCTCCCTCTTTATAGTGGTTTTTTGATTTACTTGTGGAGGAACATGGATTTGGGTGTATTTTACAGAGTGACTCTGGGATTTTTTTTATCAGGGATTTTTCAGTTTTCCAATAGGGAACACCAGAATTCCTGCTAGGGAGGCCAGTGGCAGGACCCTGCCTGCTCAGAGCTGGCACCTTGGACCTAGCTGGCTGTGGCTGACCTCCTGGCCAAATGAGGCCAGAAGGACATGCTTTGACAGTTCAAAGCAGGCCACTACACCTGGAACATCTTCTGGGAGATAGCTGCCCATATGGCTGGGCAGGGGGTACAAATGGCAGTAGTGCCACACAGAGGCCAACCCTGCAACTGCAGTCCACTGGCAGCTGGCCCAGAGGGGCAGATGCCTCTACTGGCTCTGCAGTCCCCATCCGAGTCTGGCAGGTGCACAGCAGGTTACAGTCAGGCAGCAGCCCCCACTGCCAGACTGCTGCAGTGTGTAGAGGGTGCAGGGAATTCTCAGAGCTGCTTCAGCAGTCCAGCTGACACAAGGGATAGTGTCCCCAGGTACCAATTGGCTAGGCCCCAGAAGCTCCTGAGAGCTAGTAGCCCTGAGCTACTTGCCAGGGCGGCTTTTTATACTGCTGGGGCCAGGACAGGGCAGCTTTTTATACTGCTGGGGACAGCACAGGTGCTGGCCCTGGGCTCTAGTTCCCCCTGGCTGAAGATCCAGGAGGAGCCACACGGGGTTATTTTGCCCCAAGTGGTACAATTTGCTCCACAATAAAGTGCATGTCCAAGCACATGTGCTGAAGCAAAAAGCCCCAGCTCAAATTTGCACCACTTCTATTTGAGCTGCTGCAAGCGCATGTGCTTGCATGTGTGGACACGCCCCATGGGTTTAAAAATGGCTGCTAGGGTGTTTTAACTAAAGCTTGTTGAATGTGCTTTAAACAGTCCTGCAGCCATTTTTAAATATTCAGCAGCTTAACACATGTGACACTGCAGTGTTTTAATTGGAGCTGCTCTCCAGGAACCACTCTAATTAAAATCCACGCCCCCACCAACCCTCCCAGGCACATGTATAGGTAGTCTAAACAATCAAACTAGAATAACTATTGCCTAATCTCCAATAAATGTTTCCCAATTTTACTATGGAATTCTTTCAGTATTCTGGTTACATTACTCAATGTAAAGGTGGTTTAAGTATCATCTATTTGACTGGATGCATAAACAAATGACCCAGCTCCAGTCTGGAGAAATATACGGCTCCCTCACAATAATGTGCTCCTTTCCATTAACTAATTGACATAACAGCAAGAAGTCCAGTTAATTAGCTTCTGAAGCAATATGTAAGTATCCATCATGAAAACATCATATACTTTGCAGAAAAGATAGAGATTCTAGCATGAGATATGCCATGGCACTTGACAAATGGTCTTGCAAACCTAAGCCTTTATTAGCAGCAACAATACCTACTCACAGAGTGGACAAGAATCACCTGTTGACAGTCTATAATGCCATCAACTGTTATGCCATAACTTAATTAACTTATTTTCCATCCAGAATTATTTCAGCCCAACAGATGATATTGCTTCCTTTTATACTCCATAAGGTTAAACCCAGAAAAAGCATTTAACCAGTATTTCTTCAAATTACCATTTTCTAAGTACCCTCTATTAGCAATAATGACTAGTCACAAATGCGTAAGTATCATTTCTAATCCATCAGTTTAACAAAATTATCAGAACAAGCTAGTGCTCAAATTACAGAGTCATTCTATAACCCTGAACTTGTCACAAACTCTGGCTTCTAGTCTTTCATACTGAATGTGATATGAATATAATTCTTCATAATTCAATTCATGCAGGGCTGCCCTTGAGAACTGTCCACAAGCTTCAGCCAGTGCAGACCATGTATGTGGGGTGCCAGAGGCACATTACTGCAGTGCCCCAAAGAATCACAGAAAAGTAGGGCTGGAGGGGACTTCCAGGGGTTTAGTCCAACCCTCTGCTCAAGGCCACAGGTAAATCAAGGGGACTGCGCTGGTTTGCAATAGCTTTCTAGGCACAGTTTGAGGTTGGTTCTGACCTATAAAGCCCCAAATAGCTTGTCCCTTATTTATTTCCATTATATTACCTTGCAATCCATATAGTCAGCTGAAAGTAATCTGTGGCAAATTCCATCTGTGTACTCAGTTTGTGGGATGTAAATACAGGAAAAGGTATTCTCAGTGGTCACTCCTCAGCTTTGGAACTCCCTCCCTGTTATGACCTGCCACAGCCTGAGCCTCAACATCTTCTGGAAGTGTTTATAAGCAGGGATCCTGGCTTTCTCTGATAAAAAAATGCCCAATTTTTGGATGAAAAAAGTAATTCCAAATCCACATTTTTCCATGATTAAAATGAAAGGCCACTAATATATAGAGAGATATGTTTCATTTTTATCATGGAAAAATGTGGATTTGGGATTACTTTTTTGAATCCAAAAATTAGGTATTTTTTTTTATCAGAGAACATCACGATCCCTGGTAATTCCTTTTTTTTACGGAGATTACAGAGATTAATCAAGTCTGCTGTAGTGTGCTAATTAACATGTTCCAACCATTCTTTGAATCTCATGCAGCAGTGTCCTCGCACTTCAAAATGGGCAGGGGTCTCAAGCACAGTGAATTCAAAAAGCATTTAAATATTTTCCAAGATCGAATATGCAACTGTTAAACTGAAATAAAGCATTCAAGAGCTACATTTTTAAAACAAATAGCTGGTTTCTCATGGACCAACTGTTATATTATCTGCTTTCTAGACAGCTTTTCTTCAATTAGCAAGCTGATGTACTATAACCAGAGGCCCAAGAAAAGCACATGGCACAGATAATGTCAAAATAAAAAGTAAGGGTCATTTAGAAGAGACACCATTTACAATATTATTCAAAGTCTACATAAACGTACGTTCTTTTTTGTACATCAAAGCTCTTGCAAAAAGTCACTTGCAACTCAAAGGCATGGATGTAGGCTGCCAAAAGACCATGTATGAAGAACAAATGGCAGAAATCCAGGATCCAACAAACCTAAACATTCGATTCCTCTTCATAACATGTGAATAAAGTAAATTTACCCTGCCCATTGCACAATTTTGTAATTATGGTAGTCCTGCCTGATTATATGTGCAGAAAATTTCCTAAGACTTTTAGAATTAAGAGTTCTTCTACATACTCTATTATTGCAGTTATTCCACAATTAGGAAGATTACTTCTAATTTTATAAAACTAAAAATTAAAAATATAGCCCAGGTGACAACATCTTTTAATTCCTTATTCAACTGCAAGTTACTTAGAAAAATATCCTAAACTAACTTATTTGATAATTCTAAAAATAGCCTTTCTGAAAGTTTATTATGAATGTTAAATGTATGTTGCTCTTTATTTTCTGTTCAGATGGAATAAAGTGCAGACCTTCATTTAAAATTGCTTAATTGAGAGTATTTGTTAATAGTTGTTATGATTCCTCTGCTGCTAAATGAAAGTCAGTAGGCGGGTGTTGTTTTGTTTTGTTTTATTTTGAGGTTTTTTTGGTTTTGTTTTTTGGGGTTTTTTTAATTTTTTCATTTTGGTTTTTTGGGGTTTTGGGGGGGTTGTTTTTTGGGGGGGGAAAGAGGGGGGGTTACACACTTTTTTTAGGAGCTGGCACAGTGAATAAATCATTACAACAGTCCTCTTCAGATGAACGAGTAAAACTAACACAAGAATGCAATCCCTAAAATGTAAAATGGTCTGTGTGGTTTTTTTTTATTATTAATTTTTCCTATTATCTATCCTTACAACTTTCCTCTCCCCAATCCCCACCCCCTCCGCTGGCTCCCGCACTGACCGTTATCCCAACAGTTCTGTTTTTCCCTGGAAAGGCTTTTCATTTTCAGAGAGATTTAAACCTGCTCCCACAACACCAAAAGCTATTCTCTATGATATGACTCTAGATCTATACCTGAGGTATGACTTAAAAAGAATGCATTTCTGCCCAAACACGGTAGTACGTAAATGATTTGCAAATGTTTTGTTTCTACTTTTGCTTCAGCAAGAAAAGAAAAATGTACTTTGTTCATTCTACTGAATAAAGAAGCTTGATTTCATAGAATTAAAGAGAAGTAGGGTTGGAAGAGACCTCCACAGGTCATGTGGTCCAATTCCTCGCCTGAGGCAGGATCATCTTTATCCAAACCACTGCATAATCTAAACTCTACTTAAGACTACCATCAACTTTTACAAAGGTGATTTTTTTTTCTAATTAGATAATATTAATAATGATAGTTGGGCTATTTTTATTCACAATTCTAATAAAAGGAAATATACAGAGTCAACCTTTATGCTTACATATTAACTCTTCAAAAACTGAGAACTAAAATAGCTGAAATTGGCCTAAGAGCATTCATATTAATTTTAAAAATTGGCCATATGCATACTAAAACAGTTTAATTCTATACCTACATTATATGATATATTTTGCACAAGGACTATGTAGTTTTGCTTCACCTATAAATTGTATCCATCTCTCTGCTGATTATATGCAAATGTCATTACAATATACCCAACCAGTGTAAAATAATTTTTAAGTTTGTCTATCCAGTTTTACAGACGGAATCAATAAAGAGAGAGAATTGATAATGTCTTTAGGAAAACATATGTAGGCCCCATTTTTCTGAGTGAATGGATTTAAAAAAAAATACATAGGATATCAATATACTGAAGGAACTCAAAGCAGTTTTTATGAGAAGGATGATATATATGTGCATGAAAAACAACATCATGGACAACTGCACTGTAATCATTCAGCATATTGGCATTAAAAGAAACATTTAGAATAGTATTTTAAAAAGAAATAAAATAGCTATTATGACCATACTTGTTACTTTGTTTCCTTCTACCCCTGTTCTACTATACTGCTGTTTCTAAGCATCAGCACAGAAAAACAGTAAGACCAACTGTCACATACAAACCAGGTAGTTGATAGTTATAAGGATATATGAAGTAACAAAAACCACCTGTTTCTGGTCCGGCCATGATTTGCATTCAAAGTTTAGCATTTTGTGTACATTAATAGAAAATAATAAATGTCTAAACTAGTTCTACCTAAATTCTTAAATAAAGGTACATTCATTTTGAAGAAAGAATAGGGAAAAGGTGCATTTAATGTAAAAAGTATATATCTGAATTGCAACTGGTATACTTACAATTGTGAACTTTGTTATTGTATTTGCAGTAAAATTTTTGCTGTTGTTTCTTGTTGACAATCAGTTTAACACACTAGCTTGTGACTACTGAATTTACCAAAATATCTCACTAAACTGTAAACTACATAGAAAACAGACAGCTATTCTTTAATCCAGTTACTGGGACCAAACCGTTGGGACTGTCGACCACCTTGCAGCTGAATTCAGGACTACCTTCTCAATTTCCAAACCTCTCCATAGACTAACCTCTCCCACGTCATACCATCTAATCATGTATCTGCCCAACCTGATCACTTTTTTCATCCAAGGTTTGATTCATTTTTGTCTTCCTCCCTCATTAATTCACAACAGTCAACTGCTGTTTCACTTGTGATGTCCCATCTTTCTAAGCTGCTCTGACCTGTAAGATCTAATTTTTAGAAATCACTCCTATTATACGTAATCCTCTGAGAAACATTCTTTATTATCACAGATGAAGATCCCACGCAGGCCAGGTATAGACATTACACTTTTACTGATATAAGCGGGCAAAAACTGGTCTATACTGGTGACAGAACAAAAGTTCAGCAAAAAAAGTTCTATACCTGTAACAGAACAGAAGACTGGTTGGCACGCATAGACTGGTTTAAAAATAGTAGAACCTGGTCTAAGGTCCCCCCGCCCCCCTTTCCAAGGGGCAAATGTGTATTCTGTTTACTACCGCTCTAAACTACACTGCTTACAGAAAACCGTGCAACTTAAATCAATTCCACCTTGGGATTTTTGAATGTCTGTACCTAGCCGTAAAGCAGGCACAATCAAGAATTTGTACAGACAGTTATTTTTCATTTTCTTTTCATGGTTTTGGGACATATATTTGTGCATAGGAAAACAACTCTATCAATCATCTTAATACTTTGTTAACGCAGAATTATTCACACTGTATTAAAAAAGTGATATAGAATCATATAAGTAGGACTGGAAGGGACTACACAGGATCATACAGTCCAGACCTCTGTTCAAGGCATATCGTCCCTGACTAAATATGTCTGATATATATACTGAAATGTTTTTATGTAAAAATAGTAACATAATACATCTGTAAGTAGATTAGCCTATTTGGGCACCTATATCTGAACAATTTGATGCCCCAGACAGAAAATTAAATATAAAACAAAGATAAAATTAAAAAATTAAATGGCTATTTTTAATATGATTTTTTTAAATTAAATTCCTTGTTAAAGACTTCAAGTGTTTATATTTTTGTTATAGGTAATTGATGAGAGCAGTAATAAAAACTAAGGTAGAATTAATGTGTGTGTAACATCCGAAAAAAAGACAGTTAAGAAAGTCAATGAAAAATAAGTACCTGCCTAAAAATGATCACATTTTAAGTGTTTTTCTCAATTAGAGCCTCACATAATTATCTACAAGTAACTTCAATATGATGCATGTTTTAATAATATGAAATGTATATCACAATATAAAATATTATGCAAAATAATATACAAAAATAATACTGCAAAAATAAAGTAAGCATTACACATAAGCTATGCTCATTCATACAGTAAGTCTCTATGTTCAGCTATCCTTTTATCTAATGCAAAACCTTATAAATTCTATAAAGTTGAATAAGCTATCTAAAACAACACAAAAAACATACAGTTTTGATTTTAAAGAACTATATATAAATTAGATAAATATAGTGTGGCTAATGATTTGTGTTCGCTAACTTGCATGCTTGTCATACAAGCAGATTTTAGAAAAACAGAATTTTTTTCTCATCGCCTCCTTGTAAAATGCAATGTCATATGTAAAATATACCAGTGTATAAACTGAGATCATCAGTTTTATCCAGAATTGACCACCTGGTTTACATTGCTAAGTTATAAATTATTTTTCCCAGGATGAAAAGATAAGCACAGAAAACAAGGCAGAACTTGAAAATTAAAAGAACTAATTAGTGTTTTGTTTCATTTACTGTTTGTAAGTATACTGTTTGAAATGCAATTTAAAACATAGGCCCAACATCTTCAATAGCGTATATTTAAGTTGTGTAGGTGTCCATATAATTTGAATGCATAAATAATCATAAAACTGGATTTAAGAAATCAAATGCATATATTCTTGACTAAATACCAATCTATTTTTCAGATATAATGTAAAATTTAATTTAATTATTAACACCTACAGACTCTCTCTGTTACTTAACACCTGTCCTGAATGGAATGCAAAACCAATGTTGTTTTTAAAAATTACTACTATTTAAATCTTGAGAAGTCAAATTCCATATTCTAGAAACAAGAGAGGTTCCCACAGACTTCCATGACTAAATGAAACTAACAGGAGCTTATATTTTTGTAAATATGTCAAATCGCTCCAAGGGTATTTTTT
>NW_005842281.1:51054-51541 GCF_000455745.1 Alligator sinensis | reverse complement strand
GCACAGATTTTTTAAAAACAAAGTTACATTCTATTCATGAAATGCTAGGAAACATGTTAAAGCAATGAAGGATTTTATGAACCTCTGTGAAGACCTGAAAAAAGCCAAGTAGTAAATATTAAAAGTAAAGCAAATAATAGTAATGTAAATCATTTGAAAAGAATTTACCAGCTACTGCAGATATTTAAATGTTTCCCAGAAATAAAATTCAGGGCATAATAATACCTACAAATACCTGTTTTACTAGTAAAAAACAATCTTTAAAAAGTGCATAGCTGAGTCTAGGAAGTTTTATTTCAAGTAATTAAAAAGAAAAGTGTCCAACAGTACCTTCCATGGCCCTCTTGAAGAAGACTTTACAGCTTCCACAGGTAAGTACTCCATAGTGGCACCCAGAAGCTTCATCACCACAGATCAGGCAAATTTTCTGAGGTAAAGATTCAAAACTGAATTGAGGACTCTGGCTCATTTCAGTATGTGGCCTTTA
>NW_005842281.1:48917-51023 GCF_000455745.1 Alligator sinensis | reverse complement strand
AGGGAAAGGATGAATGAGACATCCGGATTTTTAAAGAGAAACTATCTGTATTATAAGGTTATCAGTTTTAAACGCAAAGCTAACCTTTCAGTTTTAAAAATCAAACTTGACAAGTCTGGGGAAACGTGAGCAAAGCCATTCCAACTCTGTGTCTTTACTTCAAGGCTTCTCCACATTAGGAAAACAGGCACATTTGTAAAATGTATTAACTAAAGTGGTCTAAATAACATAAAAGCCCTAGTGTCGAATTATTTTAACTTGTGTTAGCAAGTAGGGGCAAAAGCTCAGCTCCCTGCAAAAGAACACTTGTAAGTCTCTCTTGTATATGCACTCCTGTAGGACAAGAACCTAAGCTACAAGAACTGAAGTCAAGTTGACTTCAGCAATCCTTTCCCATAGCAATTAGTAATTAACATTTGCTTTATTTGGAAACATCCCACAAACATTAACTTAAGTCTCCTGATTTGTTGGCAGAGTTCTGATTGGTAACCTTTTTTAATGTAAACAAAAACAATAACTGTCAAATCCAGTATCCTAATTTGCTAGAAAATTGATATTTAAAAAAATTAACACTATCCTCACTGTATTAGTAAATATTATAACACAGCGTGCAGTTTCTATTAGAATGAGACTTAGTGGTTTTAACAAATTAGATAAGATCTGATACACTTCAATGTTCATACTTCTACCTTGAGAGTGTTTCTCATGCATGTATACCCTGAAAAATCATAGAAATGTCTACATGTTGCCTACCTGTAAAATGCAACAGATTGGAGAAGATACCCATGTATAAACTGAGATCTTCACCAATTTTAGGTTGTTTTGAACTGACACCTGCTAATCATTTCCACAGTAATAAATGTTAACGATTGCGAAATACCACTTTAAGGTACAATAAGACGGTGACAAAAACATCACTTCTACACTGACAAAAGCATTTAAAAGTCTCCATCATAAGGGAGAGACAGATCAAGTGAACAATTATATTGTTTTCTGACCAGAGCTAAAAGACATCACAAAGTGCAGCAGTACAGTCTTTGACAGGAAGCGTTCCTTTTTAGTTTCAGTCAACTAAAACTCTCTGATTTGTTTCACTGGAACTTTTCTCTTATTCTAAAATGTGTGAGGCAAGGATTTCTTATGGTGATACCTTTATTAGACCAATTATGTAGCTCAGATAAAATTAGACTAGCTTTGCAATGCAAGATGGTTGAACGCAAGAGACAGGAGGAAGAATGCATTGCATTGGAAAGGCTGTCTAGCCTGATTCCAACTGCAGAGTTGGCCCAGCGTAGCTGCGAAGGAGTCAGACAAGCTTTTGGATGCGAGACAGAGTTGAATGCCAACGACGGGAGGAAGAACATCTGGCACTGGAAAGCTTGTCTAACTTTATCCCAACCACAGAGTTGGTTCAATATAGTTGCAATCAAGTGAGACACGTTTTTGAATGCAAGGCAGTAGGACACAAGAGACAGGAGGAAGAACGCCTGGCTTTGGAAAGCTCGTCTCACGTTATCCTAGCTGCAGAGTCGGTCCGAGGTAACGCTACAAAGCTGAAGAGAGTCTCAGACCAGCGAAGCTCCCTATGCCTGAAGAAGGGCGACTGCGCCTGAAAGCTTGCCTAAAACTTTTTCTTCTTTCCAGGTACTCAGTTGGTCTACTAAAAGAGATCCGTGCCTGCAAAGCTGAAGGGAAGCTTTTCACTACAAGACAACGGGATGCGGGAGAGGAGAGGAAAGCTCCTGGAAGTGCGGGCACTCCATTTAACTCCAGCAATCCTTTCCCACGGCAAAGGCAAATAACACTGGTTTTAGTCACCAATCTCTCTCAGCCCTGCCGGCGGGCGCGCCACAGACAGCGAGCGCCCTCAGAAGCCCTGGCCTGCGGCGCGCTCTACCCCGGACACGCTCCTGCCACCCCAAGCGCCTTCTTCTCCCCAGCCCCGTCCCCGCACCTGCGCCGTGTGCGGGAAGCGCAAGTCGCGGGGCCAGGGCAGTGCCACTTGCAGACGAGGCTCTTACCTCACGTAGCCGAGATAGGGCGGGTAGACGTGGGGCAAGCCGTCCCTGAGCGCGGCGGCCGGGGAGCCGAGCGGGTGGGGGCCCC
>NW_005842281.1:45942-47843 GCF_000455745.1 Alligator sinensis | reverse complement strand
GGGGGCGGGGCTGCCCCCCGGCCCCCCGTGCCCCCCCCCGGAGAGTCTCGCGGCGGCCGCTGCCAGCTCCTCCCCGACTCCCCTCCTCCAAGCCCCGTCCCCTCCCTTCCCTCGCCGCTTGCCCCCTGCTCTGGATCCGTCCCCTCCTCCCAGCTCTTCCCCCCTCCTCACGGGTGGTCTCTTTTCCCCTTCCCCTTGCCTCCCCGCTGGGTGCCCGGTGCCCACGCTTTGCCACCCAGTGAGTTTGAGCTTACTCTGCTCTAGGCACGGATGGGAGGTCCACCCCCGGCGGTTTAAGAGAGGGCCAGAGAGAAAAGGTTGACATGACTGTTCCCGTTCAGTTCACACATCCCTTCACACCCATGTTGAAACTGCAGGGGAAGCGCTGGCCTCGGTTCCTACCAGGGTCTCTTCAACCTGAGGGAGGCACTGGCACCTTCCACAAGTGCTGAAAAGGCTGGAAACTGCCTCCATTCAGACCCCGCTTCATGTTGCCCTCCCTGAGGTCAGGAGCTATCCCTCCAGGCATTCACCGTTTGAATGATGAGATTTTTGGGGGGCCCCTGTAACTTGTTTAAAACTGTATCTGAGGAGGTAAGGGCTCACTTCCAAACCTCTGGGAAAAGCATGGATGCCTTTAGGTGACAGCTTCAAATTCATCTTTGACTTCCTGGGACCAAGAAACTGTTCCTTTTTATGGTGTTGAGTAATAAATAGGTTCTGGATGGTGTCTTGTTCCATCTGATGGTGTTGAATAATAAATAAGAGCTGGGTGATGTCAACTCTATTCCAGTAAAACAAAGCCTCATATCAAAATAACCCACTAATATACTTTGTACTGCATACTGTTCTTCTTGGCAGTTTTCTCAGAGAAACTAAGCACTGGAAGATACTAAGAACAGAGGACTTCCTACAGTAGACGTGGGTCCTCTTGGCCTCGACAGAATGATATTGGTGCAACTCATGCCAAACTAGTACTCTGTTCTGTAAATAAAAATACACGATAACCTCCAGAAGAGGAAAAGTGCCATCTTTCATAAGTTCTTAAAATTATTTCCTTCTTATTTTTAAATTGCTTCAGACTGAGAAAACAGCTTTTATGAGGAAGAAACATTTTAAGGAAGTTATGATTTTATCTGATATTTAGCTGTTTCCTTCCCAGACCTGAGGCCTGAAGGCTTGTATAGCTTCTCTCCCAACTATACAGCTGACTCGATAAAAGATATTGCCAAACAAAATTTACTTCTCACATGTTCCCTATATCATCAGAGCTACAACAACACTCCAACCCTACTGATTTATATATATTTGGATTGCAAGGAATCTTAAATTTGACATATCAGGAATCATGCAGCACGAGTTTATAAAAAAAATGGCCAAAGGTAAGTTTTAGATAGCCTGGGGACATGCACAGGTGCCACCATATGCCAGATGGATATACTTCTTGTGAACTTGCTTTTTATTTCCTGTCCCAAAGCAGTGGGAACTTGAGAGAGAGAGAGAGAGAGAGAGAATATTAAATATATATACAGTAACCATATATATATATATATATATATATTTAATATTCTAATATAATAAAGGGCTTAGTCCGTCTGTCTGTCTGCCTGTAATGCTTTTACAGCACTCTGATTGGTTACTGAAACAACTAATCAGAGTGCTGCGAGAGCGCTACAGACAGGAGGCAGCAGTTCGGTGGAGTGCTGCCATGACAGTGGGGACAGAGGGGACAGAACCGGGGGGGGGAGGCCAGTACTGCTGGCCTCGCCCCCCCCCGGCCTGTTCCTCAGAGGAAGCAGAGCAGGGACAGAGTGGGGGAGCCAGCTGGCCTCACCCCCCAGCCCCGCTCCTTGGAGGTGGTGGAGCACCGCCATGATGACAGGGACAGAGTGGGGGGGCGG
>NW_005842281.1:35154-45911 GCF_000455745.1 Alligator sinensis | reverse complement strand
GTGGAGGGGGGAGGGGGGGGGGGGGGGGGGGGGGGGCAAGGCCAGCAGTGCTGGCCTCACCTGCCCTGCATCCTGGCCATGCTCCTTGGAGGTGGCAGCGGCATGGGATGTTGGAGGAGGGGGACAGAGGGGACAGCAAGGTAAGCTACCATGCTCCCCCCCTCCCCCACCCCACTTCTGGAAAGCGGTAGCGGCACGGGGGACAGAGTTAGGGTTAGGATTCACAAGCTTCTCCCCTCCATCCCTGCCTACCCCACCCCCCGTCATTGTTGATGGGCAGTTAGCTAGTATTTATATAGTTTGCTATGCAATGAGAAGGACAAGAGGCAGCATTTTCAAACTTGAATGGTATTTCTCTAGAAGTGGCCTGATTTTTTAAAGGCATTGAACATTTGGAGATTTCTGTTTGTGGATAGTTGGCATTTCTAAAAATCAGACCAGTTTTAGCTGTGTTCCTAAATTCATGTTTGGGTACATTGGTAAACTCCTGAGCTAATTAATGTTAGTATCAGTAGTCTTGTGGATAGTAACTGGGTTCAGAATTTCACCCCTAATATTGCATATAGGAGTACAACCCAACTTTATATTGTGCATGTTAAGGTAACATTAGGATGGATGTATATAAACGTTAAGAAGCACAAGATGTTAGTTGTGGTTTACCAAGCCATACCACAGATATACCATATGACATAGTTCTATGATTGTGGAATTGCTCCATTTCTCTTGGACTAAAATTAAATCAAACTTCATACTTGCTTCTTCTCTCAAGCCTCAGCACACATGGACAGACAGGCAGTTTTCAGGTTGCATTTCCCTTGTGTCATCCTTCCCTTTCAGACGGTTGACAATTGTCTTTATTTTGGCTCACTACCTTTCCCAACTGCTTTCATCATTTCATAGTTTAGTAGTTGGTAGGGTCGGAAGAGACCTGAGGAGATCATCTAGTCCGATCCCCTGCTGTGGCAGAAAAGAGTACTGGGGACAGATGACCCCAGCCAGATGTTCATCCAGCCTCCTTTTAAAGACCCCCAGGGTAGGAGCCAGCACCACTTCTTTTGAAAGTTGGTTCCAGGTCCTAGCCACCCTGACAGTGAAACAGCGCTTCCTAATGTCTAGCCTGAAACTACCCTCTGCTAGCTTGTGTCCGTTGTTTCTTGTAACTCCCGGGATTGCTCGGGGGAACAGGGACTCTCCCAATGCCTGCTGGTCCCCCTTGACTAGTTTGTAGACTGCCACTAGATCCCCTCTCAGCCTTCTCTTTTGGAGGCTGAACAGGTTCAGGTCCCACAGCCTCTCCTTGTAGGGCCTGCCCTGCTGACCCCTGATCATGTGGGTGGCCCTCCTGTGGACCCTTTCCATATTGGCCACATCCCTCCTGAAGTGCGGGGCCCAGAATTGGACGCGGTACTCCAGCTGCGGCCTGACCAGTGTCGCGTAGAGGGGGAGGATCACCTCCTTGGACATGCTTGAGATGCATCTGTGGATGCATGACAAGGTATGGTTGGCCTTCCTGACCGCGTCCCCACACTGTCGGCTCATGTTCATTGTGGCATCAATGATGACTCCAAGATCCTTTTCTGTCTCAACACTGGCAAGAAGGGAGTTCCCCAGCCTGTAAGTGTGCTGCTGGTTCTTCCTCCCCAGGTGCATTACCCTGCACTTGTCAGTGTTGAACCCCATCCTGTTCTCTTCAGCCCACTGCTGTAACCTGTCTAGATCCACTTGCAGCCTGTTCCTTCCTACTAGCAAGCATACCCACTTCCCCCCACATCTTAGTGTCATCTGCGAACTTGAACAGGGTGCTTTCTACCCCCTCGCCCAAGTCACTGATGAAGATGTTGAATAGTGCGGGCCCGAGTACCGAGCCCTGGAGAACCCCACTGCCCGCATCCCTCCAGGTCAAATAAAACCCATCCACCACCACCCTCTGGGTGCAGCCATCCAGCCAGTTAGTGACCCATCTGACCGTGTAGGCATCAACACCACTGTCTCCTAGTTTCTTACTGAGAATGGGGTGAGAGACTGTGTCAAAGGCCTTCCTGAAGTCCAGAAAGACTATATCCACTGTGATACCTGCATCCAAGGACTTGGTGACCTGGTCATAGAAGGTCACCAGGTTGGTTTGACAAGACCTGCCCCTAATGAACCCATGCTGGTTGCCCCTGAGCATAACTTCCCCTGCTGGCCCTTCTTGGACATGTGCCAGGATAATTCTTTCGAAAAGCTTCCCCAGGACCGAGGTAAGACTCACGGGCCTATAGTTTCCTGGGTCCTCCTTCCTCCCTTTTTTGAAGATGGGGACCACATTGGCTCTTTTCCAGTCCTCCGGCACATCGCCCAAGCGCCATGAGTGCTCGTAGATCTGTGCCAGAGGTCTCGCAATTACCCCTTTTTTTCCTTTCTTTTTCTTCTATTCTTCCATGTGTCTATGTAGTCCAAATTCTTTCAGAGATTACTCTGAACTCTTCTCTAGTTCTTCCCTAATCATACCTTCAGTGACTGGCTTCTCCACTATTGCCCCTGGCCTATGGGAGGTAGGAAGCAACAGATTAGGGCAGAATTGGGGAGATCCTGAATAAAGCTTGTCCAAGACTAGTTATTTGCTGAAGTCCGCCCTGCTGCTCCAAACTGACTTAAGGAACCTTTCTCTGTACTTTCCATAGCTGTCCTAGTGTACTTCCTCAAGTTCATGGGACTGGTCTGTCCTCACAGTCTTAAATATCTGAAAATTAACTGGTTCCTTCAGGCTTAAATGCATCCGTTTATCTCAATATCTGTGGCTGGCTTTTGTTCAGGTTTCCTTTTAAGCAATCTTCATCTGTTTCATGCTCTGCCTGGTATATTTTATGGTTTGTTTTATTAATAGCATTTAGATGCCATTGCCATTGTTTAAAGGATACTTTAGGGCAGTAGTTCCCGAACTGTGGGTCATGAACCCAAATGGGGTTGCAACATCAGCAGATGGGTTTGCGATAAACAGGGTTCTGGATTTTCCATTCACTACAGAAAAACACAGCTTTTCTCCTTTCATGGAGAAGAACGCAGATTGTCTCCTTTAAAGGAGAAAACCACGGATTGCTCCTTTAAAGGAGAAAAATATGGGAAAATGCAGGTTTCCCCCTGCAGGCTGGCAGTGGTGGAAAGCTGTTCCCGCAGCCCCCTCCAGGTAAGTTTATAGGGGCAGGGCACAGGCTACTCACTGGGGAGGGGGCGTGCTCCCAGAGATTTCTGTGTCCACAGTGGGGCACAGGGCTGCAGCCGGGCCAGACCAGCTGTGGGCAGGAGACACCTCCATGGCCCAGCGGGTGGGACCTGGTGTGGGAGGGAGCACTGTGCCACCATGGCCACCAAGGTGAGGTGCAGCAGCAGCTCAGAGTTGTGCTCCTACTGCTGCTAGGCAGGCAGGGGGAACCCCAGCTAGGTGGCTCCCTCCTGCACTGGGTCCAGCCCACTGGGCTGCGGAGCCCCTGAAAGGAGGGCAGCAGGGTGAAGAGCCCCAAGCCCATAGCAGGCAGCCTGCATCCACCCCCCACAAGCTTGGCTCTAGATTGTGCCTCCCACAAGGGAGAGGATGTGGTAATGGGGAGAGCCAGGTTCCATGCCCAACTCTGCCCACAGCAGCTGTCACCTCTCGTGGACAGCAGTTGGGGCTCAGATGCTGCTGGGACCATGGGCCCTGGGGCACCAGGGGGGTATGGGAGGCTGTGGGTTGGGAGTAAGGTGCACCAGCAGGGTCAGGGGGCTGTGGGTCAGGATTGAAGGGCACCTGGACTGGGTGGGAGGCTGTGGGTTGGGAGTGAAGGGCCATGTTGAGGAAACGGGGTCATAAATGGTGTTGTGCTGAGGAAAAGTTTGGAAAGCACTGCTTTAGAGGCTCTAATAACCTGGTGTATGTAGTTATTTATCCACCCATAAACATATTCTGAATTCAAAAGCAAACTTTTTGGAATATAAAATGGTCTAAAACAATATTTCAGATATGTTGGGGGGGGCAAATTATGAGAAAACTAGGTTATTTTTGCAAAAACCCATCTCTAACTTAACACAGCAATGACAACAACACATTATCATGTCAAGAAGTTTGACATAGCAAAATGGTAAATACATTCTTTGAAAATCACTTGTCTTATCAAAATCATGCATATCCAAGTTTCAAAACCAATGAAGTCATAAAATCATAAAATCATAGAAAAGCAGGTCTAGAAGGGACCTTGGGAAATCTCATCCAACCTCCTACCTGAGGCAAGGTCACCCCTATTCAAACATCCCATACAAATCCCTGTGTAACCTACCATTAAAACTGCACAGTAAACCCTGTCACACAACTACAAGACACAGCATGCTAACCTACCATTGTTAAAGCAGGGGACAAGAGTGGTCAGTGTAGGCTGCTCTGATGGTTGTTAAAACACACTTAAGAGATCTTAGGAAGAGGGCTGGGCCCACAACCCAATACTGAGGAAGGCAGCAAACCCTTCCCTCCAACCCCCACTACATACCAATCTGACCCTGGAGTAAAATTTCTTCCTGACCCCAAAATGTGGTGAACGATCTGACCCTGAGCAAGAGCTAAGAACCTCTGAGATTTAGCAGAAGCATTGGCATATTCTAGTCAAAACCCACAGTCTTGGCTGCCAATACTTAGTACCCCATGCTTCTGAGGAAGTTAGGGGAAACCCCCCCACCAGATCCTGACATATATAAGCAAAGCCCAGAAGCATAGGAAATACCCATGGCATAGCATAAGCATAGTTACTTCTAGATCATCCCTTACCAACGCTTATCCAACCTCTTCTTGAACACATTCAATGATGGAAATTCTTCAGCTTCCCTAGGCAGTCTATTACACTGCCTCCCTGTTCCAACAGTGAAGAAGTTTTTCTTGATATCCAATCTAAACCTGCTTGGCTGCTACTTTAAGTAATTTTTCTACATTCTGTTCTCTGCAGCAAAAAAGAAAAAGACCATGTACAGACATTCAGTTTCTCCTGGGAAAACTGGAAAGTTGCTGCCCTCCCAGGAGAAACCATGAGTGTACATCTCATTCAAGATTTTTTCCCCAGAGTAAAAATAGCTTCTATAGGAGAGAAATAGCCTGGGAACAACCAGGGTTAAATCACTCCCAGGATTTCTCCTGGGAGAGCAAACATCTATACAGATTCTCTTCTGAGAGAAGCCACAGCACAGTCCTCCAGCACCCCAGTATGCTGTCCTCTGTCCTTTTCCCTTCCCCTCTCCTGTCCTCTCCCACACCTCTAGCACATTGCTCACTGGATTCTGCTGTTCTGACACAGAACACACTCCCTTTACAATCGCACATTGAGCTGCAGGGATACATGTAGCAGGTTCACCTTTCAGAGCTTGGGATGAGTCCCAGGCTTGACATCCTGCTATTTTGATTGGTGAAGCCCTAAAAGAGCCCTCAGTGCTGAGCCAGGGCATGGGGAAATAGTAGTGCTGCAGCGTGAGGCCCAGCACCCAGGAGCCAGCAGCTGAGAGGAGCTGAGCCCTCGTCGCCCAGAGCGGGGCACAGGGTGGTGTGGAGCCCAGTGGCACAGGAGAGGCCTGGAGAGACGTTCCAGCAGAGGAGACCCCATTGAGCTGCACCCTGACCACCGCCACCTGAGGGACCATGAGTCATTGGGCCCTTAGGTCCCACAGGGGAAAGACTTTTGGGGCGGGCAAACCTAGAGAAGGGGCTGAGTGAGCAGCCCCCCGCCTAGTCAAGGCCCTAGGAGAAGGGGCCCCTGGTGCTCCCTGGACACCCCCCCAAGGGACCCCATTGGAAGGAGGACTGTCTCTTGCCATAGGTCAGGGACTATTTTAAGGAATAGGTGTTAATAAGATTGTTCCTGTTTGCGTCTTATATTTTGAAAATTGAAATGTTGTATTGTGATGTTGTATTGTGTTGCTGCTGCTGAACTTGTTTTATTGTGATGGGTAAATAGTGTTATTTAGGGTGTGACCTTGGTTATTGGTTAATGTTCACTGTGTAAATATATGTATATGATATTTCATTTTATGATTTAGTTTTATGATATTATAACTTAATAAATTGTATATAGTTAAGAAATTTGGGCTTGAGCTAACTCTATAGAAGAAAGAGAGATCTGCTCGAAATTCTGGCATTCCTCTTGCAGCACCCCCTCCTGCCTACCCATCCCATCCAATTGAGAATAGGGCACACCCTTGGGTGTACCCGGGTTACATACACAAGGAGACCCTGATCAGTTTGGGTCAGCCAATCAGGGTAGTCTTCTGCACTATTGCTATTTGTCACCAGGCAGACTTGGGAGCCTTCAGAGCATCCCCCATCTGTACAGTGTCAGCACTAAAAACTCTCTTCTCTGTAAGGGATCAGGATTCAAATATCTGTCAAGGCATCACTGGGTAAATTTTTCTTCAAGAACAAACCTGGGAGAATTCTCCCAGATTAACTAAACATGTGAACACAACCAAAGTGTTCTCCCTCTTTGTTATGGCAGCCCTTCAGATATAACCCCTTTTAATCATAGAAATAGACAAGTTGTCTCATAATATCCCTCAAACTATATTTGATATTTTGTTTTAGACCAGGGGTGCTCAACCCCTTGGCCCACAGGCCAGATATAACCCCTGGCACTTTGCGTTCCACTCTGCAGGACTCCCCATGAGTCCATGGGGAGCCCCATGGGTGCTGGTCCTGAACACTAGATCCAGCATACAGGGCAGCATGGGGCCCAATCCCAGCATGCAGAGGCAGCAAGGAGCCCCAGAGCCTAATCCCAGCATTCAGAGGTGTTACAGAGCTCTGGGGCCCAATCCTGGCCCAGTTTGTATATTGTCTACTTGGATTTTAAACACATCATTAAAAATAACATTTCTTTTTCATAGCTCTACAGTGCTTAAGACATGGCTATTATTGTAATTAATAATAATGCATAATGGATTGTTACTGATGGCTTTGATCATAATAATTCATCTTAATCTCACAAGTTTGCATTGCATGTCTTGAAAAGGAATTTCAAGCAAAATTTCATAAGAAAGTAGGGCTGGAAGGGTCCTCACATGACCATCTAATCCAGCCCCATGATCATCTCTGACTAAACCATCTTAGTGGATTGCTTTGGGGATAACTTTTTGATACAACTGGTAGAGAGACCAGCTAGAGGGGAACTCTTCCAGTAAACTGTTCTCACCTAACCTCCACAAGTTCTCAGAGGACAGCCGCTAGCTCCAAAATTAATTCAGTCAATTTCTTCAGTACCCTAGGGTACATCCCATCTGGCCCTGATGCCTTAAAAGTATCTAGCTTTCCTAAGCAATCTCTAACATGTTTCACTACTCTAGGCTGCTTGTCTTCTGCCCTATCTTTGCTGCTAACCACACTTGTCATCTGATACCCAACGGTGGCAGGGCACTTTTGGTGCCTGCCACTTTAAGAGGCTGGACCAGGCTGTGGACCAGCTGGCAGGTGGTCACATGACTGCAAGAGGGCTTCTGGATTGGAGTACAGGGCTGAGCAGCCTCACTATAAACCCAGGCCCTCAGAGCGGAGCTGGCAGTCGCTATAGGGATGCCACTGGAATAACATTGCCCAGCCAGAGATCTGCTCCTCCCAGAACACCTGGAGGTCAAGGGTAGGAACTATGGGGTTGGAGGAGGTTCCCTGTCCTGGAGAATAACCTACAACTACACATTGCTAGGGTTGGATGGTATGGTGGGGCTGCCTGTGGCAGGGTGATTCTCAGGAAATTCCACACCAGTGCCTCCCTAATGAAAGGCAAGTGTGGGGCACTGTATAGCCTCAGCCCCCAAGATCTGGTGCGTTATCCCAGTGAGGGGACAAGTGAGGGGTCCAGGCATGTCATCACAGGCCTGAGGCCCAAGGGGTGTAACCTGTCCAATATTCTTATACTCTTCCCTAGTACTATGCCCACATTTCCACTTTTTGTAGGATTCTTTTTTGAGTTTCAGCTCACTGAAGATATTACTATCTAGCCAAGCTGACCTCCTATTACACTTCCCATTCTTCTTTCCCACTGGGATAACTTGCTTCTAATACAGCTTTTTAAAGTAAAGCTAGCTCTCCTGGATTCCTTTTCCCTTCAGATTTGCCTCAGGAAATTCTGCCCACCAATTCCCTGAGTTTGTTGAAGTCTACATTTCCAAAGTTCAGTGTTTGTATTCTGCCTTCCTCCCGTTAGGATCTTGGATTCTCTTCATGGTCACTATTAAACTAGTTGCTTTCCAAACTCGTATTTTCAATCAGTTCCTCCCTGTTTGTGAGCAGTAATTTGAGAAGAGCTCCCCACGCCCACCCCAAGTTGGCTTCTATCATCTGTATAAAAAAGTTATCCCCAACACACTTTGGGGGTACCGTGTGGACAGGTTTGTGACACAGAACTAGAATTTCTTTTAAGCATTTTAATATAAAAAGTAACCTAACCACAACTTCTCATGTTGGATATTGATATGGCTGCTGCTGTGTTTGGATCCAAAAACTCAACCATGTCTGTTTTTAAGCCCAAAGAGCCTTATAATGGTCATCAAGTATTGGAACAGACTACCTAGAGAAATTGTGGAATCTCCATCCCTGGCAATTTCAAGAGCAGGTACAACAGACATTTGGCTGGGATGGTTCGGTCAGGAATGATCCTAACATGAGTCAGAGGCTGGACTAGATAGATTATTAGTTGATGTGACTACTTGAAGAAGGAGGGTCTTACGACTGGAGAGTCACAAGGAGGGTTACAATCTGTTTTGGAAGGAAAGGGTTGGGAAATGCATACACTTGTTCCTCCTCAGGAACAGGAGGTGGATAAGGCACTCTTCAAGCAGGTAACAAATTTATTCAAAAGCTATGGAATGGTACTGATGGTAGAGTTCAATTTTCCAGACGTGCTTGAAGAACAATGCAGCCAAACAAAATGTCAAGCCAGTTTCTAACTTGTGTGGAGGACAACTCTTTGTTTCAGAAACTGGAGGATACAACAAGTGCATCAGCAAAATTAGGACACTAGATTTCAAAAAGGCAGATTTCATCTGACTCATGGAGCTAATAGGCATACTGTCATGGAGGATAGATTGAAGGATAAAGGGGCCCAGGAGGATAAGGATCTTTTAAGGGGCACAATATTAGAAGCCCAATGAGAAACTGTAAAGTGCCTCAAATGCAAAAGAAAAGCATACCGGCAATAGAAGAATGGGCACTAAGGAAGCGTACCAGGAAATAGCCAGGAGCCTGCAGGGCAAAATCAGGAAAGCAAATATAAAGAATGAGCTGCACCTAGCAAAGGACAGCGAGAAAGTTTCTAAAAGTATGTTGGCCAGAAAAGAAGAACCAAAAAACCTGTGTTAACTAGCCAGGGGAACACCTAACCAAAGGTACAAGGAAAGCAGAGCTCCTCAAGAACTACTTTGCCTCAGTCTCCACAAAAATAATAAGTTGCATCCAGGCACTTAATAGGTATTATTTGAATGAGGATGGGACCAAGCTGAGGGAGGAGATGTTGTTGTGTCTGAATTAATTCAAGTCAGCAGGGCAAGATGAGCTTTATCCCAAGGTCCTGGAGGAACTGACAGAAGACACCTTGGAGCTCTTGGCAATGATTTTCATAAAGTCATGGAGACAGGCCAGGTACCAGAGGACTGGAAAAGGGCCAGTTTAGTGCCCCCCTTTTAAAAAGGCAAAAAGGAGGATTTGGCAAACTACAGACTGGTTAGCCTCAATACCTGGGAAGTTACT
This sequence comes from Alligator sinensis, assembly GCF_000455745.1. Lineage (NCBI taxonomy): Eukaryota > Metazoa > Chordata > Crocodylia > Alligatoridae > Alligator > Alligator sinensis. The sequence continues at coordinate 36,184 of NW_005842281.1, read as the reverse complement.
GGAGAGTATCCTAAGAAATGCCACTTGCACACATCTGGAGAAGGAAAGGCCAATCACAAGCAGCCAGCATGGATTTATGAAAAAGAAATTGTGGCAAATGAATGTGATTTCCTCTGACAAAGTAACTATTTTGGTGAATGAAGGGAATGCTGCAGATACATTATATCCGGACTTCAGCAAGGCTTTTGACAAGGTCCCACATGACTTTCTCATAAACAAATTGGAGAAATGTGGACTAGATAAAACCACTACAAGATGGATAGATATCTAGCTCAATAGCCACAAACAAATGGTAATTATTAACGGGTCCATGTCAGAATAGCGAAAGTTTCCAGTGGAGTCCCACAGGGGTCTATCCTGGGCTCGGAGCTGAACATATTTGTTAATGATTTGGATCATTTTAAACGGTCGGCGAGCCAATTACTAGCCGCCACGTGTGAATAATTTAGCACTGGCCAATAGTGGGGCACAAATTTACATCCGAATAGCGGGAACTCTTTGCACCGTGCATTTCTGTGCTGCAAAGAAGAAATGCATCCTGCAAAGGAAACTGCAAATTGGCGGGAACTCTCTTGCACGCAGGCTCTCAATTGCAGCAGAACACTCTGCCGTGCAAAGGAGCTCTCATGTGGCCAGGAAATTCCATAGTGCCGAGGCACAAAAATAACTGGGTCGTGACATGCCCCCTTGCCGACGGCACAATTGGAATTTCGGACACATGAGCACATCTTTTGGCTTTCTTGCTTCGGGATGCACTGATCTGGCAAAGCTTTAACAACCATTATATATATATAACATAACTTAATAGACCGGTCTTCTTAATAAATTATAAAACATAATAACTTTAAACATATAACAACAACTGTTGATCATCGTCTGATTGGAGAACATCTGCTTGGGACCTTTTTCGTCCAGCAGTCGGTCCGTCCTCTCCTACAACAGACAATGTCAATAAAACCCCTAATAAAATGAGAGAAAACAGTGTCATAGTAAGTCCTGACCAAATGGACTTTCTCCGTCTCAATGTCTC
>NW_005842281.1:1938-32945 GCF_000455745.1 Alligator sinensis | reverse complement strand
GACGGGAAGAAAGATCAATAGGTGATCAGTCTATTGATCGGCAGCCGCAAGTCAGATAACTTCAGAGACACTCTGCAGCGTGCTCAAAGCTCTTCGACTTGGGCGGAAGTCGCGCGGAATTTTAAACGGCCAGCGAGCCAATTACTAGCCGCCATGTGTGAATAATTTAGCACTAGCCAATAGCGGGGCACAAATTTGCATCCGCATAGTGGGAACTCTTTGCTCCGTGCATTTCTGTGCTGCAAAGAAGAAATGCATCCTGCAAAGGAAACTGCAAATTGGCGGGAACTCTCTTGCACGCAGGCTCTCAATTGCAGCAGAACACTCTGCCGTGCAAAGGAGCTCTCATGTGGCCAAGAAATTCCATAGTGCCGAGGCACAAAAATCACTGGGTCGTGACACCTAGTAATTTCATTTTGTGAACCCAAGTTCTTGTAGTGTGAGAGATACTAAATGGTGCAGCAAAAGTAAATTATTTACTATTTTGTCAACCCTTATCACAGGGGTGGGCAATTATTTGGGCTGGGTCACTTAAGGAGTTTTGGTGAGCTGCTATGAATTGGGTCAGCACCCTTCCCTGCCCCCCCCACCCCCACAATCCAGCCCAGGACCTGTGCTGGGTCACCAAACCCTGCTCATCCAATCTCCCTAAGTGGTTCTGCCCTGGGGCCTAGCCCTGCGCTATTGCCTGGTGATCTGGGCCCCAGCCCTAAGGTCTCCATGTAAACTGGCCCAGAACCTGTGTGGCAGGGCACATCTGGCTGGGTGGATAGGATGGGATTGTGGGAGGGTGCAGAGTGGCATCCAGGAATGGGACAGGAAGGCTAGGCCAGGGCTGGGACTGGGATTGTGGGCAGGATCATGGGGTGGTGACAGCATGGGGCCGGGAGCTGGGGCAGACCTATGATCCACTCCTGGCAAGTCCCTGCCCACGGAACTGGTACCTATCCCAGGGATATGCAGGCAATGGATCGTGGCTCTGCTGTTACTGTCCCACGATCCTACCCTGTGATCTTGGCCTCAGCCCCTGCTTCACCTGCCCATTCTGCTCCTGGACGCTGCTCCTCACCTGGCCGCAGCATCCCATCCACCTGGCCAAGTGCACCCTGCCCACCTGGATCCCAGGCAAGTCTCCATGAAGACCTACCCAGCACCTCTGGTGGTGGGTAAGGCAGATTGACCAAAGTGCAGCAGGGCCAAGTCTAGCAGTGAGCTGATGTTTTTACTGAACTGTCTCCCAGGTCTCATTCCTGGTTGGAAACAGTTAATGTGGAGCCCATCACTGTGTTGGTATACTTTAGGTTATTTTTGCCCAAGTGCATCACTTTACACTTATCTACATTGAATTTTATCTGCTATTTAGTTGTCCATTCGCTCAATCATGCCAGATCTTTCTGTAGTTCTTCACCTCCCGCCTTGGTTTTTACCACTTTGAATAATTTGGTGTCATCTGAAATTTGACCACTACACTGCTTACCCCCTTTTCTAAACCATTTATGAATATGTAAACAGCACAGATCCCACACAGATCCCTGGGGGACCCCACAGCTTACTTCTTTCCATACTCAAAACTGACCATTTATACTCACTCTTTGTTTTATATCTTTAAGACAATTTCTAATCCAGGACTGGACCTTCCCTGTAAACCCATGACTACCTAGCTTCCTTAAGAGCCTCTGATGGGAGACTTTTTCAATGGGTTTCTGGAAGTCTGGATATACCATGTCAAGTGCATTACCCAAATCTACTTATTGGCACCCTCAAAGAACTCTATCAGGCTGCTGAGGCATGATTTCCTTTTAACAAAACCATATTGACTTCTCTCCAGCAATTCATGTTCATTCATGTGCAGAACAATTCTTTTTTTTATTATTTTATTAATTATTTGTTTCATTGTTTAATTATTGCTTCTACTAGTTTTCCAAAAAACAGGTGTTAGACTCACCAGCCTGTAGTTCCCTGCGTCCCCTCTACAGCCTCTTTTAAATAAGAGAGTCACATTGGTAGCCCTCCAGTCCCCTGGTACCAAGACTGTTTTTAATGATAGCTTGCATACTACAGTTAGGAATTCAGCAATTTCCTCCACAACCTCATCTACTGAAACTTCAGCTTGGGTAAGCTCCACTGACTTGTCCCTAGAGAGTATGTGCTTGTAAGCACATACTGTGCCATTGCAGTAGGTTTTATGCATATACTTTTAAATCTTAAAATGCCTAAAAGACTTTCTGTAGTATATTGGGCTAAATTAGTGCAGTATACATTGGCCATCTAAGAGAGCGCTCAGGGTTTGGCAAAGCTGTTATACTATTTCCAACTGTGCAGGAGAAAGTTCCATTATTCTAAACCTGAGAAAATGTGTAATGAGTAGGTTTCACAAGGGAGAGTTTCTTTCCACCTTCTAAGGTGCATGGGACAGGGTGTTCCTGTAGGCTCTAGCTAAATAACTGCAAATAATGGAATTTACATGTGGTATTGTCAATTGTTTGCAAACTGGCAGAGCTTCAGGGTCCTAAAAAGGGAAGCTCAGCATTTTGTGCCAGATTCTTAGCTGACATAAGACAGCAAAACTGCTTTGGTTTCAAAGAAGGTACCCTGTGTCTACCTCTTTCCCCACCCCCACCCCCCCCATCACAGAAACCTACAGACCATTCTATAAAGCACAATGAACAGCCAAACACCCAGAAGTTAGGATATTCTCAAGCTAAATTTGAGGTTTACCTGCTAACATTTACCAATAAACTAGTCACAAGGGGTAAGACAGAACCAGTTCTACATACATGGTTAGAACAAAAGGGCTAAGTGAGTCCAAGTCCCAGGGGAAATGAAGCGTTACCTTTCCTGAGAGCAAAAGACTATCAAGGAACCCCAAACTAGTAAATGGGAAATTGCTAGGGTAAAAAATATATGGGTGTTACTCACAGTAATTTCAAGCCCTAATGTGACTAGGCAAACAATGCTTACAGTCATGTTTGTACAACTTCAGTGGAGTCAATGGGATTACTAGAATGGAAAGACAAAGCACCTGGTTCTTTTGATAACAGAAAATGCCCATTAAACTAGTGCATAATTGCCATATATTTCTCAATATGCCTCAAAAGAGCTAAGCTATGGTTACTAAACAAGTCTATCAGGAGGTTAATTGGATATCTGATAATGAACAACTTAATAGCACAGAATATTAAGTGAATCAGCACAGATTACATTTAAACAAGAGAAATTTAAGATACTGCACATCCCTTATCAATAAAATTAGCAATAAAACTTGTACAGAATATAAAATATAAAGGAAGATCACTATTTCAATTAAATTTAATTTTCTAAAAGATCAAAAGGCTTAAAGTACCTGGTTGAGCTAAACTGGTCTGAACTCTGGGCATTGAAAAGGATACATAGTGGAGAATAAAAAAGATAGGCAGTATAAATAGTGCAGTAGAATACAAACTTCTAATTACAGAAAACTCTTACAGTACTTCTGGAATGGCACCAAAATATACTTCTACTCTTGCAATCTGTTTTGCTACTACAAATTGACAGAAAACAAATAGGAAGATCTTCAGGCACCAAAATATACTTCTACTCTACCAATATTAGAAATGATCACACATGCTAAGATGCATTTTAATATCAGCTAAAGGGCTCCTCTTGGAAAAATCCCAATTAAATTCTATAGGAGTCTTTACGTGTGCCCTGGGGTGGGGAGAGGGGTTAATTAAAGCGGCTCTGAGAGCCATTCTAATTAAAGCGCATTCAGTGTCATGTGTATTCAGTGTCCCGTGCTTCAAAATGGTGGCAGGGGTACTTTAACTAAAGCTTGTTCATTGAAATGCAGGAGTACTGAATACACATGACAGGGAGACTGCTATCGATTAATAGTCTGCTCCGATGTGCACGAATTAATTAGCTAATTAGTTAATTAACATGTGTGGGAGCAGAGCTCCATCACATGTATAGTTGCCCTATTATTTTTATGTTTTATTGTGTTGCTGTTGACCTAGAAGAACCTGTCATAGCTCAAGGCCTACTGTGCTTTGGACCCAGCATGACAAAAAGACAGTGACAAAATGACAATGCATGCCCAGAACTACCTCAAATTTCTCAATGGCAATATTTTCTAAAAAATATCATACTTGTTTTCTGTACTCACTCTATTTAAAAAAAACCCCAAACCATGGTGTGCAGATTTGAATGCAGTATCCACTATGTGCCTGGAAGAAACGTACATATCAGACTTTTTTGGGTGGGGGATTAATATTGATATACAAAAATAATTGACAAGAATCTTAGTAAATGTTCTCCATTAGTCTCTCTCTTTGTATCCACAAACAGAACAGATGGAAGATAAAAGACATAATGGGGAGTGGCTGTGTATACCGTGACAATAAATGAAAAATTACCCTTTTCTGTGCAAGCACAGAGCTATAATTTCCATTTTACTGCAGTTACCTGGCATTTTTTTTTTCACTGCCTTATATCCAGTTTATATATATTTCCATTCACATGTGGAGTGGAGATGACCTTGAACCTAAACCAGAGGTCTAAACATGCCTGATCCTTCATGAAATTTGGATTTCATTTTCATCGTCACAGTTAACATGAAGTCAAAGCAAAAGCAGTTTTGAGGAAACACAGAACTGTGTAAACAGAGAAAGAATGCAAAACCAGTATTGAAATTAGCCATTTAGATCAGCTTTTACCTATAGGAAAATCAATATGTTTCATAAATCCTTTGTTGTAATTTAAATGGACAAGCATTACTTTGTGTATTGCATATATAAATGTCAGAAGTGTGTTATAGAGGAATAGGTGGGATAAGATGATGCCAATATTTAGTGGGTCAAAGTGGACATAATGGCCATGTCCAGGTTTAAAAAAAGCAGGGTGGTGCATGCAGGGACAGTATGCGCTGCCCCAAACCGGAGCATTGCTGGCTGGAGCCACACTCTAGCTGACAGCCAAGCTCCAAGCTGCAGGAGCATTGTGGCTGAAGCTTCCCTGGCCCCCAAGACCCCAGGTAAGGCTGCTGAGGCCAGCAATTGTGGTGGCCCTAGTCTCCCCTATCCCACCTGGGGTAACCTGCCACACGCCAGGGGGCACATGGCACAGGTTTTCCCCCAGGAACAACTAGCAGCAAAACAAGGCTCCCACTGCTAGTTGTCCCCAGGGAACCACACCTCTGCACTCATCTGGACACAGACAATATATTTACTGGAGTGTGGAATCTCATGGGAGAGAGATTACAAGTGTTTTGTAACAAGATGGGGATGGGGTCCACCATGGTAGGCAGAGTCACAATTTTGCTGAAGAGTGAGGAAGTGGAAGTGTGGTAAGTGCAAGTGATTGTGGAAGGGAGACTGCAATGGATAGTAGTGGAGTCTAAAAAGAAGTTTTAGAGATTTTTAATATATATGGTCTGACAAAGAGAAGGAAGGATCACCCTGTTTAAGAAATTAGAGGTGTATGTAGGCAGAGATAGGAAGAAAATTCTTGTTGGGGATTTCAGTTGCATTATTGGTGGGGGTAGGGGGGGCAGATAGAAGATGGGACAGAGGGAAGGGGGAGCTAGACAGTTCAGAAAAAATACTGATTAATATAATAAGATAAAGAGGCATAAAAGATGTATGGGCCATTGAGAAGGTGATTACAAGGATGGAACCAAGTGGGAGACAGGTGTCAAGGACTGATTTTGTATTAACATCAAATGGGCTATGGATTGGAAGGAGATCATAGATGTGCCCTTCAGTGATCACCAGATGTTGAGAATAAAAGTGAGTTTAGATAAAAGAGAAGGTTTGGGGGAAAAGGTTGTAGAAGTTAAATGTTCAATTACTGCAAGATGAGAACCTGTCAAGAATAGGTGAAACTGTATAAAGGATGGAGGACACTGAAGGTATACTACAAAATTGTCTGGGAGTGGTGGACAATAATCTATAGAAGAACAAGATGATTTTCAGAAATACTGATTGAAGAGAAATGAAGAAGAGCTAGAAGAACTGCAGGCAAGGAAGCAAGAAAGGAGGCAGTAAAAGGAGTACAAGTGAAAGAAGAACTGGAAGACAAAGTGATGGAGTGAAGAATGGTTCAAAAGAATAATGAATGAGAATTTTTCTGGCTAGAGCGCTTTGGTTGGAGAAGGCCTGGTCCCAGCCAGCAAGCAGTTTCTGGCAGGGCTCTTCCTGATGCAGCTGCAGCTGGCCAGTTGTTGCTCTGCTCCCCTCACCTCCAGCAGGAGCCACCTGGCTGAAGCTTCCTCCTACCAACATGGAACAGCACAGAAGGGGCAGGAGCGGGAGGAGGAGCTGCTGCTGGAGACAAGGGAAACAAAGCAGCACCTGGCCGGCTTTGCATGCTGGCTGGGGCTGTTCTGCTCCTTTCACCTCCAGCTGTGGCTCCTCCTGCTCCTGCCCCTGCCCCTACTACACCACTCCCAGCAGGTGCCGGGGAAAGTGGAGCCCTATGTGCTGAGGCAGGAACCACCCAGCTGAAGCTTCCTCCACTCAGAGTGGTGCAGTAGGTGCAGGAGCAGGAGGAGGAGCTGCTACTGGAGGTGAGGGGAGCATAATGGCCCTGCCAGCCTGGGCCCCAGCCAGAAAGCACAGGGAGGTTGTTCTAGGTGCTGCTTTGCTCCCCTCACCTCCAGGAGCGGCTCCCCCTCCTGCCCCTGCTGCATGGCTCCCGGGGGGGGGGAGGGGTTTCAGTCAGGCAGCTCCCGCTGAAGGTGAGGGGTGCAGAGCCACACTAGGAACAGCCTGGCTGGAAGCTGCGCATGTAGGTCAGGGTCCTGGGTAGTAGGCATGGGGTGGGGTGGCCTGCTCTGGCAGGAGTGGGTGGGGCTGGGCCCCATGCAGAGTGCCATGGGCGCAGCTGTGGGCCAGATGCATTCATCTTGGGGCAGTGATAGCACAGGGCCAGGGCCCAGGGGAAGACCACAATCTGCTGCCTGAACATCCCTGCAACAGGCACTGGTGCCACAGGCAGGGAGGGGCATGCTGAGAGAGGATCACAGCTCTGACCTAGACCCCACATCTGTGCTGTCACCACCCCAAGATCCTGGCCCTGCCTAACTGTTTTGCTCCCAAACACCACTCCTTGCCCGTCCACAGCCCCATCCCATCCACCCTGGGGCAGGGGCTGGGGCCGGGGCCACGGCCAGGACCAGGATTGCCAGGCAGTGACAGTGTGGAGCTGGGCCTCAGGGCAGAGCCATATAGGGAGTTTTGGTGAGCTGTTGAGGCTGCAGGGCAGGTGGGGGGATGTAACAGCTTGGCCTGCAACAACCTGGCCTGCAACAGCTCACCAAATCTCCCTACATGGCCTGTAGCAAAACCCCCCATTTTTCTTTTTTTATTTATTTTAAAATACATTCCCTCCCATTCCCCAACCATTTCTGACTTTTTCTCTCCCTTTCTATTCCTTATAGATAAGTATAAGTAAGCTAAGATGTAGGATAAGTTTTAACATTTTATTTTAGGTAGTAAGTTTTATTTTTCTCTCTCCTCTTTGCAAATAAGTTCCCTGCTATTTTGATATCGATACCCGCTGTTTTATAAGTGATCATTATTATGTTTGTACTGCTTTTATATTGTGTGATTACTGTTTTAGGCCTATATATGTAAGTTAGTGTAAGTCATGTCAAGTTTCCATTTTGTATGTCAAGCCTCCATCTTGTGTCCTCTGCCCAGGCATCCCCTGTGTTGCAACTGTATGATTCATGTACCCCTCCCATGTAAATTGGTTCCCGGATGAATGGGAGTGATTGGGAATGACTGAAATACAATGGTAACAGTCCTCTACTGAATGGCCTGTCTCTCACCCCATTCTCATTAAAAAACTAGGGAGACTGTGGCATCGACACCTGCAGAGTCAAATGGGTCACTAACTGGCTAGAGGGCTGCACCCAGAGAATGGTGGTGGATGGGTCTTATTCGACCTGGAGGGATGTGGGCAGTGGGGTTCTGCAGGGCTTGGTCATCGGGCCCGCACTGTTCAACATCTTCATCAAGCACCCTGTTCAAATTCGCAAACAACACTAAGATGTGGGAGGAAGTGGGCATGCTAGAAGGGAGGAATAGGTTGCAATTGGACCTAGACAGGTTACAGGGGTGGGCAGATGAGAACAGGATGGGTTTCAACACTGAGAAGTGCAAGGTACTGCACCTGGGGAGGAGGAACCAGCAGCATACCTACAGGCTGGGGAACTCCCTTCTCATCAGTGCAGAGGCAGAAAAGGATCTTGGAGTCATTATTGATGCCAAAATGAACATGGGCTGATGGTGTGGGGACGCGGTCAGGAAGGCCAACCATACCTTGTCATGCATCCACAGATGCATCTCAAGCAGGTCCAAGGAGGTGATCCTCCCCCTCTATGCAACACTGGTCAGGTCGCAGTTGGGGTACTGTGTCCAGTTCTGGGCACCGCACTTCAGGAGGGATGTGGACAGCATTGAGAGGGTGCAGAGGAGGGCCGCCCGCATGATCAGGGGGCAGCAGGGCAGGCCCTACAAGGAGAGGCTAAGGGACCTGAACCTGTTCAGCCTCTACAAGAGAAGGTTGAGTGGGGATCTAGTGGCTGTTTACAAACTAGTCATGGGGAACCAACAGGCATTGGGGGAGGCCCTGTTCCCCCGAGCACTACCAGGAGGTACAAGAAATAACAGTCACAAGCTGGCAGAGGGTAGATTCAGGCTAGACATCAGGAAGCGCTACTTCACTGTCAGGGCAGCTAGGATCTGGAACCAACTTCCAAGAGAAGTGGTGCAGGCTCCTCCTTGTTGATAGCTCCTCCCTTCCACTGGTTGTACACCCCCTTTTAGTCCTCAGGCATTGCTCAATGCCCTTGCTGAGCCAAGGGGGGTTCTGAGCACTCTTACTCCCCTTGCTTTTCTCAGGGACTGTTATCCTTTGGGCCTGGAGGATCGCCTCCTTAAGGTATGACCATCCCTCGTAGACTCCCATCTCCTCTACCTTCTGGGCCCTCAGTGCCTCCCCCACTAATCTCCTAAATTCATTGAAGTTGGCCCTTCTGAAGTCAAGGGCTTTAGCCTTGGTGTAAGCCCTTGACACCCTGCATTGGATAGTGAAATCCAGCAGGTGATGATCGCTATCGCATACTTGCTGTTCTTTCCAGTCACCAGCATATGCGGAAGTGATGAGGACCCTTTACCTGAAAGTCAGTTATTTAAACTATCTTTTGTTTGAGTACTTCAGTTGCTTATCTTAGTTTTAACTTCAAGCAGTGAACAAGCTATGGTTACTCCCATGAGCCAAAGCCCAGACAATCCTTCCATGATAATGTGCCTAATATGCAATCTGACCTTCCTTTTATATATACCTCAAGAATGCTTGCTCCCTCTAACAAACCAACTAAAAAAATCCCTGGATAAATATCATACACACAATTGCCCCGGTATCACAGGGAAATAATATTTTTCTTCCTAAGAATTATTAGTAAAGCCTGTTCTTTGCTCTGAGAATTGTCTGTCCGTATGGCAGTTAACAGATATGATGTTTAAAGATACTGCAGAAATAAAAGAATATCTGATTTCAAAATTATACCAGGGAGAGGAGAGAGCAATAGTTTGGTAAGTTGGCACGAGCCCCAAAATGTCAATGGAAGTGTTCTGCCAGAGAGTCTTATGTTAGTATTTGCTAACCTGAACTACTTCAGAAGAGTTTGCTCCAGGTTTGTTCCATCAGTACTGAGCCAGCTCCATCCTCAGAAGGCAATGCTAACTCCCAAACCATTCCTGTTATTCTGTTCTGTAAGTCTGAGGTTAGTAAACAGCTCTCCATGTCTCTGTGTGTTCTGGTGTCTGCTCAATTCTGTCTAAATAAAAGTACCCTATATTAAAGAGTAAGAAATTGTAAGCACTTTTGGTCTATGTCCCTGGTTTTTAAAAGGTTGACATATAACCCTATTTGCATCATCATGTTTTAGTATAATTTCTTCAGTGTGGCCTAAGGAGCCTATCAGGAAGTGTCTTCACTGTCAACCACCCTTCTTTCTAACACTGATCAGCCTATTACTTGATTTTTCTACATTTAACTTTCTTTCTCCTGTCTTTTGGCAGAGGCATGACAACATGGCCAGGTGCCTGGGGTACCTGCCGCACACGGGGGCAGCAGCATCAGCATCTTCTTTCCAGTTAAGATGATGCAACTGGTATGATTATAGAGCAGTGGTTGCAGCAGTGGTGTTTTTTCTATCTCTCCACCCCACATTGGTGCCTGGGACAGCTGCCCCGGTCACCCCATGCTAGTCATGCCACTGCTCTCTGGGCTTTCTTTCTTCCTGTTGGTTTCCAAAATACTGCCCTTTTAGGAATATCTTCATCTCCCATTCTTCTCCCATTCTTTATCTCCCATGGCCTATTGACGTCCATCTTCTTTCTTTGATCAGTATGATGATGCAAAATTGCTTGGTCCTCTCTTGCTTTTGTGATATCAGCTTTTGCCAGAAAACTTACAAAATTCTTCTGTGGCATCCACATATAAAAGATTCTATTTCCTTCCCAGTCTTTTTGTCTAGTTTTTGACTAGCTTTCACTACCATATAACAATACTGATTTTACATTGTTATTAAGCATTTTCTTTGTAGTTGTGGTTCCATATTATAGTAGTATTATATATGTCTTTGACCTCCAGATGGTGTTTAGTTGCATAAACATTACTTATGCCTTCATTTATATAGTTCTTGATATCCTTTTCCTCTTCTTCTGTTTTATTGATTTTTTTTTTTGATCTTGTAGTGATATGTAAGTAAAAGGTTAGAATTTAGAAGAGGTCCTTTATAATGGATGGTAATGAGCGGAGGTGGACAAAATATGGCCCGCAGCCTGGATCCAGCCCTCCAGGCATGTTCATCCAGCCCAAGGGCACCTGACAATTAATTGTAGCCTGCCCAACCCTTCTACCCATGAAGGTGGGAGTGAGGTTCCCACATATATATACAACCCCCAACATACCGTGTTGTACCTTGCTCCCACCCTTGTGGATGGAAGAGCCCAGCCCAGCCAGTATAAAGCTTCCTGGTGGGGTTGCTGCAGCTGCTGGGGGACCTGCTCAGCTTACACGATGTCCCACTCACTCTAAGCAGCAGATAGGGAAATGGTGGGGGAGGGGGAAGGATGGAGCTGCAGCTGTGCAGGGTTAGAGAGCCTGGGGCTGGGGCTGGTGGCAGTGAGGCAGTGACAGGGACAGTAGGAGCCAGAGGGGCAGTGGGAGCATGGACCTCAGCTGGGCAGGGTGTGGGTGTGAGGGATCATGGCAGGGTGTGGGGACCCGTCACAGCCTTCCCCCGATGGTGCACAGCCCCTGCCAGCAGCAGCAGGAACATCAAGAGGCAGCAGGCACTTGTGCCTGGTGCAGGCATTGCTGTGGCATGTGGCTTTGGCCAACCCTGCATATGGAGGCAAGAACTGCTGCCCAGCTGGGTCGCCTCTATCGCGGGGTCTCTGAGCAACATATGTGTAGTCCACAGCACACATGCAGCACCGGAGGGAAGCTCCACACACTGGAGTGGGCTGCCTTCCCTGCCCCTTGCTTTGCAGGTCCAAGGACTCTGCCAGAAGTGGAGGGGAGCCCCAACCCCTGCTTCCCCACAGAGTCCCAGAACCTACACAGCAGGGCGTGGGCAAGGCAGCTGGCTCCAGGGTGTGGAGCTTCCCTCTGGTGCTGCACAAATGCTGGGAGCTGTATGTGCACCGCACAGACCCCTGTGATAGAGGCAGCCTGGCTGGGCAGTGCTCCTTGCCCCCCATGTGAAGTGCTGGCTGGAGCTGCATGCCACCAGGCAGCAGCGCCTGTGCCAGGCATGAGTGCCCACTGCCTGCTGGTGCTCCTGCTACTGCCGGTGGGGTTGTGCACCTTGGGGGGAGGCTGTGGGGCACACCCCCCAACACCCCACCATACTCACACACACATATACCCCCTCCATACCCCACCATACACATCCTCACACCCCGCACACACAATATACAAGAGTAAGACTATTTTGAGTTATTATGCAATCACCTCTATATATACTATGGAAATACAAATTATGACCATACACACACACACACCTCCACATCCCCCCATACACAAACACACACACACACACACACACACACACACACACCCGTGCTGCAACACATACACACACACACACATACACACACACACACACCACCATACACATACCCACACACACAATATACAAGAGCAAGACTTTATTTTAAGCTATTATGCAATCACCTCTATATACACTACGCAAACACAAATCATGACAAAATTATGTTTTGGAAGAAAATTAAAATATGTTATAGCAGGTGTTTATTTGTTGGGTTTTTTTTCTGGTTCCAAGATTACAAACCCTTATAAACTGTCCCATAATTGACGATTGCAGTCTTGGGAAAATCAGGATAATAACAAAGTCAAGACAGTAGTTTTTCATGACAGTTCTTTACTTGGGGATCTAAAAAGGGATGTGGATTGACTAGATGGGCCTGATGAGGATTCTGGTAAAACATTCACCAAAACTCTGGTATGGAATACTGCTGCCATTAAAAATAAATGACAGGATTCTGTTAGGAAATCATTTCCTCAATTTATACATTTTTTCCTCCAGGAAACCTCACTGTCTAAAAATTAATCATTTTGCTTTCCAAACCTCATGTTTTTTGAAAAAAGACATTTAAGCATGCAAAGCTCAGGAAAACCAGAGGGTGGGCTTGTCCATGTAACTAGCATGTTGATGTCTGACAAACCCTCCTTTCATGTCTTTAATACTATATCTATATGCATACAATACACATACAAATAAGATATGTTCCTTGTTTTGGGAAGGCAGAATGAAGAAAACAGATTTTTTTTTCATTTTAACCAAACTGTTCAGAATCAGTTTCCCTGTTTAGGACCCTCCCTCTCTCCCCCAGTTTTTAATTGATAATTTTAGGGGGAAAGGTGAGTAAAGTTTCTATCAGCAATATTTATTCTTTTGGGAAATGTAAATGTCTACCTCAAGTCTGGGAACAAGGACATTTAAAATTAATTTTTATTTATTCAGTAATAGAGTGTATAGTTCATTTCCCTTAAGCTATTACAAGTATAAAGTAAGACCTTAGGCTATAGATACTTCAGCACTGGTGAGGCCTCACCTAGGGTAGTATGTCCAGTTTTGAACCCAACACTTCAAGAAGATTATGAACAGTTTGGAATGAGTCCAGCACAATGTGACATAAAAAGGTTAGGGACCTAGGATGCAAGAGTTATGAGGAAAGGCTGATAGAGCTAGGGTAACTTAGTCTGGAGAAGAGAAGACTGAGGGGAGATTTGATAACAGTCTTCAAATACCTGAAGGGCAATTATTGAGAGGCTGGAGGTTGACTTTTCTCTGTAGCTGTAGGGGACAGGACTAGGGACTTTGGCCTTAAGCCTCAGCAGAGGAATTTGAGGTTGGAGATTAGGAAGAACTTTCCGACTATGAGGTTAACCAAGCATTGGAACAGGCTACCTAGCGAGATTGTGAACTCTCCACTCTTGGAAATTTTCAAGAGCAAGTTGGACAGACACTTGGCTAGGGTGGTTTAGTCAGGGATGATCCAGCCTTACGCAGGTGCCTGGACTAGATGACCTTATAAGTAGTGTAACCATAAGGAAATCTGGACACCTGGGACATGTCCCCCGCCCCCACAAATTAGCAAATTAGCAGGCAGAGGTGGAGTGGCATGGTGCTGCCACTGTGCAGCAGCACCAGGCAGGCAGCAGTGGTGGTTGCCCGTCCACCCGCCTTCTTGGCACAGCATGCAACTTTGCCTCCCTGTTGGACTGTGCTCTATGTCTGGGACACTCATTTTAGTCTTCAGCAGGCAGCTGAGGCTGGAAGGTGAAATTTGGTGCTGTCTCGAGCAAACCAGGATGTGTGGTCACCCTACATATAAGGTCTCTTCCAGGCCTACTTTCCTATGACTCTATATTCTGAAAGTTTTAACAGATTTTAGCTGGAGGTCTTCAATAATGATCTTGAATAATAATCCCTTTTGTGTTGGGGAGATTGATTATTTATATTACAATGCCAAATTTAATTTTGTCTTGTTTTTCTAACTTTTTAATAGCTTCTAAAGCAGACAGTGACCAGTAAATGCTGTCAGTGAATTTTTTGTCATTGTAGGCTCTTTTTCTCAGAAGTTGTTTAGCAGATTCTGTCCCAAACCTAATTTTGCACTTGTAAATTTGAACTGTAAATTAATGGAATTCATTAAGTTGGAAATCAGAAAGTCACAGCCAATTATTTTTTCACATGAAGAACCAGCTTGTGAATCTTAATGATCCAGTGTAAACCAATACAGTATTTATTCATAATATTAAAAAATTACAAAATGAAAATATTAAACAAAATAAAAAACATAAAAGAATATACCAAATAGTATGATATAGATTGTTTTGATGAAATCAAGTCATTTCAGAGTATGTCACAGGCTGTTAAAAGTGCTGGTTCCCTGATATTAAGAAATTAGTTAGCTTTAGAATAGAAAGAAATATTAAAATGCTAAATAAAAATATAGATTATCAAAATAAATTTAAACTCACTGCTACAGAAAAAAAATCTTTATTTTCTCAATTGGAAGCAATGCGCTATGATAAAATAATTATAACATAAATCCTAAGCTGGTTACAAGAGCATCAATAGGGGATCTTTTATGACACCCTATTGATCAACCTTTTGAAATAAGCTTTCTGAATGGACCTCACCTTTGCTGCGTTCCAGAGTGGGTGACCTTGGTGTTAGCAGAATTATTTGTTAATGTTAAAATAAGGATTTTCCTCCCAGTTTGGTCACTAATATTATTCAACTATATAAAAAAGGTGATGGAAAAAAAATCACTCCAGGAATTATCAAGCAATTAGCCTTATAAAAGTAGGATCATAGGAAAGTAGTGCTGGAAGAAAACTAGTGTAGTTTTTACTTTTTGTTTGTTTGTTTCTAAATCAATGCTAAGTATCTCCTGAGGAAAACAGAGGGCTGGAAAGAGTTGCAATTTATTTGCAGGGGAATAAGATGTTTTCAGGAATGGCTTTTCTACCATGTATAGCTATTTTGTCCTTTCTCATTTCAACTGTAAATATCATTCTTTCAAGAGGGGATGGAGATTTTATATGAATTTTGTCCGAATGCAATTATCATTTGGCTCTATTGCAGAAGTCAGCTCCTGGAGAGACTTGTTAGGGAGAAACTTGGTGTATATTCTAGTCTACTCTGCCTGTCTTCCATAGTTAAACAATGACTAGGACAGAAAAATGAACCAATACACACTGTTTCTATCAGATGCTGTTTTATTCATGGCATTTTTGGTCCCTTTCTTTTTTAGTTTTTACACAAATGAGGCCAAGAAAGAAACAGATTCATAGATTCATAGATGCTAGGGTCGGAAGGGACCTCAACAGATAGGAAGATTGCATTATTTACATCCCATTTTTTTCAATAGTTCTTCAGCATATAGGTGACCTGATTTCCCCCTCCCCTCTTCCCAAACTCCTCTGGACTTGAAGTATACAAAGAATTAAGGCTCTTTAAGCCAACAAGAATGCCTGACCAAAAACTGTCAGAAAATGGAACTAATTACTCTTGGGCAGGGCTCAGAACTGCATAAATGAATGACTGATGAGTATGGCACTGAACCGGTCAGGCTTTACTATCTGGCTATGTCTTACATATGGGATAATCACATAGAAACCAGGAAGTCAAGAGTATTATGTTTTATGTAAACAATGATTTGTTTCATTCTTATCTTTTGGAGCAATTCAATCACACCAGCTCTTAGACTATTAAGTACTGCTTAAATACGGTATGTGGAGAAAATATAGGAAAGATTATAGGGCACTAGAGATATATATTTGATATGAAAAAAAATATTTTTAAATAGAATCTTCAGCCTCCAAAATCATGCCACAACTGCCTTACTATTGCTGGAGGCTGGGGATCCAGCTGTTTGCACTGAAGTTCAATTCCTTTATACCAGTTATTAGCTGCCTATTTACCACATGAGTATACCATGCCTTCCAAGGTTATGTCTGGGGATACAAACCCTAAAGTTCCCCTGCCTTTTGCAAATTCATTATTATTTTCATTTCTTGGACCTCTCAGAACTTAATAAAGCTAATACCATATACAAGAGTGTGAAAGTGTTAATTCCTTAATTTGCTTACAGAAGAAGATATTGGCAAACACTTACACATGGCAGTTATCTATACATGATGTCTTCTTGTTCCTCATTCAAAGTTACAAGAATATTTGAATAATGTACTGTTAAGTAGGGTTTTTATGGCTCACTGCAGCTGACATACCTGGAAGGGAGATACAGTAAGAAACATTTCCAGAACTTTTTTTTGCTAAAGCAGGTCTGGCTAAGGTGAGGATCTTCTTTCTTGTAACCTGTATTGCCATTAGAAAATAGCTAATCTTATTTTTTGTCTCAAATACCCTTTATTGTACTACTTTAAATATTAGAAACCTTGCTCTCTAGTGCAAATAATTTCAGCTATATGAGCTGCAAGAAAAAATTGTGATAGTTAGGTCCTGTATGGCGTAATAGCAATGAAATAATATTCCTAAACATTTTTATTTTGTTTTTTATATTATCTCATAGGTTGGAATTTCAGGCTGATTTTTCCATTTTAATTTTTTTAAAAAATCTGAATTCACATTATCAACACCCACAACAGGAGAAAATAGTATTTGGTGGGGCTGAGTAAATATTATTTGGGAGAAGTGACCCCTACCCCTCCCTCCTGCAGGGCTGTTGTGGGGCCAGTGTACACTGGGGCGCTGGCCTGGCTGTACACCAAGCGGCATTGGGCACTGTGGGATGGCAGTGCTGCGGTGCTGCTGCTGTCGCCAGTCACCATGAAATTAGTTTGGGGGCATCTAAGCCTCGTTAGCTTTGGCCTTCCATTGC
The DNA here is from genome assembly GCF_000455745.1 of Alligator sinensis. Taxonomy (NCBI): domain Eukaryota; kingdom Metazoa; phylum Chordata; order Crocodylia; family Alligatoridae; genus Alligator; species Alligator sinensis. The sequence continues at coordinate 16,014 of NW_005842281.1, read as the reverse complement.
CTATGATGATCAAGCAGTGTCGATTTAAAAATTTGTACGTATTACTGCATTGTGTGATTTGATCTAGAACTTAGGCAGTATATTATAAAACTTGTTCTTGCTCCTAAGCTATGTCCTAAACCATAATTAATACCTAAATATGACATGCTAAACCACTTAGCTCAAGAGAACTCCAAGCCAGTGTATTCTGACTGATCCAGGAAAGAGAATCTAAATGATTGCGGCAGTCAGTGCTCTAGAGGTATCTATATTTGGAAATAGCCTACTTGCAGGCAAATAAAACAGGTGGGAAAAATTACCATATCTTTTCATTATTACTTAGCAAACTAGCTAGCAGAGATAACAATATATACTAAATTTATAGATGACACATAGTTAGTGGAAATAGAGCCTGGCAGTAGCCATACCTACCCATTACACGCACATAAATTTAAACCCATGTGAGCAAGCTTTTGCAATGACTTGTATCACCTTAAGGAAGAGAAAAATCCTCAACATTTACCTTCTAAGAACAGTCTATAAGCAGTAAAATCTGTATGAAAATTGGGACACAGTCTGATTCTCCACAGTTGGAGCCCCTCTCCATCATAGGAACCACCCTTCTCTTACACTGTTATAAATCATCCAGGCAAAATCATCCACCCATCTGTGCTGTCATATCTTTACTGCTGTTGAGGCTTGAGGAAGCCAGATTAGAGTTAGTTTAAGCATGTTGAGCCATGGTACAACAACTTAAATTGCAGTGTAGACCTACTGATATTCTCTGGTCTCTTTGCAGGGAAGTAGATTCTCAGTCAATCTACAAAGAAAGGATTTCTCTCTATATTTCTTCATGGCTGTAGCATACTTACCCTGCAGGCCCGGTGTACTGTCTCTGACTAGGAAGAGATGCTTTATTTATTTCAGGACAAGTTGTGCCTGTCTTTCTTTTGCAACAGATTGGTGTGTATACACATTGCACTTCCAATCAGAGTTTAGTGAGCAGCTGAATGCACTGCTACTTTTCTGACATTGACTCAAAGATGCAATCTCTAGACAACTGTTCAGATGCACTTTGCAATGTCCTGGGGCAAACTGTAAGCACTTCTTATCCTGTGAACCTTTTAGGGTTTGTCCTAAGACAACAAACATGGATATCTGAACAGTTGCACTTTTTTCTGGGATCAAATGGTTTATCTCAGGACAAATGAAATGTCCGTTTAAAACCTCCTTGCATAATATTATGATTTGTCTGCCCACTTCATGCTGCTTTAATGGTAGCAGGACCTGTGACATTTTCTGTATGCAAGAAAAGGGAGGTTTCTGTGATGAACGGGCTAGCCATCTGAGTAAAATTCAAGGGTCCATGACCATCTTGTCCAGCACCCATGCTGGCACCTGAATTATGACATCTTCACTGTGTATAATACCTGAGCTAACAGGATTGTATTTTGGGTATGCCTACAGGTGCTGGTATTCTCTATCTGTAAAACAGACATACCCACAAAGGTATGATCATGTCTAGAGCAAGATATCTTTATCTTATCAAAGGATGAGTGAAAGAATCTTTAGATTTAGTTAAATAAAGTTTCCAACTTTGTTTGGCAGGGCAGATTTTCCAAGGTAGCCATATTACACACAACCTCCCATTTGTTTGTGTAGAATATATTCTAGTGTATTGTGCCTCTTCATTATATACAAATATTTGTGAGAACAGGCTAATGTGGGTTTTTCACAAAATACATTCCTTAATGTCATTTTTTTTAAAGTATAGTGGTACATCCTTAACATTTGGCCTAAATATTATGAATTTCTTTTAGAATATATTAAGTAAGCTACCAACTCCATGGGACACCAATAAACTAACCAATGGCATTGTCTGATTCATCTTTTTTTCTTGAAATGTTTGTAAGTTAATCACTTATTTTTTTAGCTCAAAATATAATGCATTTCTTGACTTTTAAGGAATTTGTAGCTGTATTGCAGAAAACATTTGCTTTCTTTTGTTTACAGCCATTAGACCATCCTCCTTCAGTCTGCTATCAGGTTCAGTCAGACAACTACATGTAAAATTACTTAGCAAATATTGGCAAGGTACGACTCTGTAAGCATGAGCAATGGCAACCCCTCTGTAAGCAGGGTAGCCTAGACAATGAAGTATTCTCTTTTCCTAATGGAGCATTGCATAGATAATAATCACATTGCCTATCCCCACTTTGTTATCTCAATGCCAGTAAATTCAGGTTGCCTATATTTTCACTTCACTTAAAAAAACAGAGTAAAACAAAAACAATATGTTACCTGTTAGCCAACATCGTGCCTTCATCTCCTTCTTGTACGCTGGTATATCAATCAGTATCTCCCTGTGACAAGGCTGTGCACCATAGGCGGTTGTGACACCCCCTGGTGGCCATACAATCTCTGTCCCGGCTCCAACTCCAGGTGAAGCTCATCTCCTTTCGTCTCCTGCCATGCCATTGTTGTTATTATTTTGAAAGGAGGGAGGCTGCTTCAGGGTCTTAGACTGAGCCTGCCATTGCTCAGATGTTGGGCTTTGGCCTTCTTGACCTCTGCCCTTTTTTTGCTCTCACTGGGCACTCTAGTTTTGGTCCACTGACCAAACTGAGCTTTGGGGTTCCCATCTTCTAGTCTGGTCCTCTGAAGATAAAGATCTCTGTCCCCTCTCAAGCTGCTGAGCCTTCCTGGGCTTTCTTGCTGTCTGGGCTGCTGGCCTTACAGTCACCCTATCCTGGGTGCTGGGAACTCTGGCCCCAAAGTCCAAGTTCGGCCCTTCTCAGGCTGTGGACCCACTGGTCCTTAGTCTGTGCCTCTCAGGCACTAATGAATATGCCCCTCACAGGCTCTATAGGATTGTCCCTCTGGCCTACCCCCCCCAGGCACTATGGAAATGAAACCCCAAAATGCAGGCCTGGTTTGAAAGAATGCCCCACATAGGGTTAACTGCACCCCTTGGTGGTGGGCACCACATCAAAACAAAAGCCAAATTAGAAAGTGTCCAGGGTACTCGACTTGCTTCCTATGCAGGCTCCCAGTTGCCCATCGCTTGGGGCTGCCCGTTGGGTTCTCTCCGCAGTCTGGGCTCCAGTCCTCACGCTTCATGCAGAGAGAGGGCTCCATCTCCGATGGCTTCCCTGGCCAGCCTCCAGGGCTGCCTTATCTTTCTCAGGCCCTGGCCTTCTTCTGGGCAGATGACTTCACCCAAGATTGCCTGCAGGTGTCTCCTAATTAATATTATTAGCTGGTTGCTTTGGCAACCCAGTTGCAGTGGTGTAGTGCCCTGCCTGTCCTACAGGGCCTTCTCTGGACATCTGTTCTCTTAAAGTGACAGAGCTCCTGAGGCTCTCTGTTATACTCCCTTACTCTTCAGCAACAATCAAATGTGTCACAGAACATTAAGTAATATCACAGTGATTCCCTAGCATTTAAGTAAGTCTCTTTTATCCCCCCCAAAACCCCCAAATTACTTTACATGTTCAAACAGATTAAAAATAATAAATTTGCAGATCCCACCCCATGGTGGTAATTTCCTTTTTTGCAAATTCTATAGTGGTTCCATCCGGTTGGAATGTCATGGTATCACCAGTTGTTTCTAGGTCTTTAAGTTTTTCTCAGAAGTCTTCAGCTAGAGCTACTCATATTTCTTGTATTCTGTTGGTTTGACCAGGGCCTGATCTTGAGACATACTTTCATTGCATATCCTCCTTGCACATGCAGTTCTCCTGGGTTTCCTTTTGAAATTCACAGCGGGGTCTTCAGGTTTCTTCAAGAGTAGTACCTCAGACACTGCAGACACTAGTTTGGCGTTTGGGTGTTTTCTTCTGATCAGGAGTTGTGGCTAATGTGTATCCTATGTGCTGCTATGGGCTGAGGTGCATTCTATGTGCAGCATTACTTGTCCTGTCATTTTATTTTCATTTTTCTGCCTGGTCTCCCATGGAGTAGGCAAAAGAAACTTACTTGGTACTTCTTGCTTTGAATGAAAATCCCTGGTTCAAAACAAAACTTCATGAAATGGTTTATCTATTTGCATCACACTGGTGTTAATGCAAAGAGAAATTTTCAGAAATACTGATCCCAGTTTCCTGGGGAAAGAAAAAAGTTCCCGTTCTTTTATAAATGCTTACTTTCTCCAGGTACTTCTGTTCCTTTAAAACACTTTTTCTCCTACATTAACTCTTCAGAGAAAGGTAATAAAATAAAAGAACTACCATTCTTACACTGCTCTCCATTTGAAAGCATTTTTAGAAGGCATCTTACCAGTATCCCAGATTTACAGATAGGGAAGCCAAAGCCCAGAGAATCTAAGTAGCTTGCCTGTAGCGACAGGGACTCAGTGGCTGAGCCAGTAACAGTCCTTGCATCCTGATTTTGATACAGTAGGGAATGAGTCTCCTTAATGTGGTTACTTTATTTTTTACTTGCCACTGTCTTTCTCTTATTCATTCCCTTCTCAGAAAAGAAGTCCAGTTTTCTCTGCTTTTGTCATTTTCTTTATTACTAGCTCCTATCAGGTTGCAGCTTTCTCTACTTATACATCCCTTTCTTAGTCACTCTCCCCACTTGCTTTTGTTTTGGGGAAGGGTAGGAATTTCTCAGGCATGTGGAGCTATTTTTAGAACTTTATAGCTCTTGGGGATACATGCTAGCAAGTACAAAAATGTTACTGAACGGATTTGAGAACAGTGTCTAAGTCAGTAGTTCAAGAGTGTCCAGATTCTCTCAGAAAGAGAAAACCCTACAAGTAGGTGACAGATAGTTAGCAGTAATTTGAAAGGAAAATTATAAGGCTTAAATGTCACATTATAGGCAGCTATATTATCTCTCCCTCTCTCATCTGTATGTTTGCTCTTTCAGATTACCCCTCACAGTATATTCTTTTGTGAGGGTTGCTACAATGAAAGGGAGGAGTATAAACCAATCCACAATGGAGGACATAAATTCTCCAAACTGCACCAATAATTTTTTTTTCTCCTTTTGTATGTTTCCTCCATTTTCTGGTAGTGGGCTGCAGTTCTTTCCAACCACTTTGGTGCTGTGATAACAATAAAAAAAATCTCATAGAAGCATGTGTGCTGCCAAATAATTGTTTTACTAACAATGATTCAGAAGTGCTACAGAAGGGTCAGTACTACATTGGAGCATAAGGAGACCCTGGGGATCATCTTTTAAATGACATAGCAGCGCAAGCTCTTCATTGTTTGGCTCTAGATACCATTCCTTTCCTTTTTTCGTGACTTTGTGACAAATTATTTAGCAGGATTCACAGATTTGTTAGAATTTGACAGAGTCGTGCCATGAGCTGTGGCCTTGAGCTTGCAACCTCTGGGCTGTCAACCATGCACCTTAGTGCCCACATCACCCTCAGCCCCCTCTAGATACCTGACAGGATTGCATTAGAAGGTGGGGCCATTTAAAAGAAAAAAAAATCAAACTACTCCCTTTATGGAAAGCTGCTGTTTTTCTTGCACTTTTCCTGCTTGTTATCTTTTTTGCTTCCACAGCAAATTTGTGGTAATGGGTAGTTTTCAATATATATATAACATCAACCAGTAATTTGCATTTTACTCCACTTGTCCCTGCCTCCTTTGCCCCAACTGATAGTATTTCTCTGAGCAACACCCAGAGTAAAGATAAAATCCAAACTCAAACTGAAAATGGTCTTCCCAGGGCCTGCAACAACCTGTTATCTTCTTAGATGCTTGAATATAACATTTACGTCCCTAGCAGTTATGTACTTTTCCACTTGGCAGGGGAGTCTTTTGCAGCAGAAGTCAAGATGGCTTTGTTTCATTTATGTGCTTGTTTGTGCACTAGTAACACAGATCAATGTCAGAATGGCTCTAGGAATATTGTTTGTTATTTAACTTCTGCCAGCTCTGAAATAGCAGAACAAAAAATAGTGTAGATTCTTAATAAATTGATATTTTCCTCCTTTTGCAAGAAAATGGTTTTAATGTTTACATTTTTTAAATACCAGAACTCTCTTCACTGAGCTACAACAGGCCTAGTGGTTGGAACTAACAACCAGGATACAGGAATTTTGTGTTCCATTCCCTGCTTTCTCCCTATTTATATTACCTAGGTAAAATCTTATAACTTATTTTCTAAGCTTTTCCCTTCACAAAGATAATAAATACCCACCCTAGACGGCTTTTTTTTAAGATTAAGTAATTGATGTTTGTAAAGAATCTTAAAAGCCTTGAATGAGAGGTGCTATTAGATTTTAAATTATTATTAATCTACATTTGGTAGAGCACTCTTTTGGTTTATAACAATGTCAATAGCAATAACATTTACAAAAATGCTCTCTGAAATACTGATCCAAGTAACAAGATATAACTCTGTTAGGCCCATCTTCAGATCAGTGTTTTTATATTTTGGCATCACACCAATTGTTATACATGCTTTTGTTCCCCTTTACTGTACATTTATGATAACAGCCTAGTAAACTGACCATGATCTAGCAAGGCACTGAAACAATATGCTTGGCTTTAAGTATATGGAGAGTCCTGTTGAAGAAAACTGTCGTACATTTCTGAACACTCCCTGCACTAAACCTAAACTTCAGTTGGAATTCAGAATAGATTAATTAATTTTGTCTGCCTTTAAATTCTTGTGTGCTTCTACATTTGTGCTGTCATTTTCTTTTTACTAATTTGATATTACTCTAATTATGTATGTATATTACAAAAATACCAACAATCCACATACCTGTGCATAAATTAAGAGCATAGATTAAACAAGACATAAATGTTGTTTATCCAAGTATGCATTTAAGACCTGGGGATTTGTAAGGCAAACAGAACTCATCAGTGGCAGACTAAAGAATGTTGTCTCTTCCCATGATCCAAAGCCCATTCATTTATTCTTTATTATTGTCTAAGTATTTATGGTTTCAACTGGAAACATAAGTACCAAAACAACAACAGTGAAAAAGGCATTCCTTGCAGTGTCTGCAGCCAATTTAAACTGAAAAAATGGAGACAAAGAGCCAGATTCCCAGAGGTTCTGAGAAGTTTTAGATAAGGATGTACAACCTGGGCCAAATTTTGATTGGCCGGTGTTCATCTGTGCAAACAGAAAAATATGAAATGCTGACTAACTAACTAAAGAGATGTTTACAAGTGAACTAAAGCTGGATATTTTCCATCCTCATTCTTGCATCCCACAAATTTGCAGGGGTTCTACTGATATTGCATAACAGTAACTTGCAGGGGGATGCTAGTAAGTCAGGTTGTGTAGTCAGTACATTCCTGCATGTGCACCTTAATAGTGGCATCTACTTCCCCCTATGCTGTACATACTTATTTAGGCAAAATTGTGTGTGAGAGCAAAGAGCATGCATAGAGCTTTTTGTAGCCAGCACATAAACACACAAAATGCTTTCTTTGGGCCACTTTTGCAGCCAAACTATGTGCTTCCAGAATTTGCACCTTTGGGCATGTCCCTACAAGCATGTGTTTCCTCGCAGACAAACAGCAACAGCATATGTGCTGCCACTACTTGTCCCCAGGGAATGCCCATGCCACGCGCGCTGGCATGGGGCATGTTGCCCTGGGTAGGGTGGATGAGGCTGGGGCCAGCAACTGTGTTTGCCCCAACAGTCTTACCTGGGGGCCTCCGGGATGTGCAAGCCACAGTGATCCTGCAGCAAGGAGCCTGGCCAGTAGTTTGAGTGTAGCTCTGGCCAGCCAGGCTCCAGTTTTGGGTGGTGTGCACTGCCACCATGTGCACCGCCCTGGTTGGTTTTTTTTAGGTGTGGGTTTTTTTGATCCCAGGATCTTCTGGGGTCAACCCCCATCCCACCACATTGCAAATTAGCAGCAATGAGAACACCTGCATATGTGCTGTGTTTGGTGTGTGATGCCACAGATGGGTCTGTGGAGTAGCATACCGCACATCCTTGCTTGTTTGGGTGCCCCTTTTGAGTTTATCTGAAGTGTTTAGCTCTTTATATTCACCATTATATCTTTCATAGGTGTTGGCTGGTGTATACAAAAATCTGTGCTTTAAACTGAAAAGATCAGTTTGCAAACTAAACTCTATAAAACTGGGAAAGAAGTTATTTCATTTTATGCTGAAGCACTTAGTACTGACTATTGTCAGAGACAGGAGAGTGGCCTAGATAAACAAATAATCTTACATGACAATTTATATGTTGCTATAGCAATAAATGTGGCCACAAGAAACAATGGGTGTGTCTAAATGAGATGTTTACTGTGCAATAGATTAATTAGTTGCACAGTAAATGTTGTCTGTTTACACATGTGCCCCTATTAGGTTGGAGTAAACTAATTTACCTTGCAGCAGAACAGTACTTGTAAATACAAGTATTATCCTGCTGCAAAGTAAAAAATTTCACAGTAGCACACATGTAGATGATGGACGAGCTGGCTGGGACATGAGGATACTTAAATGCAGGGGCTGTCTGCTGCTATTCCCATGCTAAAGCACCCTCATGCGCCATCCAGGCCTCCTGCAGAACTTTAAGCCAGGGGGAGCACCGGGCTTGCAGGCTGAACCCCTGGCCCCCTGGCAACTAGGGCTGCTCCACCCTCCCTAACTGTGCTGTGGTCTCAGGCGCATGTGAAGCTATGTTCTGGGGAGCAATAACATTAATATGCATGTGCAGACATACCCAATAATTGTAAATGTGCCATATTCTTAGGTTAATACATTGGACATTGCTGGGCTGCTGGCTTTCTGGATAGGGTGGAATATATATCTAAATAATAGTAATACACTCATCCTCATTTCCTGTGAATACCTATATATTAAATTACCTTTTCATTAAGGTCAATTGCTATTTGAAGATCCTGTAATTATAATGAATAGGAAATACAAGGAGTACTAAAATGAAATGCACAAGTTTCTCATGTACAAATTAGAGGTTGGCTGGACCTTCATTTGGTAGTCATTTATTTATTTGGTAAGCTTGGTATGTTAATTAATTCATTTGACATATGGCATAGATTTGAGACACCATTAAAGTGTTGAAACTATGCCAATTTATGCCAGGATCTAATCATGCCTAGAGCTCCACTCTCCATGCCGCTGCCTATACTTTTTGCAAACTTTCCTATGGCCAACTTAAACTGGAAATTGAGACAAAGTGCCTGATTGCTAACGGGTCTAAAAAATTTACATAAATATGGGTAACTTGGCCCAAATTCTGACCGACTGATGCACATCTGTGTAAATAGAAAACATGTGATCTAGAGGGTAAAGCATTTATATCCCACAACCCGTTAACTCTGTCAATTCTTCCATCTCTCCTCTCAGCTTTATGCATGGAAACACTTCCTTTTCCTTGTGCACCAAAATGTTTTCTTGCTTCCTTTTTTCTAATTCATTTCTCAAAACTAACAATTCCTGGAAGATTTGAAAGTAGCCTAACAGACAAATATTATATATTTTGAAGAAAATTCCTGTACTGCTTCAAGTTTTAGCCCTCAGTCTGTGGGTTTTTGTTTGTGTTTGTTCCTCTTTTACAATGGTAGCTTCCTCATAGCAGACATCATGTCTTGTATTTTGTAAAATACAGACCATGCTAGAAGAAATCAATAAATAACAATTCAATGGAAAAGAACAAATGGATTTATTAATTAATATAGCAGCCCCAAATTTCAGTATCTGTTTTTTCTTATTTTTCTTTTCTTTGTTTTTGCTTGGAAAAAGTACTGTACATAAACATCATTTTGACATCAGCTGATATTATTTAAAATAACCTTTGCATGTCATACTTCAGCTATGGCCTTGTAGTAATTTAAGCATACATGAGGGAGGACTGCATATTATGTGTGTATTAGAGGAATTTAAGATAGGAAATCTTTAGGGTAGAAAAGGGATCTTTCATTTAAGTATCCTGTTTGATTCAGGTTAGAAAGAAGGTTTAAAATGTTTCTGGGGCTGCTCCAACTTATTTCTTTCACTAAAGTTATCTTGACAGAAAGTAAACAAGGCATAAAAGACTGAACAAACAATGTTCGTTTATTTATATTTTAAAAGGAGTTAATATAAAATCAGACTTAGATTAACTAGACACTTTTTTAGAATACTAGTATATATGGTTTTGCCTACTGAATCAAAGTTAGTGATCTACAAGTCGCAACTTAATTTTTCCCCATATAGTCATTAAAATGAATGCTCATCATCATCACGTGTGATTCAAATGCAAATTTCCTTGTGCTATGTAATTTCTTGGCTCACTATCTTGTTGTACTAAAGAATCCTGCTTGTCTAACCTTGATTTAATTGCACTCTGTGCATAAGCAATGACCTCACTTGGGTCATGAATCTCTGAATCAATGGAGCAAAAAGTACAACATTTGACCTTGCCATTAATGGCAAAGTCTTAAAAAGTATTGTATTGTATTCTTTTATGTCATAGGCTCTTTTTTTTTCAGAGATAACTAAACCTTAAAAATGAATTACGTGAAATAACAGTTTAGGGTATTCAGCTCCCCACCCCCCAATTTCCTCAGTACATTGAACATAACAGGCAGATCACAAGTAATTTAATTCAATTCGGCAAAAATAGGATTTACAATATCAATTTAGCTATATGTTATTAAACGCAAATTTTGTTGGAGTTTTATACTTGTGTTTGCATGTCACTAGAGTTAGTGGGAATTGCATTAAAATGCCAAATACAGTGGGCATATAACAGATCTCAAATTGCAATTACAATTTTGTATACTATTTCCACAGTGACATTGGAGTGGATTATTTAGAGATTTAATGTGCCTGCCAAGTGGCAGTGGCTAGACAGGTAAACAACTACAGCTACTGCTATTGACATATTTATCTCTTCAGAAAAATTAGCTGATACTTCATGCCCATAGATAAGCTACGAAAAACATATTCATGTTTGTGTTACCTCTCTTGCCCTCTCCCTTCATTTGTTTCTTAATCCATTTGCCTTAAAATTTATATAGAGAGCTTTTGGAATAGGGATGGTTTCTTACTATATGCTTCCACAGCATCTACCAAAATAAAGCCCATAGCTGTTTGATATTTTCAGTACAATTCTCAGTGATGATAATGTAATCACTCTAATTCAGAATTTAAATATGTATATGGAAAGGGTATCAATCCTTAGATTTAAAAAACTGTTAGATTTTTAATCAATGGTAAATCAAAGACCCAAAATAATTTTTTTACAAGGGATTTGGAAGTTTTCATATTTAATTTGGTTCCAAATTGGGATGAAAGTCCCAAATCTCAAAAATTTCCTTAAAAAGAATTTACAGGGGGAAAAAAATGTTTACAACATTTCATTTTAGCATATTTTAAATGGATTTTTAAAAATTATAGTATACATTATGGAGAATTTTAAACAATTTGAAATTAAAAGTAATTTCAACTGGAAGGTAGATTTTTTTTCTCTAAAAATAATGCTGTGAAATTGTCAGAATTTTTTGTCATGGCTTTTCCTGCCAAACAAAATGAGGAGAATCAACGTAATTGTAATGGAAGTGATTCTAAATTATGTTTACCGTATCATTTCTGGAAATCTCAGGGGTTATTTCCAGGCTTATAAAAAAAAAACAACTTGCAGACCATGAAAAGGGCAGTCTTCTCATCCAAGAGGTTTAGAAAATAAATGCAAATATGTATAAAATTTCAAAAGGGATTGAAAGACAAATAACATGACTTTGAAGCAGAAAAAAGATACTCATTCTACCATATATTTGACATGTTTTGCTTCAGTTGCCATTCATGGGCACAAAACCTGAAATAACAGTTACAATCAGAAAAAGAAATAGAAAATCAAATCCCACCAAAATTTAAAAAAGCCAACCAAACAAATGGATGAGAACAAGTATTTTTGAGTGAAAGGTGATAAAAGAATGATTACTTGCTTTATAGTATTATGGTATTTTGGAGTATTGCCCAAGCAGCTTCCAGTCTAGCTGCCATGCATGCAAAATCAGACTCTTTTGTCAACGGTATGGCACAGGCAGTGCTGGGTGCCAGGTGGCTGGGGCTAAGCTGCACTGCCCCACACAGCCCCACACAGTGTGTGGCTCTGACAAGAGTTCCCAAGCACCTGATGGCTGCTGCTGCTGCGGGTGAGATGTGGTCCGTGTGTTGGCAGGGCATGTGAGCATCATGGGGAGACTTTGGCAGCAGGGGGGTGGGGGCGGCTCTGGGCCCTGCAGGGAGGCATGTGGGACCTGTGGGGGCCTTGTGGGCCCCACGGTGGGGGGCTCTGGGTCCTGCAGGGAACAAGCTGTAGCCCCTTCACAGGGGCATGTGGGCCCTGCAGGGGGCTGTGACCCCTGTGGGGGAAGCTGTGCCCTCTGTTGGGGGGGCAGTCCATGAGCTGAGTGGGCAGGGCAGGGGACCCACTCCTGAGAAGCTCCCACATATCCCCCCACACACCCAAGCCACCCCAACAAACCTCTCCCTCACATACCTGGCCCTGTGGGTCAGGAGTGAGGGGACTGGGGTAGGGGGCGGGCTGTGGGTTGACAGCAAGGAGCAAGGGCAGGGGCAGGGCACTGGCAAACCAGTGCTGCTCAGTGCTGCAAATCCTGGTGAGCAAAGCGGGTAGGAGCAACTCTGATTTTTATATGACAAAAAGCCAAAAATAAATGCCAAAGTGTATAGATATTTAGAATTTATTTTATTATGATGACAGAGGCACTGGTAGGCTTCCAAATTGCTTTAAACTTGTAAATATAACAATAAAACATTGCCCAACTGATCTCTGTCCAGATAGTGGCATTCCATTTTAATAGTGAAAGAATGCTATTTTGGGTATTTTAATGAAAGAATTTGAGTTTCTTTTCAGAGATTTTGCAATTTTTAAACAGGGAACACTGGGATCTCTGTTGGTGAGACAAGTGGCGAGGCCTGGACACAGAAGCCTGTTCAGGGCCAGCACCGGGGACCCAGTGGGAGGGGAAATGAGGTGGCTGACCTCTTGGCCATTTGGGGCCAAGAGGACACACTTGGACAGTTAAAATGGGCAACTGCAAAGAGCATTTCTTTTGGGTGATAGCTGCCCAGATGGCAGAGCAGGGGCACCCCATCCAGGTCTGGCAGGTGTGCAGCCATAGGGCTGCAGTTCCAAGGGGGTGGATGCTGTCATAGGTGGCAGTAGGTCACAGCCAGGTAGCAGTCCCCCACTACCAGACTACTACAGTGGGTAGAGGCTTCAGGGGCCACTCCAAGTCAGGTCTGCTTCAGCAGTCCATCTGGCTCAAGAGCTAGTGTCTCCAGATACCAAATGGCTGGGCACCAGAAGCTCCTGTCTATTTGTCCATCTGATTACCATGGGCAAGGCCCACCTGGCTAACTAGTAGCCCCTTTTTATGGGGGCTAATGGGTGAATGGAATAATTAAATTCTTGGGACATCTAATGAAAAAAAAAAAAGGATAGGAGTGTTGCATGGGTCAAAGGGTCAAAATGTGAACATAAGTGCACCTGAGGGGGACACCAAATGTGAACATAAGTGCGCCTGAGAGGAGTCCCCTGGGCCACACCCAGTGGTCCTCAAGGGCACCCAAGGAGCTGGTAGACACCTCCCAGTGATGCTCTGCCTGGAAACATGTATGGACAAGTGAGAGGACAGTGGCCTCACAGTCCCTGGGCACCTTCCTGGCTAGAGCCTCCTTCCTGGTCATGTACAGGGCCCGCTTGGCCAGGGCCAGGAGAAGGTTGACCAGGAGGTCCCAGGACTTGGTGGGGCCATGGATGGGGTGTCCAAAAATAAAAAGGATGGGGATGAAATTCAACTAGAACCTCAGGAGGAGGAGGAGACCAGGCAGGAGACTGGGGTGTCTGTGAAGCTCGCAACTTACATGCCCATGGTGATGGCTCCACTGAGGTGCTGCAGCTACGCCCTTGCCAAACAGGTCCTGCCATTTGGTGTCTGGGCAGGATGCTAGAGTGGCATGATGGATTGTGCAGCACACAAGCATATGGAGGTGGCAGTGATGGATGGTAGAGATGCAGACCAGTTTGGTGTCCTCCAGCTGGCTCAGGTGGTTGAGCAGGAAGGGTGAGGTGTCGGCCCCGTGACAAACTCCAGTGGGCTGGAGGACAAAGTGGGGGGGGGGGGGGGG
>NW_005842281.1:0-1922 GCF_000455745.1 Alligator sinensis | reverse complement strand
AAGGGGTCTGGGGAGGTAGGCAGATTTCACCAGCGGGTTGCGCATGTTGTGGGTATCCCCATCCATCAGGCTAGTGTAGCAGGGTCCATGCCTGCCCATCGTAGTCCAGGAGGTCGCCAATACGGGTGACACCACCTAGGATCAACCTCTGTTGCAACCAAGGTGCCTCTGCTGGGAGTTCCAGAGGAGGGGCCCGATGAGCAGGTGGCAACCTGGGTGAGTGTCACAGAGGACCTGGAGGTGGAGACCAGCCTTCAGGCCCGGAGGAGGTCTTGGTAGAAATCTGGCAGCCCTTGCAGGTCCTGTAGGGAGAAACCCACAGGCTGAGGAGCTGACAGTCATACTGGAGCCCTCAGAAGTGGTCGAGGAAGGTGTCCCCCAGGTGGCCCCATTCCGCACAGCTACTGACACTGTACCTCAGAAGCTCCTGTCTATTTGTCCATCTGATTACCATGGGCAAGGCTCACCTGGCTAACTAGTAGCCCCTTTTTATGGGGGCTAATGGACAAATGCAACAACTAAATTCTTGGGACAACTATTGAATAAAACAGGATAGGAGTGTCATGTGGGTCAAAGGGTCAAAACGTGAAAATAAGTGTGCCTGAGGGGGACACCTGAACAGAGCCCCCCATGCTGTACCCACCGGTCCTCAAAGGCATCCAAGGAGCCGGTGAACACCCCCCACTGGTGCTCTGCCTGGAAACATGCACAGACAAGGGAGAGGAAAATGGCCTGAGAAGCTGCTGAGGGCAAGTAGCCCTGAGCTGCTCACCAAGGCAGGTTTTATAATGCTGGGGCCAGCACAGGTACTGGGCTCAGGCTCTAGCTCCCCCTGGCTGCAGATCCAGGAGGAGCTGGAAAAGGTTATTCTGCCCCAAGTGACACAACTTGCCCCACTCCAAAGTGCATGTCCGGGTACGTATGCTGAGGCAATAATTCCCGGCTCAAATCTGTACCGCTCCTATTTGAGCCTCTGCACGTGCACATGCCTGCATGTGTGGATGCACCCTTGGAATCTTGCAACTAATATTCTATGTTTGGGGGTAGGAAAACAGTTCTGCTTAATATTTAACAATGTTTTGTCCTATCAAAGCTCATATCTGAGCTGAGACTAACCTCCTTGTCAACCCTCCACATTTCTTTGATCATGGGACATTGTTCAAATAGACAGTGGAGACTTCCTGGGCTGATGTTGAATGAAACCAATGTGTTGAGAGATTTCATTACTGGTTTTTCATTACCAATACACAATAAGTATGTATATTGTTTGAGACCCAGCTAGATAATCTCTATAAGGATATTGCTTGTACACTCATTCATTCCAGAAATGCAGAAAACATGGCAGTAAATTGACTTGCCCTGTATAAAAGAAAAGAATACTGCTCTAATAACATCTGATCTTTGAGGTTTTGTTGTGGATGGTGAAGAAAGAGGTTTAACAAAAAAAGTCAGGTGCATAGACTAGTTAATGAGGAAGTCTACAACTACATTATGCAAGAAATTCAGATGAGGTCTAAAGAAATTTGCCCATGCAGAAGACAGCATAAGGAGAGCTTGACATAAAGTCCTGAATTGCTCCTATTCTGCTGCTCCATGTTATGATCACCCAGCAATCTATCATCCTTCAGAGGAGATAAAAGAAAAAGTAGTTATGGCTCAAGCAGGAAGGATACCATTAAAGCAACCAACACTTGATATACGAGAGAGGAGGGTTTTTTCTGTCACGTGGAATAGGATAGGTCAGCTGTGGGGTAAGAGAATATTATGTGGCTCTGTGCTGGGTGTAATTCACCAAGACTTAAGCCAGATGAATTCTGATCAAGTTAAGAGCAAATCATTTAATATGTTATGGTAATAACTACCATAGTTATTATCGGGGCCGAGGGGCTGTGGCCAGCAGCCCGGGCACGTGGGCTGGGGAA
>NW_005842280.1:1743336-1745864 GCF_000455745.1 Alligator sinensis | reverse complement strand
GGGGGGGGGGAGGGGATTACTTCTTCCATTTACCCCTTTGCAAAAATATTCCTGATGTTGGTTTGAGACCTTTCTCTAGTCCAGTTCTAAGTCATTCAAACAGACCAGCATTAATAGGATAAATGGGTGAGCATTTAGATCCACTAGTGCAGGGATGTCAAACATACTGCCTGAGGGCCCATGGAGCCTTGCTATTTGGCCCCTGGTGCTGCCTCTGGGTCTGAGCAGACCCACATAGGGCACAGTGAGCACTGGACCAGTCTCACAAGCAGGACTTGGGATGTGTGTCACTTGCAGTGCCTGCCTCAGTTATTCCAGAACTGTGCTGCACTCAGCACCTGCTCCAGCCAGCCTCGGACCCACTCTGCATGCTGTGCCTATAAGCGTCATGTACCAGATAGGCCTCAAGTTGCCGGGCCAGGTGCCATATACAGCATGGCTCCTAGACTGGGTGCTGTGTAGGGGATAGCCTAGATAGGGTTAGCACTGCATGCAGTGTGGAGCCTGCTCCAGCTGCTCTGGGATCCATACTATGCAGCCCCAGTCAGACTGCGCTGCACACTGTGCCTGTTTCAGCCACTCTGGGATCTGCATATGTGCGGCATGGATCCCAGACCAGTAGGAGCAGGTGCCAGATCTGCTGGGGGAGTGGGGAGAGAAAGGGAGGGAGTCCATGGGCCCTATCTACCCTGTGGACTGGATGGAGTTTGACACCACAGCATTAGTGAATGGAATGGAATCTATCTCCATTGCCACTGGTAGCTATTATGAGCATGACAGTCTCAAGGATATACTAATAAGGTCAAATGAAATGGGTGAAAGGCAGTGAGACAATGCTGATTAACAATGCTGAGTAATAGTGCCTATTACTATTTGGTGCTTTACAATATCGAATAAGCCCTGAGATCTCTGCTCCAAAGATCTAACTCAGCACAATAGAAATGAACTGCTCTAATTTAACGTACTGCCATATACTTCTGGTATCTTTTGTGTCGTTTGAAATGTTGCCTTTGGAGTCACTGTTAAAAAGGCAAATTAGAGACAAACTATGTCTGTCTGGGGAGACTGGGTTGAATTTGCTCTATTGAATATATAATCAGCTGCTTAATTAAAACAACATGTTTATTTAGAATTCAACCCTGCCCGGTTTAAATCAATGTTAAAATTCACTAGCAAGAGGGTCCTGATTCTGTAGCTGCGTGATGAGACCTCTCATCTGGAAAAGAGGAATCCTGGATTCTGGGCTGTGCTCCCAGCACTGTTCCTGTATTCTGCATTAAACAGTTATTGAGTGCATCTACACATGCAATTCATGTGAAGCAATGAACTCTGGAGCAGTTCAAGCCAGAGTAAATTGCTTCCTGGGTACAGCATCTACATGTGAGCCTGGGGCAGCAGCAATTTCAGCCAAGTTGGAGCAAGTCTGGGCTGGCAGAGGGCACAGGGGGTCAGCCCCGGGCTCCAGGTGTCAGTGTTGGGTGGCAGAAGGGCTGGCCGCAAGTGCACAAGGGTACCGCAAGTGCAGAGCTGTATGGCTAGGCAGCAGGCAGGAGTCTGGCCCCCTGCTGCCTAGGCTGACCCGGCTAAATTGCGCTCACGGTCAGCAGCTATATGTGCATGTCAGTGCAGTAAATTAGCTCACCATAGAAGAGTATGTGACAGAGCACCTTTGGTGCCCGTCACTTTAAGGGATGGAGCAGGGAGCTGCCAGGTGGCTGATTGCGGTGGCCATTTTCAAACTTAGGCCAGAAAGGCAGCAGTCCAGGTTGAGCAGCCAAGGAGGTAACATCAGGTTGAGCTGCTCTTGGAACACCTTGGAGGTAAGGGTAGGAGCTACGGGGGATGGTTTTGAGGCTCCTGGTCCTGGGTATGACTTGAAACTGCACCCTGCTGGAGAAGGGTGGCCTGGTGGGGCTCCTAGTGGCATGGGAGCCTCCAGGAAATGCCAGGCCAGTTGCCTTCCTGGTGGAAGGTGGGTAGGGGTGCCTTAAAACCTCAGCCCCCACTATATAGTGGAGAATATACAAACTACGGGGCCAGGCACGCTGAAGGAAAGGCACCTGAGCCCCTGGGGGAGTAAGATTCCATGCCCATGAAGGGGCAGCATGGGGCCCTGGAGAAGGGACAGTGTGGAGCCCTGTAGGGGCATAAAGGTGACCCCCAAGGGGGGGGTGGAGAGTGGCCCCAAGAGGGGGCAGAAAGAGCCAAGTGCCTGGGAAGTGGCTGGTGGCTAGATTTGGCCTAGGCTTAGGCATAGACCATCACTTGCAAGCTGGGTTACAAAAGGTACCTAGAGGGCTGTGGGGTTGATTGCCCAAAGTGAGTGAGTAAGCCTGAAGGCTGCTCTTGGGGAGCAGAGCAGAGTGGAAGAGGCCCAGGCGAGGGAGCAGAGTGAGTGAAGCCCAGTGAGGGGAAGCAGTATGATTGAGTGAGTGGAAGAGGATCAACATGGGGCAGAGTTTGGCTTGGTTTCTGGCCGGAGCATTTATAATCATGGATGCTATCTGCGAGGCATAGGCCGCAGTGTA
>NW_005842280.1:1738950-1743280 GCF_000455745.1 Alligator sinensis | reverse complement strand
GGGCAGGAAAGCTAGGCAGGCAGTGTGCCCATAGACAGGAGGCAGGCTGGTGCTAGCACTAAGCCTGGAAGCTTACCCTGTCACAGAGTATTGTTCCCAACAGTACTATCTTATGGTGGAGTTAGTTTACTGCACCCTAATACCAGTGCATGATAGATGGTGATGCTTTTTAATTAGTCTATTCTGCAATAAAGTGCATGTGTAGATGCACCCATTGAATAAAATAGGAAACAATGCCTGAGAAGGGATCAGAATTGAGGTGTTCCTCCTTCCAGCTGAGTGTCTTACCTCCTTGGGTTATAGAATCAAGTTACCTCTTATGCTATTTTCCTGGCCTCATGGATCTTGCTTACTTTGCTGCACTGCGGCACAGCTGCAACGCTGGGGAGCAGGGTAGTATCTCCTAGCTTAGTCTACGGCCTGGTATTTAGCACACTCTCTGGGAAGTGGGAGATGTGGATCTGAAATCCTTCAGGCTGAGGAGGGAATTAAACCAAGGTCTACCACTTCCTGAGCAGGTGCTCTAGCAACTAGGTTACAACATAAAAGGGTGGGTCTTGGCACCATCACTGCCAACCATATTTTAAAAGAATACAGTGGGTGCATCTACACGTTCATTAATCAGCTGTAGTTACAGCACATTAAGTTTAGTACTTGGATAACCAAATACTAAATCAATGCACGGTAACTCACGCTATTAAGCAGTAGCACCAGCGCATGGGTTTTTAATTATGCTTACAGTGCAGTAGCCTAATACTACTGTGCAGTAGCATATTAGCACAGGTTTTGCCCGGCATGGTACTGCACAGTGTTATTAGGCTACTACACAGTTAATTACTTGTGTAGATGCACTCAGTGAGTCTTGCAAGTTCTTTGCAAGAATCAGTGGTTTGGTCCCCACCCTCAGGAGAGGATTCTGGGTTATGAATCCTGTCTGTTGCTTTGAGTCAGGTGTCTTAGCTCTGGAAAGGGTAGGAGTGCAGACACACCTCTGTGCTCAGCATTTCCTATTGACTCACTCTGGGTTGTGCTTTGCTCAGCACATGGCCTTTTTGCATCCTGTTCTGAGACACTTACCCCTTCCTCATGTGGTGTATAGGCTCTGGGTTCTGCAGGTGAGGTGCAGCAACCTAAGTCCTTTCTTGTTTCTTACCCTAAGAATTTTCTTAGCCGTCAAGCTGACAGAATACCTGTCTGAAAGGGATGGAGGCCATCACAGCTGCAATATTTCTCTGGGTGTATTGATCTCTGGCTACTTCCATCATAAGAATTTAATGACTGTGTTCAGTCTCCAAATTGCTTTTAGGAACTGTCTTTGGTATTTCCTGTCCCTTGGAATGGAATTTTTGCTTGTTCATTTCCTGCTCTCATACACCAAGGAAAATAACTCAGCATTTAATATTGAGAAGTGGGTCTTACACCACTATCAAACAGGCTGGTGGACTGCAGTTTCACATTTGCTCACAGGGCAAATGTGAATAAGCTACCTTAATTTTTCCTTTTGTTTTATTTCTGTTCCTTGAACTCAGTGAAATTCTCTCAATCAAAAATCTTACATATAGCTGGGAAAGAAAAGCATACATCTTGGACAATGGTGAGAAATGCAAAACGATGACAGAAATAATTAGAGAAACATGCTGACCAATGCATAATCTTTTTGGATTGATTCTTCATAGTCAGTTACCAAAGTGCAAGGAAGGAACTTCCCTATGACAGGGGAGTTCTGTAGAGGAAACGTCCATAAACTTTCAGTTCCTTACAGTTCATTTGTGTGACATCAAGCTCTATTCTTGATTGGGGGATCTATTCTTTTCCCAAGTCTGTTCTCCATCAGTGACATTTGTGTTAAACAATGTGGTCAGCTTGTAGAACTGGAGGGCTGATACCACACTTTTCATAAGGAAAAAGCATGTATGCAGCATCATTCCAGAAAATGTATTAGATAAAAGGACACAGGGCAGCATTTGATTTGGGGAAATGGGACACTCTACCCTGCCTACCTTAATTTGTGGGTAGTCAACAAATTGCTCAGGGTCAGGGCATTTTCTGGGAAATAATGGCTCATAAGAAAGCTATGGGGACCAAGGGCCACTGACCTTGTGGCACTTAGTTGACAGGGGGGGGGGGGGGATTACTTCTTCCATTTACCCCTTTGCAAAAATATTCCTGATGTTGGTTTGAGACCTTTCTCTAGTCCAGTTCTAAGTCATTCAAACAGACCAGCATTAATAGGATAAATGGGTGAGCATTTAGATCCACTAGTGCAGGGATGTCAAACATACTGCCTGAGGGCCCATGGAGCCTTGCTATTTGGCCCCTGGTGCTGCCTCTGGGTCTGAGCAGACCCACATAGGGCACAGTGAGCACTGGACCAGTCTCACAAGCAGGACTTGGGATGTGTGTCACTTGCAGTGCCTGCCTCAGTTATTCCAGAACTGTGCTGCACTCAGCACCTGCTCCAGCCAGCCTCGGACCCACTCTGCATGCTGTGCCTATAAGCGTCATGTACCAGATAGGCCTCAAGTTGCCGGGCCAGGTGCCATATACAGCATGGCTCCTAGACTGGGTGCTGTGTAGGGGATAGCCTAGATAGGGTTAGCACTGCATGCAGTGTGGAGCCTGCTCCAGCTGCTCTGGGATCCATACTATGCAGCCCCAGTCAGACTGCGCTGCACACTGTGCCTGTTTCAGCCACTCTGGGATCTGCATATGTGCGGCATGGATCCCAGACCAGTAGGAGCAGGTGCCAGATCTGCTGGGGGAGTGGGGAGAGAAAGGGAGGGAGTCCATGGGCCCTATCTACCCTGTGGACTGGATGGAGTTTGACACCACAGCATTAGTGAATGGAATGGAATCTATCTCCATTGCCACTGGTAGCTATTATGAGCATGACAGTCTCAAGGATATACTAATAAGGTCAAATGAAATGGGTGAAAGGCAGTGAGACAATGCTGATTAACAATGCTGAGTAATAGTGCCTATTACTATTTGGTGCTTTACAATATCGAATAAGCCCTGAGATCTCTGCTCCAAAGATCTAACTCAGCACAATAGAAATGAACTGCTCTAATTTAACGTACTGCCATATACTTCTGGTATCTTTTGTGTCGTTTGAAATGTTGCCTTTGGAGTCACTGTTAAAAAGGCAAATTAGAGACAAACTATGTCTGTCTGGGGAGACTGGGTTGAATTTGCTCTATTGAATATATAATCAGCTGCTTAATTAAAACAACATGTTTATTTAGAATTCAACCCTGCCCGGTTTAAATCAATGTTAAAATTCACTAGCAAGAGGGTCCTGATTCTGTAGCTGCGTGATGAGACCTCTCATCTGGAAAAGAGGAATCCTGGATTCTGGGCTGTGCTCCCAGCACTGTTCCTGTATTCTGCATTAAACAGTTATTGAGTGCATCTACACATGCAATTCATGTGAAGCAATGAACTCTGGAGCAGTTCAAGCCAGAGTAAATTGCTTCCTGGGTACAGCATCTACATGTGAGCCTGGGGCAGCAGCAATTTCAGCCAAGTTGGAGCAAGTCTGGGCTGGCAGAGGGCACAGGGGGTCAGCCCCGGGCTCCAGGTGTCAGTGTTGGGTGGCAGAAGGGCTGGCCGCAAGTGCACAAGGGTACCGCAAGTGCAGAGCTGTATGGCTAGGCAGCAGGCAGGAGTCTGGCCCCCTGCTGCCTAGGCTGACCCGGCTAAATTGCGCTCACGGTCAGCAGCTATATGTGCATGTCAGTGCAGTAAATTAGCTCACCATAGAAGAGTATGTGACAGAGCACCTTTGGTGCCCGTCACTTTAAGGGATGGAGCAGGGAGCTGCCAGGTGGCTGATTGCGGTGGCCATTTTCAAACTTAGGCCAGAAAGGCAGCAGTCCAGGTTGAGCAGCCAAGGAGGTAACATCAGGTTGAGCTGCTCTTGGAACACCTTGGAGGTAAGGGTAGGAGCTACGGGGGATGGTTTTGAGGCTCCTGGTCCTGGGTATGACTTGAAACTGCACCCTGCTGGAGAAGGGTGGCCTGGTGGGGCTCCTAGTGGCATGGGAGCCTCCAGGAAATGCCAGGCCAGTTGCCTTCCTGGTGGAAGGTGGGTAGGGGTGCCTTAAAACCTCAGCCCCCACTATATAGTGGAGAATATACAAACTACGGGGCCAGGCACGCTGAAGGAAAGGCACCTGAGCCCCTGGGGGAGTAAGATTCCATGCCCATGAAGGGGCAGCATGGGGCCCTGGAGAAGGGACAGTGTGGAGCCCTGTAGGGGCATAAAGGTGACCCCCAAGGGGGGGGGGGAGAGTGGCCCCCAGAGGGGGGCGAAAGAGCCAAGTGGCTG
>NW_005842280.1:1692964-1738570 GCF_000455745.1 Alligator sinensis | reverse complement strand
GGGCAGGAAAGCTAGGCAGGCAGTGTGCCCATAGACAGGAGGCAGGCTGGTGCTAGCACTAAGCCTGGAAGCTTACCCTGTCACAGAGTATTGTTCCCAACAGTACTATCTTATGGTGGAGTTAGTTTACTGCACCCTAATACCAGTGCATGATAGATGGTGATGCTTTTTAATTAGTCTATTCTGCAATAAAGTGCATGTGTAGATGCACCCATTGAATAAAATAGGAAACAATGCCTGAGAAGGGATCAGAATTGAGGTGTTCCTCCTTCCAGCTGAGTGTCTTACCTCCTTGGGTTATAGAATCAAGTTACCTCTTATGCTATTTTCCTGGCCTCATGGATCTTGCTTACTTTGCTGCACTGCGGCACAGCTGCAACGCTGGGGAGCAGGGTAGTATCTCCTAGCTTAGTCTACGGCCTGGTATTTAGCACACTCTCTGGGAAGTGGGAGATGTGGATCTGAAATCCTTCAGGCTGAGGAGGGAATTAAACCAAGGTCTACCACTTCCTGAGCAGGTGCTCTAGCAACTAGGTTACAACATAAAAGGGTGGGTCTTGGCACCATCACTGCCAACCATATTTTAAAAGAATACAGTGGGTGCATCTACACGTTCATTAATCAGCTGTAGTTACAGCACATTAAGTTTAGTACTTGGATAACCAAATACTAAATCAATGCACGGTAACTCACGCTATTAAGCAGTAGCACCAGCGCATGGGTTTTTAATTATGCTTACAGTGCAGTAGCCTAATACTACTGTGCAGTAGCATATTAGCACAGGTTTTGCCCGGCATGGTACTGCACAGTGTTATTAGGCTACTACACAGTTAATTACTTGTGTAGATGCACTCAGTGAGTCTTGCAAGTTCTTTGCAAGAATCAGTGGTTTGGTCCCCACCCTCAGGAGAGGATTCTGGGTTATGAATCCTGTCTGTTGCTTTGAGTCAGGTGTCTTAGCTCTGGAAAGGGTAGGAGTGCAGACACACCTCTGTGCTCAGCATTTCCTATTGACTCACTCTGGGTTGTGCTTTGCTCAGCACATGGCCTTTTTGCATCCTGTTCTGAGACACTTACCCCTTCCTCATGTGGTGTATAGGCTCTGGGTTCTGCAGGTGAGGTGCAGCAACCTAAGTCCTTTCTTGTTTCTTACCCTAAGAATTTTCTTAGCCGTCAAGCTGACAGAATACCTGTCTGAAAGGGATGGAGGCCATCACAGCTGCAATATTTCTCTGGGTGTATTGATCTCTGGCTACTTCCATCATAAGAATTTAATGACTGTGTTCAGTCTCCAAATTGCTTTTAGGAACTGTCTTTGGTATTTCCTGTCCCTTGGAATGGAATTTTTGCTTGTTCATTTCCTGCTCTCATACACCAAGGAAAATAACTCAGCATTTAATATTGAGAAGTGGGTCTTACACCACTATCAAACAGGCTGGTGGACTGCAGTTTCACATTTGCTCACAGGGCAAATGTGAATAAGCTACCTTAATTTTTCCTTTTGTTTTATTTCTGTTCCTTGAACTCAGTGAAATTCTCTCAATCAAAAATCTTACATATAGCTGGGAAAGAAAAGCATACATCTTGGACAATGGTGAGAAATGCAAAACGATGACAGAAATAATTAGAGAAACATGCTGACCAATGCATAATCTTTT
The DNA here is from genome assembly GCF_000455745.1 of Alligator sinensis. Classification (NCBI taxonomy): domain Eukaryota; kingdom Metazoa; phylum Chordata; order Crocodylia; family Alligatoridae; genus Alligator; species Alligator sinensis. The sequence continues at coordinate 1,736,912 of NW_005842280.1, read as the reverse complement.
TGGATTGATTCTTCATAGTCAGTTACCAAAGTGCAAGGAAGGAACTTCCCTATGACAGGGGAGTTCTGTAGAGGAAACGTCCATAAACTTTCAGTTCCTTACAGTTCATTTGTGTGACATCAAGCTCTATTCTTGATTGGGGGATCTATTCTTTTCCCAAGTCTGTTCTCCATCAGTGACATTTGTGTTAAACAATGTGGTCAGCTTGTAGAACTGGAGGGCTGATACCACACTTTTCATAAGGAAAAAGCATGTATGCAGCATCATTCCAGAAAATGTATTAGATAAAAGGACACAGGGCAGCATTTGATTTGGGGAAATGGGACACTCTACCCTGCCTACCTTAATTTGTGGGTAGTCAACAAATTGCTCAGGGTCAGGGCATTTTCTGGGAAATAATGGCTCATAAGAAAGCTATGGGGACCAAGGGCCACTGACCTTGTGGCACTTAGTTAACACCTGAAAGTGTTTTAATGATGCTAATTATCCCTCAGTCCCTGTGAAGTATGTAAGTATCATCTCCAATTTAGAGCTGGGGCAACTGATACTCACCAGGGTTAAGAGACACTCACTGTAGTTAAGAGCCAAACTCCTAAGGTATCTGAGTACTTAAGATTCAAATCGCTTTTAGGCCTCTAACTTACTGGACAATCACACAAAGTGCCTGTCTGTGTCCTGAAGCACCAAGACAACAATCTCACCCCAAGTACCTTGCCCAAAGGCACAGAGACCAACAGTGTCAGCGTTGGATTCTGCTCTGATTTGGATTTGCTCCAAAGTGCAGTTATTTTAAATTCATATGAACTTGCATGTGTGACCCAGCTGTGCTGCACTTCCCTTTTCTCTTAAAAGGACCAGTGCACAGTCACCAGCTTAGTGCTATTTCTCTTGAAGGGTCCAACTCCTCCATTTCTTGCTTGTGGTTGTTAGCCAGGGGGTGACATAGCCCGTTGCTTTCCCAAAGTCCTTGAGGGCAGTTGGCTTATGCAGTCTCCTTGTGAAATATTGAGGCAGGCAGTGGCCAGGTTGCCAGCCTTTTTACTGGGTCTTCAGAAGAATTGGGATTGTGTTAAGAAGGCCTGCTCCCCTTTAGTCTAAGGAAAACAGGGAGTCCAACCCAGCTCACATGCAGCAGCAGTGGAGCAGGTAATGTTGTTTTTTCCAGTCACTACTTCTCAGTGGTAGTCGCTCTCCACTATGTACAGAGCAACTCGGGGCATTTGTAATATCCCTATCTAAAGGCTATTGCAGCTGCTGCCTCCTGGCTCAGTGGGGGAGTTCTGCACAGAGGGCTCAATGCCCTGCCCTGGGCCTGAATTCCAGTGCTTGGATCTCATAATACGTTGACAGCTACACCTGTCCTTCCTCCACTTTGTGGGGTCAACTATCATAAGGAGGGCAGAGAGTCAAGGGCACATGGGTTGCCTTTGGGCACTCCTATTTTAATAACTTACCTTTTTTGTCTACACGAGAATACCACAATGGGTTTATTTAGCCTCTAGAACAGAAGAATGCATCTTTTTCTGCCTGAGCTGATCTTGCCCTTTGGCTCTTGAAACTGCATATACCCTCAAAGGCACTATAAATATTCCAGGAGGTACAATGCTAAAGACAAACCCTAGCACATTTACTTCTCCCACAACAGGTAGAACTTTGAACACTATTCTCCATTTTATTATTGTGACTGAGATGTTGAAAGCTATATTTAAAGCTGTGCTGCACAAGTTGGGTGAGATTACATAAGTGGAATAGATAATTATTACTGATGCAATGACATTTTTAAACAGCTATTTCCTCCTTCAGGTCCCGAGACGCATGCTGAAGCAAACTTCCTCATTTCTCTGCCGAGGTGAGTGACACCATTTTTGTTGTCAACAAAATGACCTAGCTTGAATCTTTATTTCAGGTTTCTCTTCTCAGAGTTTTGAATCTTGAAGATGTAACTTTCTTAAAAGACAATTTTCAAACTTTTCCCACAATTGTGGAGTCTTCTCAGCAAGTGTGTTTTAACTTTGGACCTGACCTTTTCTGTTTACCTCACCACTTGCAACCTCACTTCCATTATAGTGTGATCCTGATGTTTGAACATAAGGCTTGGAGCTGGGATTTCCCACCCTTATTAATCCCCTCTTCCTGGGGACTTCCTGCCTGCCCTCATCCTTTTCCCTGTGCCTCAGTCTCCTCCTTTAATAAAGGAAAAGAACAAACCTCATGTACCTACAACCTTGTTGTAAGGCTGAATTGATTTGTGTTAAGTCCTTTTAGATTCTCCTGGGGTACAAATGATAGGGAACCCAATGGTGCCATTTTATTTTGAAACCCTCTATCAGATGTCAATTCACAAAAATAGTACTTTTTTCTATTGGATTTATTATACTGCTCCCACCAATGTCACATTTCAACCCTTGGGGTCATCAAAAGGGCCACATCTTTTCGTGGCTTGGAATGGATGTCTTTTCCTCAGCCTAAAGGCTAAGTGTTTTGTTAAACTTCAGAAAAATCTGTTTAGGTGTTTTAACCAGGTGAGGAAGGAAATGTATAGATAAGATGATGTGATGGAAAAAGAAGATATTGGGCTGCTTCAGAGTGCCAAAATGCTGCATTTTGTGGCAGCTGGAAACCTTTTCAATCATTTGTTAATTGAAGAATATTTTATTTTCTAGAACTGGTTCTATTTTTTAGTCCTGTCCCTTGCACTTGACAAGGAACTCGGAGAACTGGAGGAAGCAGGGCTGAATGAGTGGCATTATTATTACATAAATAATGCTGGAGGTGTGCAAGAAATCCAGTCCAGAGGGAGCAAGAGGCACTGCCACTGCTGCAAATTTCTGAGCACACTAACTGAATAGTAATAGGGCAGCCCTGCACCAGCCAAGGAGCTAGAATGGGAGATTTTCCATGAAAAGGAAATAGTTAACTCAGAACTGTAATTCACAAATGAGACTGGTGTCTGGAACTGAAGAAGGCTATAGAAATTTATGCTGTGCCATCCAGTGAGTCGGAGATTTTGGATTTCTCTGATTCTGAGCTGGCATTCCTTGCTGTTCAGTTATATGGTAATGCTGTGGTAATTTTACTAAATGGATGTCATTGTTTTATCTGTTTACCTCGTCTTTAAATTTTATTTGGCTGGATCCTTTGCAGTTGTATAGTCATCCTTGGAGGAACACTTCTGCAGTGCTTAGGGGCATGTCAAGTACACAGCCTAATAAATCACTTCATTCTGGTTTCAGAAGCCCTTCATCCCAACATCACCTACATTATAAGTTAATTAAAAACACCTTTAAACCCAGTTAACTAACTCTACATGCTGCAGAAAGGTGACGTTTCTGTCAGGAGCTCAGAGTTACTCAGTGGATTTCACTCTGCAACAGGAGGAAGTTTCTTGGCTTATACCTATGCTTTAAGGGCAAGATTAACAGTTGATGATGCAAAAACCCCTCCAGAAACTACCCCCAGCACAGGAGGCTTATGTGCCAGGCTCAGGGCTGACTCTGCCCTCTCTGTGTTACACCAGCAGCAGTTGCAGGCTTGGGGGCCATCATTTTATATGTCTTGGGAGGCTGGAGGTGGAGCGGGGGCTAGCTGCAGAAAGAAGGGGCATCCAGACAACTGAGGAGGAGACAGCAGATGGTGCACCTTTACTCCTGCTGATTCTGCATTGTGTCCATGAGCTGTACGTTTGCCTAAAACTGTTCAGGACGCAAACCAATTCCTGCCACGTCTGAACAGAGAAAGCTCCAGTACTGATGCAGGACTGTGGAAGAGTCTTCCATAGGCAGCTTCGGCAGCTGTTTGTCAACCTTTTACACCCTTATAAAACTTTTTTCTAATGCTTAGCCTACATCTCACCACTTGTCCCTTAAACCTGTCACTACTTCTTGTCCTGCTCTTGCTAATGAGACCTCCTCCCTATTTAGAATCCTTCTTCGTGGCTAGGTGACCAATGCTACTATCCCCGCTCTGCTGTAACCTGCCCTGGGAAAAACTCACCTCTGCTTGGATGGGGAAGGAGGAAGGTGGTCTTAACTGTACTAGGTGTTTCACACCCTGCTCTTCTGGTCTGGTGGTGCGGGGCTGTTTCTGCCATGGCAAGGACTAAGGGAGGCAGGGGATGCCATTCTGGTGCCTCCTCTAAGCCAGTACCTGGGGCTGATGCCCCTCTGCTGCCCACCTCTCCTAGTTATACTACTGGCTTTATCTTTAGTTCAGAGCCTATCTTGTTCCTTGGCTTTCCCTCAGAGTTACTCATTTTCAGTCCTTTCATCATTCACTGGGCAGGTCTATACAAACTCTGGCCTTGTCTATACAGTGGCAAGTCTTGTGGAGGACCTCTGGAAGCTGAAGATTTAAGAGTGGGTGCTGGGGATGAGTCCCGAGCAATCTCACTGGTGAACTTCCAGATGTAGACCATGTCAGCAGACTTGGGTGAGCAGGGTGTGGGCTGGACATGTTCAGCCCTGTTTTCTCTGTGACAAGCCAAGCCAGCCTTGCAGGACCTAATGACCCTTTGAGTACTAAAGGAACCAGTCAAACCAATCTCCTGATCTAGGAGGCATCTGTCCTCCATCAGGTAATATTAAATATTTTCATTAGTGACTTAGATGCTGGAAATAGAGTATACTTATGAAATGTGGATGGCAGGAAGCTGGGACAGATTGCAAGAGCATTAGAGAACAGAATTACAAATCAAAATGATCTTGATAAATAGCCCAAAATTAGACAGATGAAATTCAATAAAGGTAAGTGCATAGTGCTGTATCCTGTACTTAAAACTCAAACAAATGCAAACTAGGTAATAAGTGGCTAGACAGCAGTACAGCAGAAAAGAATTTGGGTGTTATAGTGGATTATAGATTACACATGAGTTGGCAATGTGGTGTTGCTGCAAAAAAAAAAGAGCAAAGGTTGTCTTCAGATGTATTAACAGGGGTGTGACATCTAACACACAGGACATAATTATACTGTTCTACTCAGGGCTAGTGTGACCTCATCTGGATTGCCATCTCAGTTATATAAAAAAATGTAGAAAAGCTGGAGAAAGTCCAAAAGGAAAGGAACTAAAATAATCAGAGTTTTAGAAAATATGACCTAGAAGGAAAGGTCAAAGGTTTGTCTAATCCAGAAAAGTGAAGATGGGGAAGGGGAGAGAGGGGGCATGATAAGTCTCCTCAACCTAAAAAGGTTCCTTTCCAAGTCTACTGAGGGTAGGGCAAGGAAGAAATCATTGGCGACGTGTAGAGGGTGCACATGTGTGCATGTGCACCCCCTACCCCCCCCCCCCCCCCAAACCCCTGATACCAGTATAAAATTGCCAAAAACCTAACAACATTCTGAGATGTATTAAAATATATGCAAGGCACAGGAAGCAGTTGAGTATTGCTGAAGTCTCACTTGAAGTACTTTGTCCAGTTTAGGGAAAAACTGCAGGAAAGACATGGATAGACTGGAAAGAGTCCAAAGGCGAGCAACACAAATGAATAACAGTCTTGAAACCCAGGAAAGGATGGATGAATTTGGATTATTATTTTGGAGAAGAGAAGATTTGAGGGACTGAGGAATATTGTAGGTGCACTTCATTCTGCACTTCATCCTACCACAGAGCAGGGGGGATGGATTTCAAATACAAATGTGGTTGGTATAAAGAGGATGAATTGTATAAAGAGGATTGCAGCAAGAGAGTTTTCAGTTGGATATTAGGAAGGACTGTCTGTTTACGTGGGTGGTTAAGTACTGGAAGAGATTACTCAGAGAGGTGGAACCTCCATCACTGGACGTTTTTAATTGTGAGTTAGACAAACCGTTGTCTGGGATGGTTTCAGGGGCTCTCCTGCCTCAACCAGCAGGTTAAATCAAGTGACCTCCTGAAGTCACATCCAGTTTTATTTTCTGAGTCTTGGTTTGGTTGGGAATGGTCTAGGTCATGGGTGTCAAATACATGTAGTACCCCAGACTGCAAGGCTCCTTGTGGGCCAGTTCTGGCATGGGGCACAGGATAGTGGCTGTGGCAGTAATGGCAACAGTGGCTACCGTGATGGAAGTGGGACAAGCTGCTGTAGGCCAGGTGGCCATTTGCTGTCATGGAGGCAGCACAAGCAGTGGCTGGCCAAGTGGTGGCAGGGCAAACAAGGGATGTATGAGCACAGCCTTCACTTGCTCTCCTGCCACTGATGGCCATGTTCTGTGGCAAGCCATGCCAACTGGTGGCCATACCACCAAACTCCCTGGCCCACTAGTGGGCCAGATGGAGCAGCACTGGCCTGTGGGTCCTATGTGTGGCATCCCTGCTCTAGGTATATTTGCTCCTGCCTTGGTGAAGTGGGATGGACTAGAACCATGTTTTTCAAACCTTCTGATTCTCTGGGCCCCTTCCAGCCCCTTGAACAAGCTGCCTTTGCTGCTTATCCACAATGCCTCCGTAGTTCACCAGTTGAGAATCACAGGACTAGATGATCTGTAGACAAAGTGAGGAAGAGCAGATACAAAGTCTTTGGTCACATGAGATCAATGAATCTTGCAAGGTTTCTGAATTCCTGACTTTTAGCTTGTTGGAAAGGGAATAGAGGAGAGCAAATTTCCTCCTCCATCTACATGTATTGTTGTCTCGCCAGGCTTGGGCACTAACCTGCCTGTGGAGGAAGGGTGATACCAAAGATTCTGGATCAACTTCCTCCTTTCTCAAATTAGAAATCCTTTGCCTTGACACTCCCAGCTGTGACAAACAGCAAAGGCACATTCCAGCTAGCATCACTCTAGTGATGAGCAGTGGGTGTTGGCTTTTAAGGTACCTCACCTCACCCCACAGCACTTATTAATGGTGATCTGACTCAGATATAAGTAGATTCAAGGATGTCTACAATGGCATCCTATTTCCTAATGTATTTGCAGTCATTATTAATATTGGACTACATACTACTCTCCAAGTCCATTTCAGCTTGTCTCACTTTCCTGCATTGAACAGACACCTCATACCAAAGTATGGTTTCACCCACATGGGTGCTGTCATGACTCCTGTGGATTCCTAGCTTGGGAGGGAAATCAACTTCCCAGTGGGGCCATCAGACCTTTTCGCCAGGCCCACCTCATGGCCTGGACTACCTATTTTGTCCTGCCTACAAATGGAATAACTCTATCCTGTAAAACCTAAGCTTTGAGTGGAGCATTTGCTAGCTGCCCCTCTTTTCCCTATCTTGATATGTCTAAAAAGCCCACCATTTCCAGGGAAAGATTTGTTTAGCAGTGGTTCTAGTGTTTTCTTTGCAATTTTCCAAGGGTTTCCACATTTTTCTGGTGTTGCAATTAAAACAGGAGGGTAATTTAGATAAATACAGATTCTAGAAGCATAACAGTTTCTGTGTATGTTGGTAGAAATAAAACAAATCGTTACAGAATGGAACATAGGTGCCCCACTTCTAGTTTGGTGACGTGCATAAAAGAACAGTTACTGATTGAACATCTAGTCAAACACTTAAGCCCTTGGATAGACAGGTTAGGTTTCAGGAGTGTCTTTTTGCCAAGAAAATAGAAAATTATCTCTTTCCTTCCTCCTACTATACTGTATGATGACATCCAGGATGTCAGGGTACAGGTCTAGTAAGAATAGCTCTGCCCATGTAAGACTCTCCTCTCTGGACATCAGTATTAGGATGAAGGATTAGACAAACCTACAATCTCTCCTTCTAGGTCATATTTTCTAAAACTCGGATTATGATTTGACTTGGACTAAGTATGGACTATTGATGGAAGAGAGGAAGATACACCTTAGGGCAGGTTTCTCAAACTGTGGGTTGCAACCCCCTGGGGGTTGTGAGGAACTTAAAAGGGGGCTGCAAACTTCCCAGGGGGTACGTGCAGGGAAGCAGTGGTGGCGCGGAGTGATGGATGGCAGCAGAGCTGCTGTGTGTAAGCTCCCTGTTGCCTGCTACCGCCATCCAGCACTTGGGGTCGTGGTATCATAAAGTTTGAGAAATCCTGCATTAGGGGATTTGATATATCTTTAAACATTAAATTTGTTACTTGATAAGTTGGATTAATTAATAAATAGGTGCATGCGTGTGTGCGTGCGTGTAAAGAACAGGTACTCCCCAAGTATATTTTGTTCTGGCAGCCTTGTTAAAGGGACAGCATTATTCACTTGAATTTGTTTGGCTTGAATATCTTTTTTAAATTCCAGGTTCCCACAAAGAGCTCTTCATATATATATATATGTTAAAAAGGAAAGTCCTTAACTCTTTTTTTTTTTTTTTAAAGAGTTTCTCTACTTCCTTGCTGATGTTTACAAAGATCTTTTTTGGAAAATAGAAACTGATCTGGAGTAAATCCTGCAACTGACCATGTGAGGGTATGTCACATGCTTTTCTAGTGCCACATTACAGTTAAGGGGCCTACATTCAGGTACAAAAATGTGCTGATTAAATGTGTGTAATCAACTCTGGGATCAGGGCCTAAGGTGCATAGGTGCTTCAAAGACTTACCTGAAGACTTAAATTGGTGCACTGTGCTTACCCTAGTGCCTACTGAATTTTATGAAGTACATATGTGGATAGTCAAGCATGTGTATTAGGCTTTGTAGAACTGGGTCTTCACAGACTATGAAAGACATGTTGGTTCTAAACCTTTTAAGACTCAAGGCTCCCCTCATTGGATAAAAACTTCCCCTCAGGAAATGTCTGCTCTTAGCTTTCACTCTTTTTTTTTTTTTTTGACCGCTGAAAAATAATGCAGCAACTTTTCTGTTGCAAGGAACTCAGAAAGACCGCAATGGGTCAGAATGCATTTAATACTAATCCTGTGAATCATATTTCGTAGTTTCATAACCCAGTGAAATGGTTTAAAGATCAGTGTTTCATTGCGTTAGAGAAAGCATTTCACCGGGCTAAAAAATACTGAATTATTCCATGCTAAATGGAACAGTGTCAACACAAGAGATGAATCTACCCCTAACACTCTGGTGGATGGGGTTAGTGGGTAATACGTGTTCAAGCCCTCACCGAATCCTGGCACAGAAGGGAATTTAACCCAGGTCTCCCACATCGCTGCTGAGCACACTACCCATGACTGAAAAGGTATAGAGATTTTGGTAAAGGCCTTGTGGCTTTCCTGTGTTAGGTGCATCTCCCTGCCCAGCCTGCTGGCTTTATGAATCCCATTTAAAGATGTGTACCTCTCCAGGTGAAGTGTACTGGGAACCTTGATGTCTAATGCGGCGCTGTGGCTTCTACTAGGTAGCAAAATATCCAACAGGCAGGTGCTGCAACACCCAGCATTGCAGGGCCAAAATCCTTTTGTGGATTTAGCCAAGGTGCTCTCATATACACAGTAAACAAGCTGGAAAAACATAGTAAATTTTCTTTTCCCTTGCTAATTACTTTGGTTACAATAATTTTAGGGGTCAATTTTACTGGAAGAAGCTGACCTTTTAATATATCTGCATGCACAGCTGTGGAGGACCCTTTTGTGATATCTTTTATTGACAAACTGTATAGCTGGGAGAGAAGTTAGACATGATTTTGAACACTTTCTCAGTGTCGTTTAAGACCCAAACTTGCAATTCTCTGCTCAGATGCAATAGAGGGCCTTCAACAGATGATTCATTTCCACCAGCATAACCAGCCTTTACAATGCTATAAGCAAGATGTGGCTAGAGGGTATACAGCCCTAAACCATGGTAATGTACTCAAGTCCGGTACAGAATTACCTTACAAAAGGTCAGAGGTAAAGTGACACCAGTGTAAATTACAGAACTTCAATAGATGGCTTGCCTGGAATTACAAAACCTTAAGCCGTTATGAAACTTTTCAGATCATCAGATCATAACCCTTTTCTGCTACAGCAGGCTGAAATCTTTGTAGCACTTAGTACTACTGGCTTGAATGATAACAAGACTAATGGAAAAGGTGATGGGTGCTGAGTTTGGCCCGGGGGTGTTAGGGCAAATATTTGTCAAATTTCAGCTCATGTGGGCTTCAAGGGAAACAAGAAGAGCTCCTGTTTTTGGGCATGAGTTCATGGGAAGGCCCTCCTCACTGAGTGGTTCTGCTCATAACAAAGGCAGCAGGAAGCTGCTTTCCATCCTGGGGAGGAACAACAGACATGAGTCTGTCTTTGGAGCACCTTACTGAGGGGAAATGAGGGCAAGTGGAAAATATGAAAAGACAAGCTTAGAAAATCAACAGGGGAGCTCAAAGTTGGTAGGGAGGCAAGCAGAAAACCAGAGTTGAAGAGCAAATGGTGAAGGTTCTTCGAACTAGGTGAAGGCAAGCCAGAAGCCACACTAAAAGTGGAGGAAAATGAGGCTGTGTTGAAACAAGATGGGCAATGCATAAAAAGAGCCAAACCCCAAAGAAAGTAAAGTTGCTGTGTGTATACACAGTAACATAATTGTGTTTGTGGGGGTGATTGGGGCAACAGCCCCAGGTACTGCCTTGGGGGTGGGGGCTTAGAAAGAGGCAGCAGCTGGAGCAGCAGCTGGTTGTGCCACCTCTATCAGCATTGTGGCTGCCAGTGCTGCCCTGTGCATTGCTGCTGCGCTGCACTCCTATGCCTCTTTGTATGTATATATATTGTTATGGGGCTGACTGGCTTTTACTGTTTGCCCTCAGCCCAAAAATACCCTGGCTGCAGCCCCATTTATGTCCTCTGAACCTACCCCATGTTTTCTTTTTATTTAAACCCCCAAATCTCTTCATTGAACTCAATTTAGTCTTCCACCTTTTTCACAGGTTTGGGCCCAACCCCTCTGATTTTTGGTGCTTCCTAACTACAACCATAATTCTAATTCTTCTCAGCACTTGTCTTTCTCTTGCCCAAGGGATTAATGTTCATTCTAGAGCTTGCAAAGAAACCAAATGAATGCTTCATCTGAGGGCTTTCATCCTCAGACTCTTCATCTTCAAAAGAGAAATCCCAGTAGTAAATGTTGGCCCTGTGCTGCATGTTTTAACATTCACCACATGCAGTTTGCAGCACCACAAAGAAGTTTGTGGTGCTACAAACTACTTGTATCTGCACATCTGGATGTGTCTGTAGGGTATGTCTAGACATGAAGGCACGTGTGCTTGCAGCAGCTCAAGTGGCAGCAGCAAAAATTTGTGCTGGACATTTGTGCCTCACCACATGTGCCTGAACATGCACTTTGGTGTGGGGCAAATTTTGCTGCTTGGGGCAAACTGACCCTTCAGCCAGGGGGACCTAGAGGCTGGGGCCAGCATGTGTCCTGGCCCCAGCAGTATAAAAAGCTGCCCTGGTGAGCAGCTCAGGGCTACTTGCCCCCAGGAGCTTCTGAGGCCTGGCCAGTTGGTATCTGGGGACACTAGCCCCCTGTGCCAACTGAATTGCTGCAGCAGCCCTGACCTAGAATGGCCCATGCACCCTCTACCTAGTGCAGCAGTCTGGCAGTGGCGGCTCAGCTGCTGCATGGCTGTGACTTGCTGCCACCTGTGACGGCATCTGCCCCCTTGGACCTGCAGCCCTATGGCTGCATGCCTGCCAGACCCAGATGGGGACTGCATGGCCTTCTGGGCTGTGGGATGGGCACTGCAACAGAGCCACTTGCACCTCTGAGTGAGCTATCAGTGGGCCATGGCTGCACAGCTGGCCTTTGAGGCACTGCTGTCATGTCTTCCAGGGCCCCCAGTACAAATTTAAGGTCCGCACTGCAAATATGCAGCACAGGGAACATTTTCTTGTTCATGGGGTGCCTTCTGTGGTGTCTCAGACTCATTTGAGGCACCGCAACAGACATGTGCAAGGTCATGTGGACATGGCCATAGAGTGTATTTAGCATGGCAAAGCTTTCATGAATATACTGTGCTCTTGTGACTGAGCCCTTTCCAGGATTGTTCTTGCAGGGTAAAACTATACCAGCCTCTAGGAAGAGTTCTCCTCCAAAAACTATTTTGTCTCAGGAAAGTTAAAGCACCCAGAAAACCCTGTGACTGTAGAATTGCCCAGATGACTGGAGCGAGAAAAACTGATCTGTGAACCAAGGCTCTAATTCAGCAAAAGCACTTTACATTTATTTAACTTAAGTGTACTGTTATGTTTTACTTCACTAGGATGTAAGTACACTCTCAATTTTAAGCATGCACTGAAATGCTATGCTGACTAAGGACAAAGTTATTCAAATGCTAAATATTAAGCATATACTTTGCTGTTCGGGGCTCCAAACTTAGCTTTCCTACAGTGATTTCTGTGCTTACAGTTGATTCTTGATTCAAAAAGGTCAAAAGTTTACATCAGTCTGGGTGGCTCCACAGGCAAGCGTGATTAAAGCACTCCAGTTTCTGTAGCGAATGGCACACAAGATGGTGACATAGTTAGCCTCATTTCAACTGCCTTTGATCTCCCCCTGGTTCAAATGGCCAGGTACCATTTATAGTTGGGTTGACCAGGGATTGCCTGAGTCTGAAGCAAAGCCCAAACTCATATCTCTTAGAGGCTCTGCCACTACTTGCTTCACTCAGTACAGGAACAGCTATGGTTCATTATTTATGTTGTGGTAGCACACCAATGTCCCTTTTAGCACTGAGGTCCATTGCATTCTAGCTAGTGCTATTCTCTCATGGCATGACACCAGTTGAAGCCAAGAAGCATAGCCTGCATGAAAATAAAGTTCTGTTTTGTAAATAAATCAGCTGAATTCTTTTGAGCCTCCGGTGCATTTAATTGGAGTTTTAGAAGAACACTCAAGTGTATTCTGATAGCAGCTAAACAGATCCACAAGTGAGGTGGTGGTATGTCATGACTTGAGGTCATAAGAACATCATATTCCACTGCAATATTTTAGCTGCTTGTGTAAGCATCTCATGTGTTCAGTTCTCCTGCATGAGACCTCATGGCAGAAGCTGCAGTGAAATCAGTGTAAAAGAAAAGAAGCAGTACTCAAGCTGGGGAACTGGGCTGAGACAAAGGCTCGGTGAGATTTTCCTGTATTTCTAAATATTTGCATTGATTGCTCTGAGGCCTTAGGTGTTGTCTAGTTAATCATTGTTGCTGTTGCTGTACTAAGACAATGGTTGATGAGAGCTGATAAGAAAAATGAAGAGACTGATTTGTTTAACAAGTTTGCCTATGATACTGTGTTCCAATCATAGGGACACCAACTGATGGGATTGTACTCTGTTAGGAGTATATTTCCCAGTAGAGTATGGACACTTTTTCACTTGAGAATTTACATTTTTCCCATCTATGCTTTGGGCTTCATGCTAAATCACTGATGCAGGGAGACCTTCAGCATCCTTCAAGCACCTCTTCTAAGTTTTGTGCCCCAGTAAGTTCTTTCTTTTGACTACCTGAGCGGTTTTGCTATTCTTGAACACGGGATGGGGAGCCAGGAAGCTCTGGGTTCTAATCAGTGCTTTGATACTGACACCTCTGTGGCCCTTCCCTGTACACAATACTGTACAAGATTAACAATTAACAGTAATGAGATGGGCTGCCAGAACTGGAGAACTATTTATTACAGTAGGGCCCATATTACTGTTGGGTATGATTGCATCAGCATCAGCGACGGAGAGAACATTTTGTAAATGCCTTCTAGGGCAGACAGAGCCCAAAGTACAAATCTTACCCTTAATTAACCTGTGTAACTTCACTAAACTCAGAGCAATAGTATCTGGAAACTAAATGTGATTATTAACCTCTCTGCCCTGGATTTTAAAATAATGGTTCTTCATATTAGGCACTGCTAAATAAGTGACTAGATTTCTAGGGTGTGAAGCCTCACCGATTTCAGTGGAAGCCACAGGCACTACTAAGTATGGACTCAGCAGCCTAATTTTAGACACCTGGGTTCAAAAATCCGGTCTTCGAGTTTCCCATCTCACAGGGAAGTTGTGAGGACTTGTTAATTAACATTTGCAAGTCATTTCCATATCACATGTGCCAAGCCTTAATACTGTTGCATTCATTTGAGTCAGCAAGGCCCTGGATCTTTCCAGGCGTCCTTTTCCCCCTTAATGCTGCAATCTCTCGCACCCGATCACTTATCTCCAAGTCAGTGGCAGCACACTTGAAAATAGGTGTCTTATGTGGCTCCACCAGGGATGGTGATTCCTGGCAGATGAAATTCATTAGGGAAACAGAGTTAAACATCACGGTTCATGTCCCTTTGCTAATCCAGTAATCGGCACTTGTCAAATACTGTGAAGCTCTGGCCAAATCCTGCACTGTAATGAGCAGAGGAGGCTTTACCACAGCAGTAGATGGCTAATGGGCAATAATGAAGCACGGCTCATATTAAGAGTCATAAAAAAGCATAAGGATGTACAATGTATGCCAAAGAATAAACAGTTTAGTTACCTGTGACATTTCGTACAGTTACTGACAGGATCTCTCTCTCTCAACACATGCAAACATCTTCCTATTGCATGAATCACAGAACCATAGAAAAGTAGGGCTAGAAGAGACCTCTGGAGGTCATCTAGTTCAGTGATTCGCAACTTTTCTGTGCCAGGACCCATTTGTAAACATTGATGGCCAGTCCTGACCCACTGCCCCCATCCCCCCAGCGTGTGGGGCAGCAGGGTGTGTGCGGAGGGCATGGGGGACCCCAAGCCACCCCTTGCAGGCTGGAAATCTGCCAACCTGCAAGGGAAGATGCAATGGTTTCCCACATTTTTCTCCTTTGAAGGAGAATCCATTTTTAAAGTTTGTTGATCCATTTTTCAAATGTAAAGTTTGCGACCCTTTCACATATTCTTGTGACCCACTGTTAGTCCAACCACCTGTCTGAAGTAGGATCATCCCTATTAGAGGTGCACTGATATATTTGTTGCCTATTGGATTGGCACCCATAAAAGGGAAATGACATGTTTTGGCTGTTGTAGCCAATAATGTTTACTGATAATTATGCCTTCTGGCCAGGGTCTCAGATACCTGGGTTCCCTCTCACCCATGGGTTGGGGCCCCTGGATGCCTGGGTTCCCTTCCATGAGCCGGAAGCATGGAGGGCCTGATCCGGATGCAGGGGCCCAAGCCATTTTCTATCCCCTCACTAGCAGGCCAGCTTGGGCTGGAGTGGTGTGGAGTAGCTGGTGTAGAGTCCCTCATGCTGGAATGGCGTGGGCTGTGGGCTAGGGCTGGGGTGGGTGCTGTGAAAGGTGGTGAGTGCCTCGGAGACCTGACTGGGGCGGGGAGGGGCAGCCAGAGCTGCCCGGCCCAGCCCAGCATACCTTGGCCCGCATTGCATGGGGGCCCGGGGGCCAGAGGCAGAGCCTGGCAGGGGCTGAGACAGCTGCTCCCCCCAGCTGTGTGCAACTGGATCCTCCCACAGCCCAGCCAGGTTCTGCCCTTGCTGGGGCTGGGTCCAGATCGGGTACCAGGTCCTAGCCCATTAAACCTCCCCCATGAGACATGGGGGCTTGCCCTGCCAGAATTACCAGGAGGACAAGGGGTCCTTCCCCCTGCTGGAGTCCAGCTCCTGGGACCTGAAGCCCAGCTGTGGAGGATGAGTGGTTTGGCTTCTCTATGCTGGGAGTGGTCCCATGGCCCTGCCCTGGGCAGGGGCAGGAAAGAAGGAAGCCTGGCCCAGAGGCCACCCAGCCCTGAGCAGCCAGGAAGGCTCACACCTTTCCCCTCATCCCTGCTGCACAGGCTCAGGCAGCTGCCCCTGTGCTGGGGTTCAAGGGCACCGTGTGGAAGAGCAGGGGCTGAAAGGCTCCGCACAGCTAGGCACTGCTAGGCCAGCCCCACCTGCTGCAACTGGCACAGGCACTCTTACACGTGCTCCGGGGCTGGGGGAGGGCGGAGCTTTAATTAGAGTGGCTCTGACAGCCACTCTAATTAAAGTGCCGCAGCATCTCCTGTATCAGCGCCCCTGCGTTTAAAAATGGAGGTGGGGGTGCTTGAACTAGAACTCGTTCAACGAGCCATTTTTTAAGCATGGGGATGCTGATACATGAGATATAGGAGGCTGCTGCAGCACGCCAACAAAAAAGGTTTATTTATGTCAGTAGTTTAAAATGCCTTGCATTATTACTAAATATCAGCTATCAGATTGCCATTGGCTGATATGGTTGGTTAATAATCGACTGTCAGTATCAGCCAAGAAAATCTTCATTGGTGCACCCCTAACTCCTATCCAAACCGTTCCATACAAATCCTTGCCTCAACTAGTACTAAAACTACACAGTCAACCCTGCTGCACAGCCACAAGGCATACAACTGTAACCTGGCAAAGGTAAAGCAGGGGGACGTTGGCAGTCAGTGACCTGCTGCTGCAAGAGTTTTTAAAATACACTTGAAAGATCCCAGGAAGAGGGCCACACCCCACACTGTAGGAAGACAAAACCCCGCACAGGAGGAGAACAAATTGCCTTTCTGGCCCCATGTGGCAACCAGCAAAATCCAGAAGCATGGACAATACCGGCAGTAGAACAGGGGCATAGTTACTCCTAAATCATCCCTGACCAGTGCTTGTCCAACCTCTTCTTGAACACCTGCCGTAATGGAGATTCTATAACTTCCCGAGGCAGCCTAGTCTATTCTGTTCTACTACCTCGCTCTTCTAATCGTGAAGAAGGTTTTTCCCTGATATCCAATCTAAACCTATGTTATTTGCAACTTGAAGATATTAGTCTGAGTCCTGTTCTCTGCAGCAAGAGAGAAAAGGTGTTTTCCCATTTTTTATGGCAGTCTTTCACATTTTTATTGTTGTTGCCTGCTTCTGGACCCTCTCTAACTTCTCCATGGCCTTTTAAAAACGTGGAGCCCAAAACTGCACAAAATACTGTAGGTGAGGCCTAACCAGTACCAAATAAAGAGGCACTAACACCTCCTGTGTATTGCACCTAATGCTTCTACTGATGTAGTCCAAAATTGCATTTGCCTATTGTGCAGCTTCATCACACAGCAGACTCGTATTGAGTTTGTGATCTACTAAGGCTCATAGGTCCTCTTCTGTAGTGCTGCCATCCAGCCAAGTGTCACTTATTTTGTATTTGTGCTTTTGACTATTCTTCCTGAGGTGTAGCATCTTGCATTTGTCAGCACTCATCACGTTAACTCCAGATCCACTTTCCAGTCTGTCAGAATCCTACTGAATTGTGTTCATATCCTCCAGGTTGTTCTCAAGCCTTCCCAGTTTCAGGTTGTCTGCAAAGTTGCTCAAGAAGCTCTCAATTCCAGCGTCCAAACCATTAATAAACATGTTGGACAGCACTGGGCCCAGGACAGACCCCTCTGGAATTCCACTCAAAACCCCTGCCATTCTGACACGTAACTATTTAAAATCATCCTTTACTTTGCAGCTATTGAACCCATTGTCTATCCAACTTGTAGTAGCTTTGTCTAGCCTATATTGCTTAAGTTTGTTTATGACGAGGTGGTGGGGGACTTTGTTCAAAGACTTACTGAAGTCTAGATACATTCTATCCACTGAATTCCCTTCATTCACCCAAAGGGTTATTTTGTTGAAGGAGATCAAATTTGTTTGGCACAATTTGCTCATAGTAAATGAGAGCTACTTGTGTTTAGCCTTTCCTTTTCTAGGTGCTTGCAAATGGACTTCTTTACAATATACTCCAGTAACAGGTACCAAGGTGAGGCTAACAGCTCTATAGTTCTCTGGGTCCTTCTTTTGCCTTTTTAAAAGAATGGCACTATATTATTTTGTTCTTTTCCAGTCCTCTCGTACCTCGCCCATCTCCCACAACTTCATAAATATTGCCAAGGGGTCTGAAATCTCTTCTTCCA
Organism: Alligator sinensis; assembly: GCF_000455745.1. NCBI lineage: Eukaryota > Metazoa > Chordata > Crocodylia > Alligatoridae > Alligator > Alligator sinensis. The sequence continues at coordinate 1,719,218 of NW_005842280.1, read as the reverse complement.
GTTCCTTCAGAACTCTGGGATGAAGTCCATCATGATGTGCTGGCTTGATTTCATTTAGATTCATCAAAAGCTCTACAATGGGCAAATGCAATTTCCTGTCTGATCCCTTATCCAAATAATTCTTATTAGCTGTCTGGTTACACCCTAATTTTTTGAGAGGCAAAGTAGCTGTTGAACAGCTCTGCCTTTGCATCTTCTGTTAAGAGTGTAATATATGTGTTGTGTAATGTAATGCCTTGTGTGCATTGGAAATGTAATATGAATGTGTAACAGAAGGGGAAACTCTGCGGAGTCCTGCTGGTTGTGACCCTGGACTACAAATCCCAGAGGTACCTGGAAGCAGGAAGATGAAGTGATGAGCAACCCTGCAGAGTCCTGCTGCTGTGATTCTGGACTGCAAGTTTCCCCTGGCATTTTAACAGAGGACCCAAAGTTTCCTTCATCTTTCTGGCTTAAATATTTATAGAACCTCTTCCTGTTGTCTTTAACCTCCCTTGCAGATGAAAATCATTTGTACCTCTGTCTTTCTAATGTTGTCTCTGCAAGTTCTTGCTATTTCCTGGTTACCTGCCCATCTTTCCATTACCTATATGCTTTCCTTTTGCATTTGAGGCATCCTAGATGCTCCTTATGCAGCTACATTAGTCTCTTACCATTCTTCTTGTGCTTCTGTTGTATCAGAATGGCTTTTTAATGAACTTCCAATACTATGCCCTTTGGAAACCTTTCAACCTCCTGGGCGCCTTTATCCTTCAGTCTGTCCTCCCCTGGCACCAGGCCAATTGTCTCCTTGAATCAGTTGAAATCTGCCTTTTGAAATCCAGTGTCTTAGTTCTTCTGACCTCATGCTTTCCCCATCATAGGACCATGAATTCTATCATATCATGAGTCCTTTGTCTGAGTTTAGACATGGCCCCTATGTAAACCCTGAGGGGCTGTTGCAGTAATCTTAATTCCTCTGCATTTTGTTCCTTGTTATACTGAGTGCCTCCTTTATCTCTCTCTCTCTCTCTCTCTCTCTCTCTGTATATGTATATACAGTATGACACAAGCTGCCTGACTTGTTGAGTGGCTCCTATAGCCTTATTGCTTCATTACTGTTAAATAGTAGGTGTAAGGAAGATGAAAGTAATCCCATCACTTATTCTGTCAGGTACTCAGCACTGTCTGTGAAGAACTAAGCATCCTGAAAATGTAGGAGATTTCATGAGCTCTAGCATGAGGCAGCATCTTTCAACAGGGTGAAAAAACTCCCTTTTTTCCTATTTTAATCCTATTATAAATGGGATTGAATTAATTGATAAACACTGGGAGTTGGCCAGAAGATGAAACTCATCATACAAAACACTTGGGAACTTGGGGGAAATTAGAAGTTGGATTCAAATGCAAATGCCCCAGTTTGTTCATTTCATTTTAATGGTCTGAAGGAGCACCTATCATTGAACCTTGGATAGCTCAGATCCAGCCTAAGATCTTAATATAAATTTTACTGCTTCGGCTTATCAAAAGTATGTATGATTTTGCTGAATCAGTGGTTGTCAAACTCTAGTTCATAGTCTGCAGGGATCTAGCTGGACATGCACTTCTAACTTCTCACGTTTTTCCAGCTGCTACAATGAATTAAAAGAAGTTAAAATACATCAAATGCTTTCCTGATATTATTTTTCCATGTAAGGAATAGGTATATTTGTCCCACAGACATTATGGGCGCACCCAGATGAGTGCAGTTGTGTGGTATGTGGTGCTGCAAACACGTTTGCAGTGCCATATACCGCAGTCCAGTGTTCTCTGCACTGCAAGGGCACACTGCTTGAGCATGCACTATACTGGGTTTTATTCCATAGGGTTTTTTGACCCCTGCATATCCAGCGGTCAAAAAAAACAGAGAAAAAAAACAGTGCAATGCAAGCTTGGCCAGTGCATGCTGCTGAAAAGTGGAGCCGGGCCACCCGGAGCAGTGCTGTGGTTGCCAGCCAGGCTCCGTACGGCAGAATCACCATGGCTGCATCCCCAGGAGTTCCCCAGGTAAGGCTGCTGGGGCCAGTCCAGTGCTGGCCCCAGCCTCCCCTACCCAATCTGAGGCAACTTGCCATGTTCCAGAGTATGCATGAAACAGGCATTCCCTGGGGACAAGTAGCGGCGGTACAAGGTATACCACCGCTAATTGTCCCTGGGGAACCAAATGTCCATGTATGTCTGGACATGCCTTATGGGCGCGTCTACACATGCAGCTCAAATAGCAGCAGCACAAATTTGTGCCGGAGATTTGTGCCTTGTCCCATAACAAAGTGTATGTTCAAATGGCCAGGTCAGCCACCTTGTCTGCTTTCCAGCTGGGTCCCTGATGCTGGCCCTGGGGAGGTTCCTCCGCCTGGGTCTTGCTGCTTGTCTCACCAGCAGAGATCCTGGTGGTCACTGTTTAAAAATTACAAATTATCTGATAAAAAACCCAAATTCTCTCATTAAAACACCCAAAATCTGTGTTCCTCTGTGATTAAAATGAAATGCCACTATATATAGAGAGATCAGTTGGGCAATGTTTTATTGATATATTTACAATTTTAAAGCAATTTGGAAGCCTACCAGTGCCTCTATCATCGTAATAAAAAATCTAAATATCTGTACACTTTGGCGTTTGCTTTTGGTATTTTTATCATAGAAAATCAGAGCTCTCCCTGCCCCCTTCACTCACCCAAATGTGGAGCACTGAGCAGCACTGATATGCCAGTGCCCTGCCCCTGCCCTTACCCCTCCCTTTCAACCCCTCCCCCCCAGTACCCCTTACTCCTGATCCTCAGCCCCTGTCTGTCCCCCACTAGCTCCCTCCCAGCCACAGCTCTGTCCCAGCATCAGGACATGGGTCCAGCTGCAGTTGCCCTTGCTGTTCTTCTCCCTGTGTCTGTGCCCAGGCCCCAGTGATCCCCATGCTGTTCCTGGAAAGCCCTCAACTGAGGTCAGGGACTGGGCTGGGCAACCCTTTCCCTTCCAGCCTGGCCTCCCCCTGCACAGGCTGCTTTAGCAGGGTGGGGGGGCTCTAAGCCTGGGTCTGGTGGCCTTTCCTTCCAGGAGCCCCCCACCCGCAACCCATCTCTCTCTGCCTCACACACACACCTCTGCTGCCACCTCCACCTCTTCCCCTAGCCCATCACACCCCCAAGTGGTTCCTGGGACCAGGAGCCCCCCACCAGGCTGGGGCCAAATATCCCAGCACTGGTGTGGGCATGGGGCAGGGCTGCAGTACAGAAGTTGCTCCTGCAGCCGTGGTTCCTGCCAGCAGGTCCCATCTCATCCCGTTTGGTGGCTGGGCAGGCAGGATGTGAGATTTGTGCGGTGGATGTGAGGTTTTTTGGGGAGAGGCTGTGGGAGTTGTGGGTGGGTGTAGGGTATCTGGGGGTGAGGCTTGTGGGGCTCTGGATTGGCTGGGTATATGGGTGAGGGGTTTATGGGGGTAGTTTTTGGGCGTGGGGTTTGTGGGGGAATTGTGGAAATGTGGGGGGGACTGTTTGGGAGGGCTGGGTCCTCTGCCCACCCACCTACCTGCCCAAAAGGTGCACAGCACCCGCCCCCCACAGCAGCACAGGCCATTGGGGGCACAGGGCCCACTGCTGCTGTGGGGGGAGAGGGCTGTGCACTGTGCAGGGGGCAGGGGACCCACCCCTCCCTTCTCCCCCACCCTCACATCCCTACTTACCTAGGATGGCGCCTGGGTACGGCTCATGCTGCAGTCTTGCCCCACTCCTAATTGCCCCAGCATGCTGAGGCAGTGTGCTGGGGCAGCAGGGGAAGTGGGCAGCCAGATGCCAGAGCATCTCTTTGGGGGACTCAGCCTCCAGTTGCCTTGGGGCCTGCTACAGGAGCGTGCCTTGCTCCACTTGTTTTCCGCGGGGTTTTTTTTTTGGATACCTGGATTTCCAGGTATCAAATTCAGACCCTCCACTGCAAATATGCAGTGCGGGGAACATTTTTTTGTTTACAGCGTGACTCTTGCAGTGTCTCAAACTGGTTTGAGATGGCGTAACAGGCATGTGCGCACTCATCTGGACATGCCCTGTGGGTGCATCCAGATGTGCATGGACATTTGGTTCCCTAGGGACAACTAGCAGCGCTCCACCTTGCGCTGCAGCTACTTGTCCCCAGGGAATGCCCATGCCACATGCAGTTTGGCGTGCAGCAAGTTACTCCAGGGGCAGTAGGGGAGGCTGGGGTCAGCACTGTGCTGGCCCAGCAGCTTTACCTGTTGCCCTGGGGGCTACCCAGGGCTGCAGCCATGGCAATCACAACGGGCAGAGCCTGGCCAACAGCCGCAATGTGGCTCTGGGCGACCTGGCTCCGCTTTTCAGCAGCACATGCTGCTCAAGCATGTGCTGCACTGGGATTTTTTTCTGCAGATTTTTTTGACTCTGGATATCCAGGGGTCAAAAAAAACCCCACGGAAACCCCTCCCGGCACAGTGCATACTTGGGCAGCTCGCCCTTGCACTACAGAGAACACCAGACTGCAGTATGTGGTGCTGTAAACGTGTTTGCAGTGCCACATACCACACAACCGCACTCATCTGGATGCATCCTATATGATCTAAAGCAGGAAGGGAGTTGGTCTGCACGACTGCAAATAGGAGAAGTGGTCCATAGTTAGGAAGTTGTAGCTTGCTTATTGGTTAGTTTTCCCCACAAGTTATATTTAGAAGCATTTTTTCTTAACAAGAGCTTAAAAAGCAAATTCAGATGTTGTTTCACCCTCTCTATGTTGTTCTATCACAAGTTGATCTGTCTGACATAATGCAGTAATATGTTATTAAAGAATAAGTATGAATTAAATAGAAGGTGCAGGTGCTTCTTTGAGACTCCCCTATGCTAAAGGATGGGCAAGTTGCCTTTGAAAAATTAAAATCTGGCTTTCACTAAAAAACTTCAAACTGAGATTTTCTTTGAGAGTCCAAACATGCCAGATTATTTCCTTAAATAGGTTAAATAAATTTTAGTACTGTAGTTTTACTATAGTAAGAAGATGGTTTTTGGTAAGTTTACGAACATCATCATATGACAGGGTTACCTCCAACGATAGAAGACTAGATTCAGTGGTCTATGGCAGTGGAGGCCAACCTTTTTGGCAGGCATTGCCACAAATTAGCTCTCTAAGTGCCACTCTGATCCCCTTTCTCTGCCCGATGGGCTTTGCTGCTTTCTGCTTCCTGCCTTGTGCTTCCTGCCTGACCTGTTGCTCTGTTTTCTGCTCCCTGCCCATCTGCCACTGTGCTGTCTGTCCCCTCCCTGATCTGCCACATGCCACACACAGAGACTGCCCATGCCTCCTGTGGCACCCCTGGTCTCTGGGGTCTTTTTCAGTCCCACGTTCCTGTGGTTCTTTCTGTGTGTCATTATTGTTTGCCAGCTTTGTGACTCTTGGTCCCATTTGGAACCGTCCATGGAAGAGACGGAGCCTTGCACGATAGTTCTGGTTCAATTGAAGGCAGGACACACCAGGAACCTTACAAAACAATATATCCCTGGGAAATAACCACCTCAACTGCCACCACAGGATACGAGGCATAGTATTTCAATACAGGACATGACATTTACTTCACTGGCACCTTGCTAACTTCTACCTGCTCACTTGTCTGAGATTAGCAAAGTTTTCGATGACTGATTATAATACATTAATTTTTTTCTTGACGTCCCTCCTCTGCCCCTCAACTTCCACCCTTCCCTCTTTTTTAGGTGGAAAGTTTTTGTGCTTGGGGCACTAAATGACACTTATCTTGCTGGGATCCTTTGACCCCAGCTGACTTCCTGCCCCTGGGGCAGGGGGCTGGACTCGAGGATCTTCCAAGGTCCCTTCCAGCCCTAATGTCTATGAAATCTATGAAATGTCCATTACAGTTCTACAGATGCCAAACTAGGACAGAGCTATTGTTGGTCATGTTTTATTTCTACATAGTTGTGAAGTCTTACATCCTACCTCTAGGGGTGGCCAGTAGCTGATGGCTCAGAAGACTCAGAGGATAAGCCCAAGACCAAGCAGTAAAAATCCCTTCATAGGACCCTGAGTCAGTTTGTACAGTGTGGTGTATAGGGAATGGAGGAGAAAGGCGGTTCCTTCTTCATTCCTGGAATTTATCCTGAAGCCGGGAACTGGTTCTCCTCATGAAGGACAAATATTAGAGCATATACACTAATCCAGACCTTTAACATAAAGCAGGGCAGCCCAACTGATGGCCCAGTGGCTGCATGTGGCCTGCATGGAATTAATTTGTAGCACCCATGCTCCTGGCCTGGGCAATTCTCTCCCCATTGCTCTCCTAGGATGACCGTCTGTCCCTAACTGGGACTGTATCAAGGCCATTTTCAGGATGGTGTTCAAGTGCTTGTCCCTGGGTGCCTCTGTGTGTTCATTAATGCGCTGTAATTGGCACTACTGCGCACTAGCACAGATGAATGCTTTTTTGTGATGTCAACCTACATTAGAGTGTCTACTGTGCACATTAGCATTGTTTTTGCCATCCCTGCTAATGTACAACAGAATTAGCAGTCTGTGCATTAACCATCTTGTGTAGATGTGCCCACTGAGTCTTGAGTGCAGTTTTGACTCATTGATGTTCGTCATTGAGAAGACATGTTCACACTCATATGTTTTCACATATGCAGATAGCATCCTTGATGCAAAGGATTTCATTGCTGGATAGTTTTCTCCCAGGTATTGATAAAATGTGTGAATCCCAACTGTTGGGAACCATTCTTCAGCCCAATGTTACAATGAAGATCAATGAGTTCCATTTGCAGATCCTGAGGGGCATCCATAGGGACAGAGAACAGGGTGCTAAAAAGCCTGAACTTGGCTTCATGGCTCTAATATTTAGAGAACCTATCCTGGAATTTGTGCCTGAGATTCGCGATCTTGGCTATATATTTCTCCAAGCCCTCCCCACCTTCAGTCCCAGTGATACTGAGCTGTGACTTCAATGGGGAGGGAATTGCTTATTGCACTGAGAAAGCTGTTTCTCCTAAAGAGACAGCCTCCTTTCAAGGGCACACACAATATCATAAAACTTGGTCACAACCTGGTTCTGACTTTGCGGCCTTGTGTTCAGAGTGCTTAGATGCTCCAGTATGTCGACCAAGAAGGCAGGGTCTTGCAGTCATTTTTCATCTTGAAGTTCAGCTATGAGTTTCTCTTTCTCACTTACAAATCTCATGTCACAGTTTGAAGAAGCCCTTTAAGACAGCTCAATGACACAGACACTGCACTTCAGCATAATAAAACATTCCACAGTGAAAATCCAACATGTGGCTGAACTGATGTTTGGAAGCCTCAGCTCAAAAGACATTTACTATTTTTTTCTACCAAGCATTTATCTCATGGTCCATGCCCAGTGTTCTGGCATGGAGAGATTCCTGATGCAGAATGCAATGACAACATAAAACTCATGGCCTGGATTGACACACTGTACTTTGCTCTTAAATTTCACTACAAATCCTGCCTTCCTTCCCACCATGGAATGAGCCCCTATTTGTTGAAATATTCATTGATCTTTTCTAGTCCACACCTAATTTGTCTGAAGCTGTGGTCATACTGTTAGCAGTATCGTTTCTTGTAGCTGTTTTATTATTGGCACTAATTCCACAAATTCCTCTCATATTCATACCTTGATTGACACCCTGAACAAACACAGAGGTGTGCAGTGTCACACATGCCTGTGCTTTCATCAGCTGCTATTGAGAAAGAAGCAAACATTTTTTGCCTTGTTCTGGAGTTGACTCTGCAAATTATCAAGTCAGTCACAGATTTTGTTGGCTGATGGATTTCTTGCGGCTGGTATTTGCAAAAGCTTGCTGTTTCTCTGGGGGTACAACATCTGCAGCTTTCATCATACATTTCTTCCAGAACTCTCCTTCAGCAAAGGGCTTTGAAGACGTAGCTATTTTCTGAGAGAGAACATAGCTAGTTCTGTCACTCATGTGATGTACTTGTGTGAAGATAAATTGTTGCTTTTTCAACAAATGTTCAAATTCACTCAGTTTGCCTTTTCATAGTTTTCCAGTAAGCTTGTCATACTGGACACCATGGCATGACTTACAATGTCTCACAGGGGCAGAAGTTACACATAAAACCAGTATAAGAAATTGGAAACTGGTTCAAATCTGTAACGCAACAGAAGTTCAGTCCACATAAACCACTTTCTAAATAGCTGAAACTGGTTTATGGCCTGGATAGATGTAGTATCAGACTTAACTGATTTAGATTAAATCAGTTTATTCAACTTCTGCCTCAGATCCCCTCCATTTAAGTAAACTCACAGCATCCCAGGATGCTTTGCACTTTCCCCACAAGCCACACACTCTTGCAGGGTGGGCAGACTAGCTTTGGCCTAAGCAGTTTGCTCCAGCCAAACAGGGAGGTGTGCTCTAATGCCCCAACTTCTAGCCTGGGGCACTGCAAGCTTGTGGCTGTGTTTCTGGAAACAAAAGTGAATGTCTGTTCACTTACTGGTTCAATCTATGCAGCTTAAATTAACCTGTGAAGACTGAATCATTTCAGCTTCAGACTTGTTTACTGTCTGTACTTAGCCCTAATGGGCCCATCCAGATGAGCGTGCACGTGGCTGTTATGGCAAACTGGTTTGAGACACTGCAAGAGGCACACTAAGAATGGAAAAATGTTCCCCGCACTGCATATTTGCAACACAAACTCTAAATTTCATACCTGGATTTCCAGGTATCAAAAAAAAGGCAGCACAAGGCACGGTCCTGCAGTGTACCTTGAGGCAAGCAGAGACTGGGTCCTCCAGAGACACTCTGGCATCTGGCCAGAACATCTATAGTGCCTCTGCTGCCCCAGCACTCTGCCTCAGCATACTGGGGCAAACAGGAGCAGAGCAAGGCTGTGGCATGACCTGGACTTGGGCACTGTCCCTGGTAAGTAGGGATGTGGGGGTGTGTAGACTCTGGGTGTGGGGGGGTTGTGTGGGGTGAGGGACTGCTCGAGGGGGCATGGGTCTACTGCAGAGTGCACAACCCTCCCACAGCAGCAGTAGCTATGGGGTGCTCAGGGCCCAGTCCTGGCAGAGCCCTCCATGGTGCAGTGCCGCCCTGTCCACCTCAGACCCGGCACCACCTGTGCTGCATGTCATGGGCACAGCTCTGCCTGGGCTGGGGCTGTGTACCTTCAGGCAGCACTGGGCCACTCTGGCTGTCATCCGGGGTCCTGTCACCATTCACAGGGGCCACACGTTGGGACCCTGGGTGACAGCAAGACAGCCCAAAGGCACATGTCCATGCCATATGACACAGGTGGCACTGGGTCTCAGATGGCCAGGGCTGTGCCGTGTTGTGTGGGGGCTCTGCCACCAGTGGGCCCTGAGTGCTCGATGGCCACCACTGCTGCTGCTGCGGTGGGGAGGGTGGCATGCTGTGCACCACACGGGGGGCAGGTGGGGGCCCCACCACTCCTGAGCAGCCCCCCCACCCTCACACAGTCCTCACACACACACACACACACACACACACACACACACACACACACAGAGCCCCCACACATAATCTCTACTACCCACAGCTCTCCCACCCCCATGTCCCTACTTACCGGAGACAGTGCCTAGATTTCCTGGTATCAAATTTAAAGTCTGTGCTGCAAATATGCAGCATGAGGAGCATTTTTTCATTCCCAGTGTGCCTTTTGTGGTATCTCAAACTGCTTTGAGATGCTGCAACAGGCACGTGCGTGCTCATCTGGACGTGCCCAATATGTTCTTTGGAAACAGCCACTGCTTGCTTACAAATCAAATGCATGGGCTTTCTATTGACTTCCACGAAGAATGTTTGAGAGCCTCTGTAGTTTGTCCATTTCCGTCTTTAGAGGAACTAGATCTGGGTTACGGGTAACACAAATATATGAGGCGTCACACTTGCTACATTTTTTTATTATGCAACAGGTGACTTAATAATATTGTTACAAACGTGGGTGTAAGTCTTGTAAACAGCAACACTGGCCTTGTGTTTTCAAACTCTTTTTATTTTAATCACCCTGTTAACACAATGTCACCTTACACACAATCTCAATTCTTCACTTGCAACCATTACTGGTCAACAACAACAGCCTACTTCACTTTGCCACTTAAATGTTGCACTTGGTAATTTCGTGAAACATTGCAGTGCTCTTCCTTCCAGAAAGATTTGTTTATAATTACTATGAACTCTCTGGTATTTTTCTTTTTGGCCATGTTAGCAAGGGATAGGGAATGGATAAGAAGGAGCTGAGAGAGAGAAATAGACAGGAGGGTAACATGGAGACAAGTTGCAGTTATTGAGTATTGCCAACCCCACTTTGTCAAAAATCATGAGAAAAACTCTTAAAAATCAAGAGATTTGAAATGTACATTAAGAGATGCGATTTTTGAAGTGTGTGTGGGGGGGGTGGGTTATTTGTGAAGGTGTGGGGGTGTGTGTGTGTGGGGGGGAGGTTTGAAGCCCAGAGATGGGGGGTCCCTGAACACCCTGGCAGGATGCGGGGTACTCTGAGTCAGGAGTGAGGGGCAGCAGCAGGGATGTGGGGGCTGTGGCTTGGGAGTGGGGGGCAGACACCCAGACAGACAGACAGACAGGCACACACACACACACATGCAGACAGGCCGGGTTGCAGGTCACGTGACAGAGCAGTGGGCAGCTTATCCAGAGGTGCGGGTGCGGGGGAGGGGATTGGCTCCCCACCCCTGTGCGCACCCCCAGGGGAGGCATGGGGGGGGCACGTGACCCCCAGATTTGTGCATGGGACAAAGGCAGGCTGCCTGCTGTGTGCTGGGGCTGTGCCCTACTGCCTTTGTCCTGGGAGCCACGCAATGCCACCAGGTGAGCGGAGGATGTGTGGTGGGGCCAGTGCATGGCTCCTGGGGCAAAGGCAGCAGGGCACAGAGCCTCAGCCCAAAGTGGGCAGCTTGCCTCTGCCCCACGTACAAACCTGGAACCATGTGCCCTCCATGCCTCCCCTGGGGATGCACTCAGGGGCAAGGAGCCACCCCGCCCTGCCCTATGTCTCTGGACGAGCCGCCTGCAGCTCTGTTGCACAACCTGCCCTGGCCCAGGGGCTCCATTCATCCCAGTCCATGTCCCACTCCCTCCCTCACTGCGTGGGGGCCTTGATCTGCCCCCTGGCCCCTCCCCTCTCCCCTTACCACAGACTTACTGGCACAGCACTGCTCTACATGTGCCAGAAGAAAAAAATCCTGAGATTTAAGGGTTCTATCTCGAGACCATGAGTCAACGTTAATTTGACTTGGAAATCACAAGTCTTGCAATTTTTGCAAGAATTGACATTACTGAATACTATACAAAACAAAAGAAGAAGAAAGAAGGAAGCTGAGAACAGAGAGAGAAAGATGAAGACAAATAGAAGGCACACACCAGGGGGTGGTCTTGGCTAGGTCAAACAGAGAATGCTATAATCTGGTTTCCAGTAGTGAAGGAGAGTGAGGTCACCTTCAACATTTTTCTACATTAAGCTCATAGAGAATGCTGAAAATTACAAGAGGAAATTTCTGGAAAACAGTGGGCTGGATGTCTCACCTCTGTGGACTATATCCAGCCTGGGGACTAAGTCTGATACCACTGCTCTAACTCAGACCTATCCAACTGGCAGCGTAGGGGCCATGTACAAGGAGTTAAACTGTAGGCCCCAGGCTCCTGTCCAGTCACTACTCCCCACATTGCTCTGGCTGCAGCAGCAGCTGGAGAAAGTCCCTGGGGTCCCCTTCCCTCCTCTGGCTTCCACTTTCTGTCTGCCCACCCCCATGCCCAGGGAGGGGGCAGTGCAGGCTGCTGAGATTGACCCCAAGGTGTGCAGTACCATGGGGGTAAAGGGTGTCTTAGGTGCATAATACTGGTGGGGCATCCACAGAGGAGCACTGTGTAGCAGGGAGGGGTTGCAGGAGTGTTGTGCAGTGTGTGTGGGGGGGTGCTTGTGTGGTGTAGCAGTGGGGGGTGGTTGGTGGGTGCACGGTGAACCAGTGTGCATGGCATCTACTGGGTGTGCAGCCCAAGCGAGACATAGCCTACAGGATGTGTGGCCCATGGGGCATGTAGCCCCTCATCGCTTAGAAGCAGGACAGCCCTTGAAACCATCCCCAATGATAAGGGTGACAGGTTTCAACAGGTGTGACATTCCCTCTGGCAGAGGACAGCAGTTGCTATGTACACAAAGCAGCAGGGTGTAACAACTAGCTCCTGCTGGCTGACATGGCAGCCAATTATATACATGTGGGGAACGGACACCAACCATAAAGGAGGATTCGGAGAAGCTACTCTAGAATACCACAGGGGTAAGCACTAAAAGTCAATATCATTCAAAGAAAGAACATTACAAATACAACCTACACTCCCGTTATGCCATGGTGGTATTCACCAGGGGGTTAAGAGAAAGAGCTGGCTAATTATGGATGGCTTATAGATGAAGACTAAAACAGGAGCACACAATGGGTTATTTCATCATGTTTTCGGGCTGCTTATTTCATATTAATATTTGTTCTTATAAATCTCCCTTTAAAATCTACCTCTGCCACAGTCCTAACGTTTTGTTACAGTCTGCCATGGGTCAGTGCAATGACCTGAGCTGAGGTGTCTGTTCGCAAGCTGAGCTCTGCTGGCTTACTTATTATCTCACAATTCCAGCCACATGTGCCAACTACAATTTTTTTTGTCTAGCTCTTTCATCATGTCTGAGGCCTAAGTTGTGAGCTCCACCCTCAGCAAAAAGGATTTGATGGCTCAAGCTGCTGTGTATTTTCCTTTTCTCTTTTATTTTTGCATGCTCTAGTTTTTATTCTCTTCGCACTTCTCCCTCAGTGAACCACAACATAGAGGACTTAAGCATGGTGCTGATGCTAAATGTCAATGTGATACCATTTGTACAACAAATATTTTAATTGAAGGCTTTTTTCAGGGACAGATTAATTGGGCATGGGGAGGAGGAAGTGAACAGGTCCCCAGTCTCACTTCTTTCCAATATGAAAACGTCTGAAGGTCTTGAGCTAAGTCATATCTGGATCCATTAGAAGCGGGTGTTCACATCCGGCTAATTAGCAGTGGTGTGCCCTCTGTAGCTTGAGTCTCTGACCTGTTTACCAGAATAGCTAGAGGCTTAGAAACCTGCTTGTGCCACTGAAGCCTCATACTCCACATTCCAGCACAATGAACTGCATGATCCCAGCCGCAGAAAGGGAGGATTTTATCACATCACCAGTGTTTTCCTACTCATGCAATCTGCTTTTTTTTTTAAATTTGTCCCGATGACGTCCTCATAGATAGGAAGATAAACAGCATCCATTACAGAATGTCAGGGAATGGGATGCAACAGTCTTAGCTGGAAAGGCTGCAGTGATTAAGCTTGTTAGCTCCCAGCCAGGGGACCTCCTCTTTACTTTATATACCTCTAGCTACTGGAAAAGCAACTGGAAACCAAATGATAATAGTCAAACTTGTGAAACATTCTAATGTGGAGATGGGCTGTGGCATCTTCCTTAGCAGGTTAAAAAAAGATCTGGGTCACTGGGTCCTCAATGCTGTAACGGCTGAATGGCCTTTTGATGGTCTGCTACATTGGGTTGGCGGTCTTGCTCTTCTTCTTTGTAGGCGAGTGGCAAACCACATTTGGGAATCCCAGCAGAGAGACCAAGGTCTGAGGAAGAAATGGAACCTGGATGACTTTCTTATGCCTAGAGGCAGTCCCTCCAAAACAGATCCCAAGCCTATGGGAGGACAAGCTCACTTGGGTACTATCCACAATGTACTTGCCCTGGGGATAAAGAGATGATTCCAGTCTTCAGGGATATTTCATGAATACTGCATTGGGATATTCATCTGTATCTTTAAAGAGCATCAAGAAAGGCCAGTGGGATGTCAACTGTTATTGAAGGAAGTCTTGGGTTGAACAGCTGAACTCACATGAACTTTTTACTTAGCAGGAGATTTTGGCAAGAGTATTTATTATTTAAGATTTGGTGATGTAGTTTACTTTATAAGAGTCTGATTTTCTCTTAATTATGGTCCTGAGATCTAGGGACTTTTATTTCATTTGAACAAATAAGTGTTGCCAAGTGCCTTTGTAATTCAAATCTAATCAAGTCAGCATTCTCCCTGCTAGAACCTGGAAGCAAGCCCAGTGTGCATGGCTGGAAGGGATAGAGTGGAAGAAGGGAATTCATGGTGAGTTTCCCAAGATGAGCTGGAAAAGGTGGAGGGTTTGGACTGGCTCAAACAAGTGGCACTACACTGCTTTTCTTTGCTAAGGTGCTTGGATACTGGGATACTGGGTGTGTAAATTTACCACAGCAACCCTGAGGCAGTTTCAATTTTTGCAACCACTGTTTGCTCAGCAGATGAGAGGCCTAACTCATAATCTTGGCAGTGTGCAGAGAATAAACTCTTCTTTAGCAATCTCCAGTATAAACAAGCTTTTGTGTAACACCAGATGTTTACATGTATTACTTTTTTTCAAATCCATAGTTCTTATGGCTTTGACTAGGAGCATCTCACTCTGCTGAGGACAAAGTTCCCTCTAGGCTCTTAATAATAGCAAGCAGTTATTTTTCAAAAAGGCTGAGTGATTAGGAGTAACAAGAACAGGGTTAGGAACCAAAAAATCCTGAGTTATAATCATCACAAAACAATAGTGACCTGCTTCCCGGTAGTGCTGTTTTCATTAATTAAATAATGCCCGTAGGGTTGCTTGAAGCTGCGTATCATCTTTACATCTCTAAGGGCCCATCTACACATGCTGATTTAAGGTCCTTTAGCCTGATGTAAAGTACATTAAGGGCACATGTCTACATGTGCATGCCCTTAATGCTCCTTAAGAATGGCGATTGTAGGCTATTTGCACCTAAATTTGCTAAATAGCTAAAACATATTAAGACGTGTAGACACATCAAGGCATATTAACACTGTGTATGGCTAGATGTGGGATTAACTTTAGTCCCATGTCAGTCTGTGCACATGGCATTAATGCGCTTTAAAATGTGCACGTGTAGCCATGGGTCTAAGTCGCCTTAATGTGCATTAAACTAATGCGCATTAAATTTAGTCGCACCCAAATGAATGTATAGACACAGCTTAAGAGAGGCAAGCTGACCTGGGTGAGGTTATGACTGAGAGCAGCACGGCTCAGACTTCAATGGATAAACACACCACTCTGTCTACATCCCATTCACTCACTGATCTGGCAAGAGGAAATGTGCAGGCAGCAACTTTTCAGTCATCATCACTAAGTAGCCTGAGATGGGCTTGAACAAAAACTTCTGAGATGCGCTTGAACAAATCCCTGCTCACTTTGAGGAATGAGGGAGAGCCTGACTTGGAACTGGATTGTATAGTTAGGGTCCAGCTCATACCACAGCTTTCCTTACAGGTGAAGTTAGATGAGGCACATCTTCCAGTCGTTTCCTAAGGATTGCCTGCATTGTGAGCTGGAAGGAAAGTGACTATACATGGTGAACCATGCTCATGAGATGATGATTCAAGAAATACTAATATTTTCTGTCCATCATGGCTCAGTTGGGAGGGACGTGCAGTAGGTTTGAACACAGTCTCCTGGATAGCAGAGTCTACTCGGCCAGCATTTACAGTGTATTACAGCTCCAACAAACCTCAGGAGCAGGTTTGTTTGAATAGGAGACAGGCTATCCTGAGCCCTGCAGCTTTCAGCCCCAGAGCCCTGGCACTGGTCTGATAGGTTTTGGGGCCCACTGCAGCTTGCAATGTGTCACACACAGGCACTGAGGCCCAAGCAGTGAGGAAGCCAGCAGTCCTGGAGGCTTGCATTGTACCTCTGGGGCAGAGCATCATGCTAGCAGCGAAAGGGGGGTTGTTTGTGGCTGCCTGTGGACTCTTCTTGAGGGGCACAGGGCCTTTCAGCAAGGTTTTGAATTGTTTTTTTTAAGTGTGGGGTGGTGGAGTGCATACATATGTATGGTCCTAGTCTAGGCAGAGAGGTAGGAAAGTGTCAGGGGCTGGTCTTGTCATCTGGCTTAGGTGTTTGCATGCTGATCTGCTGGCCCAAAGGTTCTGATTTCATGCCTGGCTGTGAACCCAAGGTCTCCACTGGGAAGTGGGTCCTCACTGGGCATGTGGAAAATATTTTTGTCACCACAACATATGGCAAGCTACAGCGGGCCCCAGACTAATTCAGCCCATGCTTCAATCGGAGCACTTGGAGTGCTGTGTCTTGTTGGTTCTGGAGCCCATCACAGTTTGCTGTGGTGACATTTTTTTCCCTCTGTATCCACTGGGGACTCACTACCCCACAGAGATTTTGTGACCACAGCCAACCTTAAACTTATGACCTTTTGATCCTGAGCTCATCATGCAAACACCCAAGCCAGATCACAAGGCCAGCACAGGGCTCTTTTCCACCCTCCTGCTTAGACTATGACCATACTCACATACGTATGTATGCACTCTACCACCCCACACTTAAAAAAAATTAAAAAATAAAAATTCACAGCTTTGCAGGAGGGCCTTGTGCCTCACAAGAAGAGTCCACAGGCAGCCACAAACATCCCCCTTTTCCCTGCCAGCATGGTGTTCAGAGCCAGAAATACAATGCAAGCCTCCATGGCTGCTTGCTTCTTCTCTGCTCAGGCCTCAATGGTCTTAGCTGCCCCAAAATTGAAAAAAAAAAATTTACATTTTGGCCACACCAAGCTCCCCTTCCTCACAGAACGTCCGAGTGCTCTGACTCAATCACAGGCTGAAAAGCTGGGGCTTGGCGTGGCCTGCCACAACCCCTTGGGTTTCAGCATGCCACTCTGAGCCCTGCAGCTTTCAGTCCCGGGGTCCTGGCAGTGGTCCCATTGACCACATAAACCATTGAAGAGGCACCACAAACCCATGGATATGACAGTGGAACAGGTCTGCAAAGATTTAGTTGCTGCTTTCTAATCTGTTACTGAGCTGCAAAGTGACCTTGGAGATGTCACTTCCCCTTTTTGTTCCTTTATTTGTTCTCAGAACCTTCATTTTTCTAGTGTATTTATACTGTGATTTCTTTGAAGACTGGCACTGCCGCTCACACATGTTTGTGCAGGACTTCGCATTTTGAGTAACCCAGCATTAAAGATCTTCCATATCATTTTAAGGCAGAAGGACCGTGCGTGGTTTTGCTCAGAGCTACAAGCTGTGTTGTGCTGGGAGCACATTCTGCTTTGTACCACTAGATGTCACCGCTGCTTAAAAGTAAAAGCCATGATTGATTACAGCCTTTTTTTCAGATCTGTCAGATGCAGATACTTAGCCTTAATGTATCAGTGGAACTTGATAAGCTACAGCAGCATGGTTGAGAAAAAGACTCCAGTGTCATCATTCTTTCCCAGAATTATGGGAAAGAAAAATCTGCAAAATCTCCTGCTGACAGGCTCTCCCAGCAGATTTCTAATGTTTGCTGGTGCTTGTGAGTTCCAGCCTGAAGTCTGCGCTCTGTGCCCGCATCCATGTTTCAACAAAGTTGATATCCCATTCTGCTGCTTTTTTTCCCGATCTTCCATGGAATGAAAATGACGGCAATCCACTTTTAGCTTGAAACACCTCATCCCCCTTCGGCCTAGAGGTTAGTTAGCCTATGTGGCTGGCAAGGGGAAAAGCAACGTTCCCTGGCATGGAAGGGAACTGAGTACTTAGATCTTTATGAACCCCCTTTCTAACTGGGCTGGTGGTCTGCTTTTAATCACATGCAACTGCACGTAACACTGGCTCTGCACTAGACTATGGGCACCTACCCCAAAGTACAAAAGCATGGCATCTAGCTTCCCATCTTGACTTCCCTGGCAAACCAAGCTCCTCTCACCTAAGTGGTGCTTGATGCTGCCCCTAGTGTCCCTCTCAATTAAAGAAGGGGGAGTGACACCACTGCTTGGCTGCCTGGAATTAGGCCTTATCCCCAGGCGCTGCCGGGGGCAGGCATTGCTGTCACTTGGTTTCAGAGTTGGTAGAGGAGGAGGAAAGGTTTGTACTTGGACCATACCCTGTTCCCAGCATGCATATTAGATATTGCTACAGTTAGGCAGCAGCTGGGAAGACAAAGCTCTTCCAGTGGTACCTGATAAGCTAATCTTAATGAAAAGACTGGGAATGGTACTGAGACTCAAGGCTTCTGTATGTTATTGCATGTGTAGACAAGTACTACTTTGCTTTTGCAGATAAATATTACTTACCCTTTTTCAATGATCACTGGTTTTCTGTGTTACTGGTTTGGCTCAAGTCACCATCTCTATACCTAACATTGGTTTTGACTTGTGACCTTTTATGGTTAGTTACATGAATGGCTTGGAAGTACCATGAGAGAGAAGCAAGAAGGTGGGCTAACACACATGCACACACACTGGACTTGGCACCTAAGAGATGACATACCTCTCAACCATCCAACCCCATCTTACATTAAAAAAAGTCCAGCCACTTTCCCTCTGGTTAAAACATCCAGGCCTGTTTCTTGGTTTCATAAGTATTTGTATTATTTTGAAACTATGGGTAACTGCTCTGTACAGCTTCAAGTAGTCTTGTATCTGAATAACCTAATGCATCTCTGACCTATGGTACTGAGTGTACGTCTCTCATTCCTTCACTTCAGCTCTGAAAATCTTTATGTTAATTCTGTAACAGTAAATTAGCCTAACAAGAGGACAAGGCACCTCAGGCTTGGACTAGGGCTGAGGCTAATAGGGCTTTGTGGTCTAGGTTTCTGGTTGGGGCTGTTAAGGCGTCCCTACTTAGGACTGTCTCTAGTGGGTTATGGAATAGAGAAAATCCCACACAATTTACTGATTCGTTTTGATGCACTGGCTGGGGGAGTAGTTAGCTGATTGCACGATTTCACAATGATTACACACTTAATTTATACAACACAATTTTATTTTAAAACTCTTTGCTACGTATATAACACTGCTTAGCTTTAAGAAACACCACAAACATTAAAAACACAATAATTACATATATCAGAAACAATGCTCCAAATGCACTTCCTTCCCAAACAATGCTATAAGAATTAGTGTTACAAAAACAACTACAATTACAACTAAAAGTTAAATTTGAATCAATACTGTTATTTTTCATAATATACTTACAATCCTAGAATTCCGAGAAGCCAAATACCAAAATATGGTTTCATTCCTCAGTAGTACGATTTAATGGGTTGGCCTCAGTAGTACGGTTCAATAGGCTGGCCTCAGCAATACGATTCAATGAGCTGGGCTCACCAGTGATAGGACTACGTCCCCTTCCTTCAGTCCCTTTCGGGCGCTCCGCGGCTTCAGCGTGAACTAAGAGATTCGTGTTCACGGAGAGGCTTGATTAGGCGATCAGTCTAATCTGAACTTACACTTGCGATTCTTCCTTCGTTGTTCTGCAAGTGAAGTCACCTCCAAATTGGGACAGTAAGTTACAGGTTTTTATTGAGTGAGCTGCCGTCATTGGGCTCCTCCTACTTAATTCATCATAACTCCCAAATTTGGGCTCGGATCTTACTCAACAGAAATTACCTTTGTTGAGCATTTTTTAAATTATTCTTGGGGAGACTTCCATATCACTGTAAATACTCTTTTCTTTTTACCAGTCTGGTTAAAAGGCCCCAGGCTTTGATTTCTCGGAATTTAGGACATTTACTTTCTTTGTAAAAAACTTCTAAAGGTACAATTTAGATTAAGGTTTTAGGCGAAGTCAGGACATTTCGCACGTAGCTCCAAAACAATGAGCTAGATAAGGAGATAGATCCTATCTTCTTCCTGAAACTGGCTAATGGGCAATCTTTACAAACATTCAAACTATTTCATTCAATATGACAAGGACAAGGCTTGAGACTGCAGCAGGGCCTGATGAACAGGGTATTAAAGAAACTAGAAGAAGAGATTTATGAACCCTTGGCAATAATATTTATGAAGACATGGGAGACAGCCAGCTACCAGAGGACTGGAAGGCTAGGTACAGACAGTAAAAAAACCTGAGGCTCAATCAGTTCAGTCTTTGCAGGTTAATCTAAAATGCACAGATTAAATTGAAACAGAAGTGTGCAGACATTTACCTTTGATTCAGGAAATGCAGCCACATGCCTCCAGTGGCTCAGGCCAGAAGCCAGGGGGGGCACTAGAGCATAGCTCTCTGGCTGTGTGTTTGCTTTCTCTTCCTGCTGCTCCCAAGGTCTCTGGGATTTGCAGTCCAGAATCACAACAACAGGACTCTGTGGGGTTGCTCATCAGTTCTTCCTGCTTCCAGGTGCCTCTGAGATTTGTAGCCCACAGTTACAGCCAGCAGTAAGTTTGAGCTGGGGAAGGGGTGTTTAACCCTCCTCCATGGCCCCCAGGGGTTTGTCTTGGGAGGGGCAGTCCCCCCTGTCGACTGGGCTGCATCCCCAGCCAGGCTTGCCCTTCCACCCTTGTCAGCCAGCCTTCACTGCTCCAGCTAGGGAACAGAGGGGTGGGGACAGCCCTGCTCTCTGGAGCAGACAGCACAGCCCAGCCCAGGGCTGCAAAGCATGCTGGGATGCCGGGAGACTTGAGCCAGGAAGGGGTGTGGGATAGAAGTTTCATAATCTGGTTTGACCCAAATCAGTTAAGTCTGATACTGCATTCAACCAGGTTTATCTTAAACCAGTTTCAGCCATTTTGAAGCTGGTTTATGTGTACTGAGCTTCTGTTCTCTTGCAGGTTTAAACCAGTTTCTGATTACTTAAACTAGTTTATGTGTAACTTCTGTCCCTAGCCGAAAAGAGCCAACATAACGCGGGTCTTTAAAGAAAGCGAAAAGGGAGCTATAGACTGATTAGTTTCACTTTGGCACCTGGGAAGTTACTGAAGCATATTATAAGGAAGTCCATTTGCAAGCATCTAAAGGAGGAAAGGCTGATCACAAGCAGCCAGCATGGATTGACTATGAGCAGATTGTGCCAAACAAACTTGATCTCCTTCGACAAAATAACCAGTTAGGTGGATGGAGGGAATGCTCTTGACATACAGCATCTGGACTTCAGTAAGGCTTTGACAAAGCCCCACGTGACCTCCTCATAAATAAATTGGAGAAATGTGGGCTAGAAAAGTTGCTACAAGATGGATAGCAGAGGTGTCCATCACTGCCCTTTCACTGCCTGGGGAATAGGGTAGGAAGGGGATTATACTGAACACTGGAGGGGAGGAGAGATGGGGATGGGAAGTGGACTCTTACATGATGGGACTCTTCACTCAGAGGGCAGCTGCAGCATGGACTCATACTGCTGCTGCTGAGAAACAGGCAGCAGTGAGGGCTCGCTGGGGGCCCCTCCTGGGGCCCTATTCTCTCTCTCCCCCAAACCCCTGGGTGCAAGGTTGTACCTCCCATGGCAAAACCTTGGGGTAGGGCATCATGCAGATATCAAATTTAAGCCCGATTAGTTACTGCGCAGTAACACATGTGTAGACGCCTTACTGTGCAGTAACACTGTGTGTGGACTGACTTGGAACTAACTTTAGTCCCAAGTCAATCTACACACAGCGTTAATGCGCTTTGACATCTGCACATACAGATGCTGGCCTATTCCTGCTTACTGTGCAGTAAATTTAAGCCGGCATAAATGCACATGTAGATAGGCCCAGTTAGAAGAGCTTGTCAAATTAGGGTTAGGGATGTGGCAGACAGCCCTATGAGCCTTAAGTGATGAGAGAAACACATGGAGGGAAGGCCCAGAATTGTAAACAGCCTGAAGCTCCTGCTCAGCCTCTGGTTTTGGAGCTGGCCAGTGTGGCCCAAAAATGTGATGCTGGAGGCATGGCCAGGATGCAATGGGAAATGTGCTTTTGCCACGAGTGTTTCTATGCTGAGTTTTAAAAAGCTGCCCTTTCTTGGCAAAGCTGTTCAGAGAGATTAGTTGTCCAGCATCTCGCATGAGGCTCATGCACTTGACAGTCCAGGCCCACGTGTTCCCACAGCGCAGCTGGGATCTCCTGGAACTGGGCAGCAAGCAGGAGTTGCAGTTCTACCTGCAGGATGCTAGAGGCCGCTCTAGCCTCATTTTAGTTCTCTTTTGGCTCTGGTCCCCTCCACTGCCAGCCCAGAGCCCTGAGGAGCACCTGGGCTGGCTGCGGAGGGCACTACATGGAGGATCTGAAGCTAGAGAGAATGGAACAGGGACTGATATAACACAGCATATAAATGAGGGAGGTTGCCCAAGGCTCTTCAGACTGCCTGAAATGCAGCACCATCCATTCTCCTCTGCTTTTCCCAGAGAGATGCAAAGCAGATACCCAGTTGTCTGCTGGGATTCAGGATGACTGGGAAGCAAACAGTTTCACTCCTTTGGGGTCAGATTAGTACCCTGTCCTACAAGGAGTGGACATTCATTTGAATGGGTCTCTTGAGGGAGTGCCACAATCCATGTGACCTGTGGTATTATCTCTCACCATGGCATCACAAACCTCACACTACTTGATGTTTTTTTCCAAAGCCTCAGCTCCTGGGGTCATGGGATTAGGTGAGAACCTCACATGCTATTTTTTTAAATGAAGTTTCTAGCTGTCATGGCTGCAGATGAAACCTCAAAAGCATGATCTGAGGTCACCCAGAAAGCTCAGAAATCAGAAGACACATACAAGTATCCTACATCTATCATCATTTTACATCTCATGATTTTAAGGCCAAGTTCATGATTTGGGGGGGATGTGATATATAATTGTAATACTCAAGTGTTGATGAAAGTAATGAATAAGAGTGGCAGAATCTGGCCTTTATTAGTAATATAAAAACAGTAAAGTCAGTAACTGATATTTAGAGAGGGAGAGAGAAAGAAAGATAAATGTTTTTTTCAGGATCTTCCTTTGTTGATGCTTTTATAGTCTCTAAAATTGACTTGTTGAGACTCTTCCTCAGTAATTCAGGGCCGGTCTTCTGTCTTGTACCAGCTAGTGAGCAGGTAACACAATGCAGGGGGTTCTGATAATTGTAAATTGCCAAGAGATCCAGGTCTCTTGTTTGTTGGTAACAGTGTATATTCCTTATGATCCTAAAGGTACATAAAAGAAGAGCCAACAAGTATTTCTATGTAGAAAAGAGATGGGGAACAGCTGAAGCATCTGCTTCTGCCTAGATTCACACTTTCTTCAAGTTTGCATTCAGGGCTATGGTTGATATGTTATGGAGTCAGAGGTTGGCCATAAAGTCTGGTTCTGGACCTGATCTTGATTCAAGTGTCGATAAATTTGTACCTGGGGTTTTAGGTGTAGGACTGTATCAGCATGAATGTGGAACGTGAAACTAAATAACATCTAAGTAAGGCTTGGATTGACATTGTAAAGGGCCAGTTCTTTCTCCTGTTAACTCTGATAGCAAAATCCCATTTTCCAGAGGAACAAGTCAGGTATGTAGTAAATATTCAGGAGACTTCTTATGTGTGGATGTCTTGAGGGCTTACGGGCACAGGGAAGCAACCTGAGAGTACTCAGGTAAGGCCAGTATGACTGTAGCCTGCCCCACACAAAGCTGCCCACCTGTATTGGTGCATGTATTTGCTCAGGATTTTGCTGTTGCTTCTTCCTCAAGATAGCTGGCTTCAGTTACTCCCACAGATTTCCCATGTGTGATCTTGGGCAAGTTCATAGAATCATAGAAAAGTAGGCCTGCAAAGGACATCCTAAGGACATCTAGTCCAACCCACTGCCAGAGGCAGGAAAATACCTAGGCCCAGATTTTAATGGCATGTAGGCCCAGTTCCACTCAGCATTTCAATATCTAACTGACTTAGGACCTTAAAGACAGCATCAAAACAGATGAAGTTGCACTTTTGGTGGCATTTAAGCATCTGAATAAATGATCCATAGGTTCCCCCACCCCCCATGTATCTGCTAATGTGTTTGAGAGTCTGGTGCCTATGTTTTGTGGCAAAAACTGAGTTAGGCACCTAAAGCTTAGGCTCAGAGCTGCTGCCATTTTGGCTGAGTTGGCTACTTAGCTACCCAAAGGCCACCTGTGGCCATTTGGAATTTACAAACCAGACAAACTGTGCCTAAGTCCCTGGTGGGGTGTGGGAACCTGGGACCTGGTTCCCCAAGGAACCTGGGAAAGGGAACCCACAGGGAATCATCCCCAAGCACTGGGGAAGAGCAGCATGGCCCAGAAAGGGCTGGACGTGTTCCCTGCATACCCATAAGGATACTGGCGGCAACAGTGGAGCAGCAGATGCGGCAGCAGCCATGTTTTAGAAGTGTCTGCTTGCTGTGCATAGGTGGGCATGCTAAAGCATCCGGTATAACTGGATGTCTGTAACCACCAGGAGAGGAGACGGCACAGTGCAGAGGCAGCGCAGTGCAGGAGCAGAGCAGGGGCTGCTCCAGGAGCAGAGTGCTCAGCTGTCCCCTCCACCCCTGGTGAGGGAAGCAGCCTGAAGCCCGAGTGCTCAGAGGAGCACCCGACACTTGGTGCCCAGGACTGCAGAGGGCCAGCTGCAAGTCCTCCATGGCCACTGAGATGATGAGGAACCAGCTCCAGATGAGTAAAGAGGCACTGTAAGTCCTTTAGTGGGGCCCAAGCAGGGACGCACCGAGAAGCAGGACTGCCAGACCTGCATGTGAGTTAATGAATCAGAAGCGCTACAATTAATTTATTACTCTTTAATTGATTTATTATTATTTGATTGATCTGGCAGAGGGGAGTGTTAACTGCCAGGCTGGACTGAGCTAAGCATTTGTTGGCAGGCTGCCTGAAGGTCTATTGAGCCTGATCCAAAGGCCAAAGAAATTCTCTTTTGTTATTGAGAGGACTGTTGTTTAGTCAAGCAAGCACTGGTGTGAGCCAGAAAGGCAGTTTTGGGTTGAAGACCCCGAAACTGTAAACTAGAACCAAGAGACAATGCCAAGGTTTCTGACCCAGAGACAAGTACTTGAGTCAAAGGCCCTTAATTCCCATATGCTCCTGACACTGGAAGCACTGATCAGCTGACTGCTGCTCCCAGCCTTGTGGGGCACAATAGATTCAAGGACTTCAATGTGTCTCTGAGACAGGGAGCCATGATCAGCTGCTGCTTCCAGCTTCTGGGGCACATCAGAGCCCTGGGTACCAATGCAGTCCTGAGGCTGGGAGTGTGGATCACCTGACTGGCTTGCTACCTGCTGGTGTTGACTAGCTTGCTACCTGCCAGCTGCTTGCTGGGCTTCCCTGGCACCAGCCATATGGTATGGTTGGGATCTGATTCCCGATCCCACAATAATGATTGTTGGGATTGCACATCAGATCCCATTCAGCCTTTAACTGAACATCTGCCAGGGGTCTAAATTCCGTTCCTTGTTCCCAGGGCTGTTTGTGCAACTTGTGCAAATGAGACAATCATTGATCATGAAGCAAGAATGTTCATTCTTGTTTGTTCTCCTTCAGGCCCCATGACTAGCTAACAGTTGTCTCCTTGGTCCCTGCTGCAAGGATTGTCTATGGCTAAGCTGCAAAGAGAAGCAGGCCTTCAAGCACATTCCTATGTCTAGTGTTTCTTATTGACTTGTGGCCAATGTCTCCAAACCATGTGACTTAGTGAGATGGATCTCCTGATCTCAGGAAGGCCAAAGCGCAATTAGAGTTGCAACTATATTGGAGTTGCAGCTGGCAAGGGATGTGAAGGGTAACAAGGGTTTCTACAAGTATGTTGACAACAAAAGGAAGATCAGGGAAAGTGTGGGTCCCTTACTCAATGGGGGAGGCAACCTTGTAACAGAGGATGCAGAAAAGGCTAAAATGCTCAATGCCTTTTTCACCTCAGTCGTCACAGGCAAGGTCAGCTCCCAGACTACTGCACCTGGCTGCACATTTTGGGGAGGAGGTGAGCAGCCATGAGTGGCAAAATAACAAGTTAGGGGCTATTTAGAAAAGCTGGATGTATATAAGTCCATGGGGCCAGATGGGATGCACCCAAGGGTGCTGAGGGAGAGGGCTGATGTGATTGCAGAGCCCCTGCCCTCTGCCCGCCTACAGGAAGGATGTGGACAAATTGGAGAGAGTCTAGTGGAGGGCAACAAAAATGGTGATGGGGCTGGGGGACATCATTTCTGAGGAGAAGCAGAGGGAACTGGGCTTATTTAATCTAGAGAAGAAAAGACTGAGAGGGGATTTAATAGCAGTCTTCAGCTACAGGCAACCCCCACTTAGCGCTCTTAATTGGTTCCAGAAAAACCAAGCGCTAAGCAAAACCACGCTAAGTGAAACCCATTTCCCCATAGAAATGAATGTAAATATAGATAATTGGTTACTGCTACTTCTCCCCGCCGCTTGTCACCACCACC
>NW_005842280.1:1672798-1692875 GCF_000455745.1 Alligator sinensis | reverse complement strand
TGCCAGCCCCACATGCCAGCCTGGGCACTGGCACTCCTGCTGCCCCACTCTGGGCATGGGCCCCTGCCGGCCCTGGCTCCAGGCCCCACACTCCTGCTGCCCCACCCTGGGTGCAGGCTCCTGCTGGCCCTGGCCCTGGGCACTGGTGCAGGCCCTGCACTCCTCCCCATCTCCACTGCTGTGGCTGGTGAACTCAGGCGGTGGAGCATCCCACAGGAGCAGGGTGGATGTTTGCAGCCGGCCAGGAGCATGGGGGTTTCCAGCATCCCTGCTATGTGCCTGGCCGGCTGTAAACCCCACCCTGCTCCTGACCGGCTGCCAAACCGCCCCCTCTCCCATGGGACACTCCACCGCCCCACCAGTCTATTCAGCAGCCGTGCCTGGCTTCTCCCCACCCCCATGCTCACACCCACTCCCCACTCACTGCCACTCGTTGCACTTGCTGCTGCCACTGCCACCACTGCTTCTCCCCATCTTCCTGCCAAAACTCACTGATTCCACTGAGTGCTATAACAAAACTCGCTGAGTGCTCAGTGAAACCAGGTATCAATTTTAAATGAGCGCTATAGCGAAGTAGTGCTAATAGAAACTGTGTTAAGTGGGGACTGCCTGTACCTGAAGGGGGATTTGAAAGAGGATGGAGCTGGACTGTTCTCAGTGGTGGCAGATGACAGAAAAAAGAGCAATGGGCTCAAGTTGTGGCAAGGGAAGTTTAGGTTAGATATTAAGAAGAACTTTCTCACTAGGAGGGTAGTAAAGCACTGGAACAGGTTACCTAGAGAGGTTGTAGACTCTCCCTGGAGGTTTTTAAGACCCGGCTAGACAAAGCCTTGGCTGGGATGATCTAGTTGGGGATGGTCCTGCTTTGAGCAGGGGGTTGGACTAGTTGACCTCCTGAGGTCCCTTCCAACCCTACTTTCCTATGATTCTATGATTCTGTTTTTAAAGTGCTGTAAAGCAAAGCACTTCTGTTAAGTCACGGCAATAAATCACTTTAAATGTTGAATAAAGAAACTTCTGTACACACCCTCAGTTCCTCCTGTGCCTCTTGCTGCTGCTGCCTGCCCCTTCCCCCCTCACTTCCCCAGGGCACCCTGCTATTCCCACCATGGAGAGTTCCTGGAATAGCAGGAGGAACTGAGGTGGCTTCAGCAGACCCAGAACTAGAGCCAGAGGCTGTGCAGCCATAGTTGCCTCATATGCAGGGCCTTGGTCACTTCATGGATGTAACAGCTGGGCAGTTTTCCTCTTTCCCACTGAGGAACGACAGTCATCCAATACTGCACAATATTCAAGTCCAGAGAAGTCTAGGTGCTAAGAACAAGGGGGCTGGCATAAGGACGGATTTGAGAATTGTGAGCATGTTCTTAATATTTTTATGTATGTAAGGGAATTTGAAGAAGATTATTTATAATGGGCCAGGGTGACACATACTGGTTCCTGGAAATACCAGGCTGTACCACCCAGCTTTGGCTCATGCTGTGTACAAATACTCACAGGCATTGGCTCACTCACTCTGTCTCTTTGAACAGCTAGTGTCTCTGGAGGGGAGTGACAACTCTTATGGAAGAGAATTATTCTTAAGAAGTAAGTGATTCATACAGTGCTGGTCCAAGTCTAAATTAAGAGTGAGTAAGGGTTAAGTAGATGCAAGGCCCTGAGGGGATGTTCTTTGTGGTAGGATGTCAGGGAGGTGAATGAGAGGGAACAGCTATAGGCATTATGCTCCATTCTGTAGAACAACAGTAGGAAGGGGGATTATCCAGCAATCACAGAAATGAAGCTTTTAGAAGAAAATCTCAAAAGTGCAGCATTTAGCAATCAAAATAGGCGCCTGTCTTCTGTTGTCACTGCTGAAAACATCACCGTGTTTCCCCCAGCTGGTGAGAAACTTCCAGCTGCATCATTTCCTGAGACGACACATGACTCCAGAACAGACAGACAGACACAACGTCAGCTAGAGCACCAGGGCCAGTTTTTTTGTCAGGCATGCCACAAATTAGCCTGAACCCTCCCTGAGTGTCATTCTGTTCTCCTTCCACTGCCCTGATCTGTAGCTCTGTTTTCTTCTATCTTGCCTGTGCTCCCTGCCTGCTCTGCTGCTCTGCTTTCTGCGTCCTTCCCTATTTGCTACCATGCTGACTGTTCCCTCCCCAATCTGTCCCTGGAAGTGTATCCTACTTTGGCCTGCAGAACAGGAGGCACATATGCTTCAGGTTGGACACTAAGAGCTAGAGAATACCAAGATTGCCTTTTTTAATCACAGAAAGCATTGTTTAATTAGAACCAAAATAGAATAAAAAAAGAGAGAGAAGCATCTGATGGGCACCCGCTCTCCCTGCATCAAGGGAGACTTTGCTCTTCCTTCTCCACATCTGTCTATTAGCATTGCTTGTGTTCCAGTAGCACTTTGAAGCTCAGCCCCTGGAAGAGTAGCCTACTTTGGCCTGTGGAACCACACAGCCCTTCCATCCATTTCAGTAGGTGGCACTTAGACACCTGAGAGGGAGCTTTGATTACCCTAGAGACCTGTGGCTTTCCATTCATTCCAGTGGGGAATTCTAACCTGTGCTTTCTTCTGTGGCCCTAAATCTTAGCACAGCTCATGATGAGCAGAAGAGCATAGACACAGGTAGTAGCAATTGTAGCTCCACAAATCGTCTAGTGGCTAAAGCACTGACTTAGGAGAGGAAAGACTTGAGTTCTAGGTCTCTATAGTTTCATGGGTTTAGACCCATGATCATGTATCCTAGCAGAGTGTCCTAGTCTCCAAGAAATAGAGGAAGGATGCCTGTGACCACTTCCACTTTTCTGAAGCCAGGCCAGATTAATGCATAGGCAAACTTAGGCACATGCCTAAGGACCTAAGTGAAGAAGGGGCCCAGTTGTGCTTATTTTACATATGATAATTGTTGAGAGGAAAAAAAGTAGGGGCCCACAAGTTTGTTTCCCTAGGGCCCACTAAAGGGTTAATCTATCCCAGCCCATGGGGGGAAGATCAAGAGGCTGGAAGGATAGCTTGGCTTTGACGTGAAGGGAGGGAGCCTGGGTCCTGGCTGCTGCTCTAAAGGCTCTCCATGCATTTTGTTCAATGATTCTTGAATGCCAAATTTACACCAGGGTCTTGTTACTGAATGTCCTGGCATTTCTTTGGATTACATCTTAGTCACAGGCATCCACAGGATTTGACCTACTGGAGTTGCATCAATGCAGGTGAGAGGGAACTCTGGTCTGTAGTGCACAGGGTAATCTGCAGTTTTGCTATAGCAATGACCCAGTCAGCTGCTGATTTAAGACATGCTGGTGGGAATCAAAATGGCAGGCATGATTCCAGAAGGCAAATGATTGTCAGGGCAAGGCTCACAGAGATGTTCTTGAATAAAAGCAGGGGCTAACTACACTGTTAAAAGTCAACAGCATTTGCACAAAGTTAAATCACTGCTGTGTGTGGGGCAGCTGCCATGAAGAACTCTGCATGCTCAAAATAGGAACAGGATGCTCAAACCAGGGAGAAAATTCACAGCTCCATTTGACACGAGACACGAAGCTAAGCTGCAAGCCCTGCTAAGAGGGAATTACAGTAATCAAGTCTTGCGGTCCTGAGAGCATGTATTTTCTCTGTGAGATCTTGATGAGATAAATAAGGGCAGAGCTGAAAATAAACTTACCTTTGAGCCATGTAACATGTGTTGGGCTTTCCTGGAAAAGGATATAGCTGGAAAAAAACACCAGGATAACAGTCTGCCTCTGGCCCTGTCCCCTATAGCCAGGGAAGGCAGGAGGGATTTTTTATTATGATGACCTCTACCAAACCTTCAGTCTTCTGCATACCTGGGGCTGACAGAATTCTCATCTGTTCTTGTTCTAATCATAAACCAAGGAACAAAGGAGATGCAGTGGTGCAACAGCAGAGCCCTGGTATCCATATGCCCATGTGCTTCCCTGTGTGCATGGGATAACATGGAAGACAGAATCAGGTGGCATGACAGGTGGCATATGCCATACGGTAGTCTACTACACACAACTTATTATAGCATCTTAAGTATGCTGGGAATCAATGCAGGCAAGTTTCAGACAAATTAGCAACAACCCTCAGGGCACATCTACATAGTCCTCATGCTAGGGCTGGAAGCATAGCCATAAAATATGCACCAATCACTCCCATCACCGACCCCCACCCCAAATCCTATGGCAGAGTCAATGTAACCTCCTACCTATCATGGATGTTCAACTCATTAGTTGAATCATCTATTTGCCATTGGTGTTCAAATAATATCTCCTCAGCAAAGATAATATGTCTGGTAAAGGGCCAGTACAGAGCGACACAAAGAGAAGTGATAGATTTCAGGAGGACCCACCCTACTGTGCTCATTTGTGCAGGGTAGGATCGGACTCATCCAGGTTGCCTCACCCTGTATAGTGGGATGCCTTCAGCCAGCCTCAGGGATGAGTCTCGTGATTCTTTGCCACAAGGATAGAATGAGTCCAAGCCCTTGGAAGATAGCATGATTAAGCCCAGTCTATGTTCAGCTTGGTTTCTGAAAAAGGTGCCTGTTCTGGAGTTCCTTGAGACCCACACACCAACCCTTGTCCATCATTAAGAGACATTGTTAAGGTGAGAGTGTTAATCACGTGACTAAACAACCCAGTGTCTGCTTACTCTTCAAGAGCCCTAAAGCTTAAAAAAAATAAAGCACGCAGAATCACCAGTAACTGTTGAAAGTCCTGGCTTGAATTTAACATGAAATAATGAAAGACTTTATTTGCACTGAAGATATCCAAGACCTTCACTTCATTATAAGAAGAGATTCAGTACGCCAGAGTCCATTGTAAGCAGGTCCCACTGAATATAGCCTGCACTATATGATCCAACTTTTGTCCACAGAAAATAAAGGGCCAATATAAAGAAAAGAACCACAGCAAAACAGCACTGAAGCGTGCTATTAATACAAGTGTCATCTTTCTGTTTCCATTTGGTAATTTTAATTTTTCATAGATCAATGCATTTTAAGGCCAGAAGGCACCATTAGGTCATTAGTCTGTCATCCTGTGAAGCACAGGCCATAGCATTTCACCCAATTACTGCTGTAATAAGCCTAATAAAGTGTCCTGGACTGAATCACATCTTCCAAAAAGGCCAGTCCCGAAGATTTTAGAAGACAGACAATCTTCCATATCCCTTTGTGGTTTGTTCCAATGGTCAGTCATGCTCTCTGTTAAAAATATGCTCTTTGTTTCCTGTTTGAATTCATCTGCCTTTAGCTAAATTTAATTTAATTTGAAGCTATTTCTCGTACCACATATTATTCTATTTGTACCCACCTTTATTAAAGTTCATCAACAATTTTAAAAAATCCTTTATATATTAGAATATCAGTACAATAATGGATGTTACTTTTTGACTACAATTAAAATGGACACACAATCTTAATTCTCACTTTGTTCTGCCTTTGTTGAATGTATCTCTCTAGCTGAACTGAGAACATAGCTAAATCAGTTAACTATTATCTTACAATTCAGACTAATGCTGCTAAAAAGGAAGCATAAAATTAGGCTGCCATTTCTCTGTTGCTCACTTGGGATCCTAACTGTCCTGTAGTGCTCTTAATTTCAATTAGAATGACTTGCTGACAAATCCATGTAATTTCAGAAATAGCAATCTGAACCCAAAGCACAGCAGATTTCTGGTTATATTCTCATTCATGCACCCCATGGACGTGGGCAAAAATGCTGCTCCCGCCACAGGGACTGAAGACTATCTTGTAGCAGAACCAGTGTAGTTCCCCTGCTCAGAGGACACAGGATTTCAGGAGTCAGTATGTGTGTTGCCTATGCCCTACATAAGTAGAGACTGACTAAACAGAAGTTCCTTGCATGGCCACTGGCAGCAAATCTCTGATAAATTCATATTCTGGGGATCCTCTACTTCTTCT
This sequence comes from Alligator sinensis, assembly GCF_000455745.1. Taxonomy (NCBI): domain Eukaryota; kingdom Metazoa; phylum Chordata; order Crocodylia; family Alligatoridae; genus Alligator; species Alligator sinensis. The sequence goes on along the minus strand of NW_005842280.1, from coordinate 1,686,942 downwards.
TTCCAATGGAAAAAAGTGCTGGGAAAGAAGCAGAGGTCACTTCATCTATTCCATTACGCTGGCATTGTGTCTACTGTGAGATGGGCAGTGAAAGTGCTCTGCTCTTTAATGCCCACAAAAGTCCATTTGAGTCCTGGATAGATTTCCCCTTGATGAAAAGGCTACAGCAATTTGCACAGTATGATGCCCCCCTGAGCCATGAATGTTTGCTAGTTTGCAAAGTTTTAGAGACCCTGAAACTTTAAAAAGTTGAAGCCAGATTCCAAGATCTTACTCAGCAGATGAGGTGGAGATGGTACTGGATGGCAGATTATGGCTTTGTAAATCTCAGGTCAAGGAAAAGCAGCAGTGATTCAGTGCTGCTGCCCTCTCATTCCTGACAAGCCCTTTTTGCTAGGTAATGATGAGGTTGGCACAGGCCATCATTTTCCATCAGTTGACAACTTTCATACATTGAGGGAATTCTTTCTGTGGCCACAAGCACACAGATTTGGACCCTGGGTAATGGCAGGACAGCACCTGAGGGGTAGAATGAGAAAAATAAACTGGACCATGGACTCATTTTGGGTAAACCTCAGCTACATGATTCGGTACAAGCACCAAACCATCAGTGCAAACTGTTGGGTAGACAGAAGTCAGGCATTTTTGTCACTGTGCTATTAGTGTAGATTCCTATACCCTATTGGCACCGCACCTGGCACTGTTGCTTCTGTTGGAAGAGTGGTAGAATGATGACTTATGTATCTGGGTTTGCTCAATGTAGATGAAGCCTGTTCTGATGTGCATACACGTGATAGCATTTGTCTGTGAAATGCCTCCCGTGCTCAGGCAAATTGAATACACATGGGGTTCGCATATGGAAATTCCATCTCCTCTGTACATCAGCATCAGTATGAAAACAACCCGTGCAAATGATTTTGCACGCAGGTCCATGCCGGCTGATGCCGCTTTAGATGTTGGAACATAGGTGTTCACGCATGTCAAGCAATCTGTCAAATGCAATTCATATCCTGACCACCAAGGAGGAATACTCTGCTCTGGTCTGGACCTGCAAAGAGCAAACCAGGAAAGCCAAGGCTGCGATGGAACTCCAGATAGCTACAAATATCAAGAACAATAAAAAGTCCTTTTTTAGATATGTGGGGAGCCGGAGGAAAAGCAAGGGCAACACTGGACCCCTGCTAAACCAGATGGGGCAACTGACAACCAATGCCAAGGAAAAAGCGAACTTGCTAAATGGGTACTTTGCATCAGTTTTTCACCAGTTCCATGGGACGCCCCTGCCCACAGTAGGTCAGGGAGGCCCGGGTGAGGGAATTTCCTTGCCCTCCATCGAAGCTGACCTCATGAAGGAACACCTTGACAGGCTGGATACCTTCAAGTCAGCCGGCCCTGACAGGTTACACCCAAGGGTACTCAAGGAGCTGGCAAGCATCATAGCTCAGCCCCTGGCACAGATCTTTGAGAACTCCTGGTGCTCTGGTGAAGTTCCTGAAGATTGGAAGAGGGCCATTGTTGTGTCTATCTTCAAGAAAGGGAGGAAAGTAGATTCGGTAAACTAAAGGCCCATCAGCCTGACCTCTATCCTGGGGAAAGTCTTGGAAAAGATTATCAAAGAGGCCATCCTTAACAGACTAGCTGAAGGCAACATCCTGAGGGATAGCCAGCACGGGTTTGTTGTGGGTAGGTCTTGCTTGACCAATCTCATTTCCTTTTATGACCAGGTGACCTATCACCTGGACAAGGGGGAAGAGATTGACGTTGTATATCTTAACTTTAAAAAAGCCTTCAATCTGGTAACCCATGATCGCCTCTTGGCTAAATTGGCTAACTGCAGCCTCGACCTCATCACAATCCACTGGCTGGGGAACTGGCTCCATGGTAGGACCCAGAGGATGGTGGTGGGTGGGAGAGGTGCATGGTGACCAGTGGGGTCCCCCAAGGCTCTGTCCTAGGGCCCTTACTTTTTAACATCTTTATCAATGATGTAGACATTGGTGTCAGAAGCGGGCTCGCCAAGTTGGCCGATGACACCAAACTCTGGGGTAAAGCATCCACACCTGAGGACAGGAGGGAGATCCAGGAAGGTCTTGACAGGCTCATGAAGTGGGTGGATGAGAACCAGATAGTGTTTAACACCGAAATATGCAAGGTTCTCCACCTTGGGAGGAAAAACCTGCAGCATCCTTATAGGCTCAGCAGTGCTACGCTGGTTAGCACTACAGATGAAAGGGACTTGGGGGTCATGATTGACCACAAGATGAACATGAGCCTTCAGTGTGATGCTGAGGCTAGTAAAGTGAGCAAAACACTAGCTTGCATCCATAGATACTTCTTAAGCAAATCCTGGGATGTCCTTCTCCTGTTGTACTCAGCCTTGGTGAGGCCGTAGCTGGAGCGTCCAGGTTTGGGCTCCACAATCGAAAAAGGATGTGGAGAAGCTTGAGAGCGTGCAGAGGAGAGCCACGCGCATGATCAGAGGTCAGGAAAACAGACCTTATGATGAGAGGCTGAGAGCCATAGGACTCTTCAGCCTGGAAAAGCGCAGGCTCAGGGGTGATCTGGTGGCCGCCTATAAGTTTATTAGGGGTGCTCATCAGGGTCTGGGGGAACGTCTGTTCACTAGAGCCCCCAAGGGATGACAAGATCGAACGGTCACAAACTCCACTGTGACTGATTCAGGCTGGACATAAGAAAGAACTTCTTCACTGTCTGAGCCCCCAAGGTTTGGAATAGACTGCTGCGGGAGGCGGTTCAAGGACCCACTTCGAATGCCTTCAAGACACATTTGGATGCTTATCTTGCTGGGATGCTATGATCCCTGCTGACTTCCTGCCCCTGGGGCAGGGGGCTGGACTTGATGATCCTCCGGGGTCCCTTCCAGACCAAATATCTATGAAATCCTCTGAGAGACACGAGAGAGAATGTTTCACATTCAGAAGCTTGCCTACCTTTATCCCAATTACATAAGTGGTCCAATAAAAGCTATGAAATCCTTGCCTCTTGCATAATTTCTGGACCATCACAGCTATACCATCACTTACGCTGCCATAAATATCCTCAGCACAGTTAAGGTGGTTGATATTTTTCCCATGTGGGTAACATTTGAAGTTGGCTGCTCCAGTGACTGAGGCAAGTGTATTTATCATGATTCATTAAAAGCTCCATGCAGCACGACTCATAATACCTCAAGTCTGGAACTGAACTGCAGCAGCAGCAACATCTTGAGTGACTGGAAGTGTTTTTACCTTATTATCTGGTTTAGTCTGTTCAGAAACCAACTGCATTAGATTAATCATAGAAAACTGCTTGCTTGCTTTTACTTCAGTGACATGTTTGAGTTGCCTTTCCATTTTTTCCCTAATGTTTACCCTTGAACCATGATGATTAATTGAGAGAAAAACTGAGAAGAAATATCTATATTTTTGTTTGTATTTCCTTTTAGCTGGAGAAGTAGCCATGGTTATGTGTGTGTCATCCAAATGCACAGCCCATTGCAAAGCCCTCCTGTATAACACAAGCCACAGATGCTCACTCAGTAATTCTTACATCAGACCTGTATCTTGTGGTTGAGCTAGAGCCTGTTTTTAGAAAGCAGTCATCACACTGAAGTCCTGGGGCATGTCTATACTGTCCTTGCTCCCCACCAGGGAGCAGCCCCAAGAAACAAACTGTGTACACATGCTCATGCTCAGAGCAAATGAGGCAATATAACTGCCTGAGGACAGTGTTGAGCCAGTACCTCAGCCCTGCTCTTAAGCTTGGGCATGCTTATTGACATGTTTTCAAAGATAATCGAAGGGTGCCATTGCCTCATTTCAGGGATTTGGTGCCCACAAAGCAGGAGAGTGTGTGGGAGTGTTTCATGGCAGTGCCTCTGAGCCTGGCAGGGAGGCAGTATGGATGTGGCCCTAGATTCAGAAGTAACTGATTCTGTTTGGGCTGCTTGCCATGTGGGGACCATGAGTGCCAGAAACTCGGGCTTTTGCTACTTGGGCTGAAAGGCTAAGGTCTATAGCTAATAGGTGCAGCATACCATGTTGTCTTGCATACAACATGCCCACAAATTGGGTATGTACTTTGGTTTTTGAAAGGCAGAATGAAGAAAAAAACATGTTTCCTAAAAAATACTGGCAAGTAGTGGCAAATAACTGAGTAGCAGCAGCTAGGAAGCCCTGACTATTTGTTGTGCTGCTCCCTGTGGAGAAGATGCAGTATTACTCTCCCCCTCCTATCCCCTTGCAGAAGCTTATGTTGCAGAAACTGATATTATCATATTTCCTCACACACAATGCACACCCCGATTTCCATCAGCTGATTTTTGAAAGGTGTGTGTTGTATATGAGGAAATATGGTGCTCAGCCCTGTCTGTGGTCCTACACTATCAGGAGAGAAAGGCCTCGTATGGGCTGCTACCCCAAGAACACTGAACATTGCACCGTAGGTCATCTTGAGACCTGAAAACACCAAATTCATTCAGTAACTTTAAACACACGTGAATGATAGCATTTGGGTGAAAAGACTCTCCAAAGTAAAACAAACCTTACTAACCATTTAGTGTACAAGCAGTTTCTCTGTGCATGCTATATTTAAGCATTCACAAACAAGTGGAAATAACGGTAAAAAATCCCACGGACCAGATATCTCCTACGTCCATCAAACTGATTAGCATTTTGCCATTGATTTCAATGGGACCATCACCAGAGCAGCATTCAGGCACATTTCCCTACACATACAGACAGGTTCTAGCAGAGTGGCTTCCTGGTAATGAATCTCTGAGCCCTGCTTTACTACTAAAGCTTATATTAAGAGAATACAACTCTGTCCAATTATGGTTAGAGGTGTGCATGTAGCACTGAACAATGGTTGTTAACACACTAAGAAAGCAGGTTAAATCAGGAGGGAATTTCTTGATAATTAGGTGGGTGCTTGTAAAAAGCCTGACAAATGGAGAATGGCTACAAATCTATCTATTGTGCTCAAGCTCTCAACCCTGAGGCTGAATCAGTTTCTACCAGAATCACCCATGGATCTAACAATACAAGCTCTGTTTTTGTTTGTTTAAAAAAATGTAGTGTAAATTTAGTTCTTATGACTAAAAGCTTTAACTAAAGTCCAATTCTCCTCTGGTTTTAGTAGTTCTGGCCTGTAATATGCTTGCTGATCTTTTCCTGAGCTTTTTTATAAGCAGAAACTATCATGTCAAATTATGTGAAGATTTTATGCTCTGGACAGGTTGATAGAGAAAGAATCATTAAGAACTGACCCATAAGATGTTTGACAAATAGATCCAAGGAGGTGATACTTCCCCTCGATGCGGCATTGGTCAGACCACAGTTGAAGTACTGCATCCAGTTTTGGGCGCCATACTTCAAGAAGGATGTTGACAGACTCAAGAGGGTCCAGAGGAGGGCCACTCATATGGTTAGGGGCTTACAGGACAAGCCTTATGAGAAGAGACTGAGGGACCTGGACCTCTTCAGCCTCCACAAGAGAAGGCTGAGAGGTGATCTTGTGGCTGCCTACAAATTCATTAAGGGGATGCAGCAAGGGATCGGAGATGCTCTGTCCAGCAGTGCACCTCTTGGGGTAACAAGGAACAGTGGTCACAAACTGACAGAGAGCAGATTTAGGCTAGATATCAGGACAAACTTCTTCATGGTAAGGGTGGCCAAAATCTGGAATGGGCTTCCAAGGGAGGTGGTGCTCCCCCCTACTTTAGGGGTCTTTAAGAGAAGGCTGGATGGGCATCTGGCTGGGGTCATCTGACCCCAGAGCTCTTTCCTGCCTAGGCAGGGGGTCGGATTCGATGATCTGTTGAGGTCCCTTCCGACCCTAACATCTATGAATCAATGAATCTATAAGCTTACTGTCACTTCTAAACTGAGTTCTCGTGAGGCAGGAGGAGTCTGTTCAGAGTCTGAGAGGCTCACATCTGGTGCTATGCCTGGATGTTCTCTTTAGAGATGGGTAAAAGCTGAGAAGTCTGAATCCAAACTTCTCTACAGTTTGGAGACTTCAGACCCTGTATGGACTAGATGCCTGTCTCATTTCCAAAACTGTGGTTATTATATTCCAAAGGCTGAGGCCAGTAAATGACCCCTCTCTCAGAAATGACTGGATAGTGGCTTGTAAAAGTAATTGGAAATTATCATTTCCTTCATATCATCATATAAAGATTTGAAAAAAAAATCACGAGTTGACTCTGAAGTTTCAGGTAGATTCTCACAGCATCTCCAGTTGGATGTTATGACTGAGTGCGATGGGCCTGATCCACTTAATAAGGGAGTTCATGATTAGGGTCCTTCTCTTGAAGCTCTTCAACCATCTTATCTCAAGCCTCCAGCAATGAATCACTCCCCCTCATCCCACTTCCAACACCTCTCTACAGCTGTCTGTGGTTTTAGATTTGTGCAGTGATCACGGGAAGAGTTTGTTTATTAAATGCGGCAAGGTTATGGGTGCACTGGGGATTCTGGACATTTCTGCTGCTGGTTGATGATAACAAATCATTCCTAGCAGATGAGAAATGGTTTAGACCTTGTCAGTAGTAATTTAAGGGGGAAACTATTCAATTGGGCCCAACTTTTAGAGCTGGACTGCATAGTCATTTAGTCCAAGATACAAAAGAACAAAGGGAAAATAAGAATGTGTATTACAGCCCTTTGCAAGCTACCCAGACCCAGACCCTAAGTATCCCCAGGTATGCTCATTCTGGGCAGATGAAGATGGGCAGTGTGGACAGCATAGATTAATTGTTCTGTAACCCCCAAGGGAATCAGCCAAGGTAACTGAGCTGAGACATTGGTTACCATAATTTCCTGTTGGTATAGGCCAGTAGTAAATTATTGCCCCATCAAAACATGGAAAATATAGGGGAGGACTGTGATTTCAAGAGATGTGAAAAAAATACCTAGTCTCAGTAAAAGCAAGTCTGTGGTGGCGGGCACTTAGATTTAATTATAGACATGATAGAAGTGTTTCCTCTGTGCTATTCCCTATTCCCTCTGCATTGTGATTTATGTAAGCATGACCTCCAGCTGAGAAAAAAACCCAAAGGCTTAGCCTACGTGTCTCTGCATGTGATGAGAAGGATGTTTTGCATTAGTTTCCCTGCTAGAAGGATCTAACTCAAATTGAGTGATGCATCAGCAAGCCCATCCAAAGGGAAGGGGACTAACCATCAGCGTGCAATTAGCAGGCTAAATTCTGACTTCAGTTACACCATGTGACCAGACACAACTGAAGTCCATGAGTTGCACAGAGGCAGAATAAGAATTGGTGTTTCTAGACAGTGGGCACAACACATTTTCACTCAACCATAATCAGTCCCTCAGAGAATAACAACCAGGGCTTGGTCATTCATGATGACTTCTCCAAACTGACTCAGTACTCCTGGGTATGAATAAGGACCTGATCCAAGAGAAGTGAAGCCAATGAGAGTCTTTCTATTGACCAGCAATATAGGGATGTGGTCAAAAAGGGCAAAAAGGAACCAATGGCTCCCAGTTGCTACCATGATTGCAAACCCAAACACCGGGTTGCTATCAGCAGCCATAGATAGTGCCATATTGGGCCAACCAATGGGTCCACCTAGCCCTGTATCTTGTCTCCAACTGTGGAAGAAATACATGCTACAGAAGCAGAGCACTGAACCAGGTATCTCTAGAATGATCTATCCCCTATGCAATACCCTTCCTGGAATCCATTATTATTGGTTTAGAGATGCCAGAGGACCCCCCCCACCGCAAAGCTGATGCCAGGGCAGTTGCCCTATTGTCGTCCCCCCCGGTTACAGCACCACTGTTGACTTCAGCAGGCATTTGACCAGGCCCTAACCCAGCTTCTTCACTGCCAAATAATTTGCTTGCTAGTTTCAGGCTTTCTAATTAGATACTTCCTAATTTCAGATTTTTCTGGGCCTTAAATGTCTCAGTAGTAGTGGGGATGAGAACTCTAGTGTGCAGTAGAAACCTATAGTTTCCTGATATTTCTATTATTTTCAGGATACCCAAGTGCATATGTACAGTTTATGTTGCATTATAACTATGCAATCTGTAATATTTCAAGCAGACTCAATCTATCATTTCTATTTCTTACTTTATTTGACCAAAAGACACAACCTATGCATAGTGATTTCTTTACCTCCAGTTCATACATAATCCATGCAGTACAGTTCCTTGATACCTGAAATGCAATATGTGTCTGAGATAACTCATTACAATCAAGTCTTATTTCTCAGAACAAAGCCTCAGATTAATGAGAGCTAGATTTCTAAGGCCAGCTCTCAAAATGCATGAGATAGAAAATGACTATGTGCCACCCTCTTTTACTAGCCACAAGCACCATAGCATCATTCCAAACTATTTGAAGGCGCAGTAACTATTTTAATTTTCTAGAGGGAAATCATTCCTCCTACATTCTAATACTAAATTTTTGCTGACTCTCTAGGTAAGGAAAACTCTGGCACATACTTTGTGCACAATAGCATCTCTAATATTGCACAGCTCTTGATCCCTACTGTTTGACCTATACCAAAAATTATCTCAGCAGTTGCACAAAGTTTGGTTGTATAAAGGGATGCAACACTTTCAACCAAGGTGTAAAGTGCAGTCAGATACAAGGCCAGGTTCTCCACTGGCATAATTTGTTATAGTTCTGTTGACCTCCATTGATTCACTGATTCACTCCAGATAATCAGCAGTTACAGATCTGTGCCATTAATTTGACAGATGCTTTCAGTCTTGTTCTTACTGGATAGATACTCACATCACAGCTAGTACTTATTGGCAGCTGTCAAGCAGAGACATCAAGGACAAAGTGTCAATGGAAAGCAGACAATGATTCTGTTTCATTTTATAGCTGGTTTATTCAAGTCAGGCTTGAGGCACGTAGCGAAGCTGGTGAAACTTGCCCAGACGGTATCTGTTCTGAGAACAGGTTTTGATGTTCAAGTTGATTAAAACTTTCATTAAAACCACAAAATACACGAGACACCTAATGACTCTCACAGCTAGAAAACTTCTTAAAAATTAAATGTACAGGTAGGTCCTGTCACAGGATATATCTGAATTATGGAATCCCTGTGAGATTTAACAAACTGTGTTTCTGATGAAATTGGCATTCCTAATTCTTCTTATGATTCCACTTCATTTGCTTGTTATCACTCAAAAATTCACTTATCCCACCTTTTTGGCTGTCAGACATTAGCACACCATGACAGGAAAATGAAAGACAAAGTATTGTTCTGTGAACTCAGTGGAATCTCCCGGCTCAGGGGGCTTCATCTTTCCTTCAGATTGCTGCTGCTGTCTGCAAAGCACTGATTCTGGTGTTTTAAAAGGTACAATAGCACTGCTGTTACCTTGTTTCCCTGTCTGTACTCTTAGTAATTTACAGTAAAGGCTGACAGGTCTAGGAGGACCGGTAACTGTGCCATACTAATGGACTTAAAGTGCCCTTAGTAGCTGGGCCCCAATATATACAGTTGGGCTGCAGGGGGCTGGGCTCCAGGACTTTCTGTGCTAAGAGCATAAGTTATTATTGCTTGAGTTAAAGGCTTGTGAGGCAGCAGCTATGCTCATGGAGCTCAATGGAAAAAAAACTCTGAAAGTGAATCCATATTTTATTTCTAATGTTACCAGCCCAGGTGTTTCATTTGTTCAAGAGGCACCATGGATAAAGGGGTGGTACATGCAACCCAACATTTTCAGCATCGCAAGGTCAGGCAGTACTATTTGTTCTTTATACATTTTTCACGCAAAGCCAGGAGCCAGAATTTCTCTGTCACATTCTGTGCTCCCCTTTGTGAATCCGCAGCAAAGCATTTCCATAGAGTTAATGAAATGTTGTTCTGCAAAGGATCATGCAGTTTCTGGAACACCGCATGCAGACATTACAGAATTAATCCTCTGTTCTGGCGCTAAGAATGCATTAGCAGTTGTCTCAGCTTCTTAGCATTTGAGGTACTGTGCGGGACTTTCATTGTCTGACTCGTGTTTCATGAGTCATAAAAACCCCCTCTTTACAGAGACGATGATCATTCTAATCTTCTGTCATTAACTTCTGAAGCATCAGAGATGTGCTGGATAAATGTTTAGAGCAGAGATGAGCCTGAGCCAAGAAATTTATATCCTGATCCAAACCCCAATACCCCTAAAGTTCAAGGATGTTCAGATCTGGCATTCTACTTTGGCCTCATCTCTAGTCTATAGCTTGAGCCTGTGAGAGACGTGTATTATTTGGCTAATGAGTGAGCAAGGGCAAAATGGGGATGAAGAGAAGAGGGCACCCCAGAGCAGAACTTTTACAATGGTGTGTAAAATGTAGCCCTGAGTTTCACTGGTCTGAATCAGCATAATACCACTAAAGTCAATGAAGCTACACCGACTTACACTAGCTGAACATCAGGCCGTTGGTGTAGAAGACTCAGATAAAATCCATAAGAAATGTAGTGCATCAGTAGAACGAGACATTTCAGAAACATGCATTAGTTCACCTCTAGTGGAGCTGCCTTGACTTCCCAGGACAAGTCTTTTTCTCTCTCTCGCGCGCACACTCTCTCTCTCTCTCTCTCTTTCTCTCATGCCAGATCACTGATTCCAGCATAGTCTAGTGTAGGCTCTCAGCTCCCTTGTAATCATAGCTCAGCAAGGAAGTGTTAATAAGGGCACCAAGAGAAGCTTACAGCCTGCCCTTTGATATGTTTGTGGGCACTACCAAGATTTCATTTTTAAATTTTAATTCCCATTAGAACTTTGAATGAAGATATAGAAAATAACAGAGCCATCCATACCCAGGCACAGCTCAGAATTGAAGAGCCTTGACTCATGGACATCCAAGTGGTAAAATGGGCACTTAAATGGCAGTTTCATAAACCTGGGTGTTTTTGACCCTGCCTCCACATGTGTGGGTGTGTTAACATGTGTGCATAGACTGCGCATGAGTGCCATACACTAGTTGGATACATGCATGGCTTTATGTTCATGTACCTGAGCAGAAAAATGTCAGAATAGGGGAGTTGCCTCATGTTTTCATCATAATTGCTGAGTGGGTAGGATACTCACAGAGTAGCGGGAGACAGGTTATAAGCCTGTGGAGAGTGAGTTGGCAGTTACATTTCTCTGATTTAAAACAATAGTGCTCAAACCACCATGCCCCGTCCCCCACTGCTGACTCCAGCCCTCCTTTCAAGCTGAGCCCTTGTATTTACTAGACACTGGATAATGTGGATGGAAAGCAGTGTAGAAGTTTCTACCCTAAGTGGGGCAATATTCCTGGCTGGAATGTAGGAACAGCTCCCTTTCCGAGCAGCAGCTATCTCACTGAACCACACAGACTCTGACTTACTGTCTTCTTACTGGTCCTTCTATAGCTCTGAATTTTGCCTGTCCCTGGGGCCAGCTTCAAAAGAAGTGCTAGCAAAAGGCCTCAGTAGTGCCTAACTTGTGGTGTGGTGATTAGCATATTCTGCAGACAAGTCAGAGAGCTGTAGGTTCAAGCACCTGGTAGGTGGCTGGGGTCTCTGACTTCCTTCATAAATGCTCTAACCACCCAACTACTGAGGTTAAAACATGGAAGGGCCCTCCTCCTCTGGCATCTGTTAGGTGTAGGTTTTGGATGGCTCCTTTTTTGTAACTTAGATACAGGTATGTGTTCACAATGGGTGCTTTTATGTAGCAACATACCTGACCTACCAGCATGTAGCTGACTTCATGCTCAGCCTATGCACACACACTTAACAGCCCACGCTGTAGGGGAAGCAGAAGGTAGGCACTTAGTACAAATCCATCCCAAGTGTTTGAAGGGCAATGTTGCCTTATGCAGACTATAAGGACACCATCCAAAGTTATAAGTAAAAGGAAAATGACTGCCTTGTCTACAAAAGCAAATGCCAGAAAACCATGGTAAGAGTTCAGGGGCTAATTTTCATCCTCCTCTTCTCTTCAGCTTCTGGGTTCCCCTGAGACAAACATGGAAGCTATTTGGAAGATCCTCTCTGGCAGGTCTCACACAAAGATGTGTCAGGATAGATGTGTCACAAAGATGAAGCAGGTAGTACAGCCTGCATGTTGTTACATGTGAGCTCCCTAGCTTGGCAATGACAATCATACGCCCATTTGTAAGGGTATAGACTACCAGTTTTGAGGGTATCATTAAACCCACGAGGCACTAACTATTAGCTACTGTGCATACTGCTATTTCCAGGGAGAATGATCTGGTGATCCTGCTGTCTCTCTCCACAAAAAGTTATGGAAAGGGTTTTCTTTCTGACAGAACCCATAAAGGCAGCAGGAGGTAGCATTCACATGAGTTCAGAGACCCATACTCTGAATACTATGCCTTTTTTTGTCCTCAAAATCTCATTGTTAATGTTGCATTTCACCTGAGCACATCAAATCTACCTGCATGTTTTTCCATAGTGCACTCAGACTTTAAAAGAATCGAATCAAATGTTGGCAGAAAACTATACTGGATATATGATACTAAGGGACTCTTGAGACTGGATATAAGCTGTAAGACATGAACAACATGACAGTGTGTACCTGTGCTCTTTGTTGATGGGTAAATTTATCCTTCTCTCTCTAGACAGCTGTAAATGGAGCAGGCTATTTTTTGCTATTCCAGATGTTATCAGAGCTGCTGAAAACTTTGAACCAAGTGAACAATAGCCATTATGTTTCATATTTTCAAAAGTCTTGGTCTTTCATGATTTGGTCATGTCTCTCTTAATAGCTTTAAGGGCTTATCTACATGGGGAAATTCACTTGAATAGCTATTGGAAAATAAAGTATTCCACCAAATCTAGAAAAGGCAGCCTTATTCCAGAATCAGAGTGTCCTCACACAAAGCTATTCTGGAATTAGTTATTCCAGTCCATTTCCCCATGTATACAAAATCAAAGATGCTCTGCAAGCTGGAGGTGGTTGTTTTCAAGTGCATCTGTGTTTGGGAGGCATGAAAACCACTTGGTTTTTAAAATCAGTCCTCACCTCAGGCATTTACTCAGTGAAGTCTTGCTCAGAAATTGTGAGATCCTGCTATTTTCTGCTCTTTTTTTCACTTTCTCTGTGATTAAAAAATGGTATAAATTTAGCACTTGCAGAAGGTGCTCAACTGTTTGCCTTAGAAAGCACAGCCATGGCCTTATCCTCAAAACAAGCAAAGTATGAGGAGCAGCTGTTCAAACGCATGTTGCTCTCACAAAGCACCTCAAGATTGACTTGGAGGGACCATGTCCATGGCTGGAAATATAGTTAAGTCTCTGTGGCTTAGTTATCCCTTGGTCTTTCTGTTAGGCATACATGACTGGTAGGGGGGGCAAGGAGGGCATGTGCCCTGACCCTGACAGGGCCATCCCCACCACCAATGCCATCACTGACTTCTGCGGGTGCCCCCCCCAGACTCAAGAGGCACCAGTTGCCCATGCCGTCTAGGCTACCAACACAGTTGCTTTCCAACAAGATGGAATTTCCATCCCTGGAAAATTTCAAGAGCAGGTTAGACAGATACTTGACTGGGATTATTTAGCCAGAGATGATCCTGTCTTGAGCAGGAGGTTGGATTATATGATATCCTTATGTCTCTTCAAGCCCTGCTTTCCTATGCTCCTATGCTCCTAAGATTGTCTTTCTCAACCAACAGGTTAAGCTGAATGGAAAATGTATGTGGGGGGGCAGTTTTTCATGCATGAAAAAACTTCCTGCTTTGGAAATCTATCTAGACTGCAACTTGCTTCAGCTTTCAATTATTTTCTGATATCCTGACTCTTCTGTTGTTCAGCAATTCAAGGATCTTAATTTCAGCAGGTACATTTCAGCTGACCTACTGAGCTGATGACATCCACACTAGATCCAATATTCTGAGGTGCTGGCACTCCTCCCAATATCGAAGGTCTTCTGATAAATAAGGTACAAAGTGAGCTGTGTACCTTGAAAGATCAGGTCCCAAATGCTCTGGGCTGCTGTTAGCAGACATACATCCTGGAAAATTGGTAACATGCAGCAGCAAAACAACTACTATGTTCCCTTAAAACTCGTAACAAAATAGGAACATGCAGAACATCAGTTTGCAATGACCAGCTGTAATCTGGTGAACTCTGTAATCCCTGGTTTGGGGGAAATTACCAAATTAGGAGAGCAGGA
>NW_005842280.1:1668571-1672767 GCF_000455745.1 Alligator sinensis | reverse complement strand
CAGGAATGCTCAAATTAAGGAACTGGCAAATAACCAAATTAAGATGTGTGCACATGATACATTTAAAGAAACAAGGGATTATGCTGACAAGGCAGAATATGAACGGCATGACAACCACAGGAAAACCAGTCAACAGTACCTGGAAATGAAGAGCCATCAGGAGAAAAAGAATGTAAAAGGAGGGCTCTTTGGGTCAGCAATTATTGGCCCCTAACCTCCAAAACTGCTGACGTCCTGCAAGCAAGAGCCATGAGGTGGCATTCAGATACAGGCCAGACATACTGTCTCCTTGTGCGACCCTAGGACTGATAAATAAATAGGACTGGATAGTCATTTTGCTTACTTTGCTTGCATTAAACTTATTTGTTATAACTGGCTGTGTCTACATAAGATGCTGACTGCACAGTAGCTTGTTACCGCTGCACAGTTGTGTCACATGGCATGCAGTGTGATGTGATGCTACTGCGCAGTAGTAATGAGCTACTGCGCAGTCAGTGTCACCAAAAAGCCATTCAGGGATGCTACTGTGCAGTAACTCCAGTTACTGCACCATCATTTAGTTCTTGTATATGCAAGTACTAAATGACTGCACAGTAACAACTGTGCAGTCAGTGTCTTGTGTAGATGTGACCACTGTGTATCAATAAAATTCTATCATCAAATGGAGGGGTTGTAGTTGGTCTATTAGAAAGGTTGGGCCTGCCCACAACAAGGTATCAGGACTGGTTTGTAAATCCAGTGCCAACAGCATCAACCTGGGAGGTAAAAGCACTTTGGAAGACAGGATTAGAAATCAAAGTGAGCTAGCTCAGTGGGTTTCAACTTGTGGTCCGCAGACACCTGGGGTCCGCAGACTATGTCAAAGGGGTTCGTGAAAGATGACTATGAAAATAAAGTTTCATGTCCCAGAAAGGAATTCTGTTTCCAAAGGGGTCCATACCTCTATTCAAAATCTTTTTAGGGGTCTGCACCTCCATTTGAAATTTTTTAGGGGTCTGCAAATAAAAAAAAGTTAAAAACCATGGATAAAATGAAAAAATGGTCCCAAATCTACAAAATGAAGTTCTATAAAGGTAAGAGGAGTCCTACACATCTATGAATCTATGAATCTATACACTTAGGGAAGAGAAAGAAGTGCACAAATACAAAATGGGAAATAACAGGCTAGACGGCAATATCTAGAAAATCACAAACTAAATGCAAGTCAACAGGGTGATGCTGTTTCAATAAAAAATGTTATGCTGGGATGTATGAGCAGGAGCACCTTATGTAATTATTTTGTTCCACTTGATTCTGGTGAAGCTTAAGCTGGAGGAGTATGTCCAGTCAGAGGTAGATCTGATGGTGGGGCATGCAGAGGTGTGGTCGTACACCCCATCCACTGTACAGCATGGTGAATCTCCGGAAGCTCCAGTTTCCCATAGTTCTGGATGCCTGTGACCCCTGTGGAGTCTGGACTGAATGAGGTCAGCTCAGAAGATAGGAAGCAGGGGGGAAAGGCATGACTGGAGCCCCTGGGTGAGGGAGGGACACCTTGTGGGGCCAGGGAGGGAGTAGGCACAGGAAGTAGAGACCCACCCACTGCCGCTCCTGTCCCCAGCGGACCTGGGGGTGGGAGGAGCCCCAATGCCACTTCTGCCCTGCTGCTGTGAGGAGTGGCTGTGTGGAGAGTCAAACTTGGCCAGGGACAGCAATGGCAGTGGCTGGGTTTCTCCTTCTAGTACCGGCTTCCCAGCTGGTAGGACACACTGGGGGTGCGGGAGAAGAAAGGGGGCAGGAAAGGAGCAAGTGCAGAAAGGGAGGGATCTGCCTACTGCCGCCACTGTCCCTGGCCAATCTCAGCACTCCACGCAGACACTCCCTGGACTGGAGCAGGAATTGCCCTGGGGCTTCCCTAGCCCCCAGGTCAGTCTTCTAACATCAGCCTGACCACCATGCAGTGCCTGCTGGGGCAGCTCAAGCTGCAGGCAGTCATGGCATGGATCAAGGAGAATGGCTGTATGAACCAAGAGGTTTTCAGCCATCCCTGTGACTTTGGTTGCATCTGCCCTACCCTCCACCCCCCTTTCAGACTCGTAGATCTGCCTATGCATCCACTTTTCAGTACTGGGCTTTAAGAAAGATGTATGAATTGGAAAGAAGCCAGTGGAGAGAAACACAATTGATAAAAGCCTTAGAAAATATGATCTATGAGGCTAGGTTGAAGGAATTGGGTTTATTGAATACAAAAAAGAGAAAACTAAGAGAAGAATGAAGAGAGTCCTGCTAAGTCATATAAAAGGTTTACTATAAAGAGGGCAATAATCAATTGCTCTCCATGTCAACGAACTGTAGGACAAAAGTAATGGCATCAACTTTCAACAAGGAGATTTAAGTTAGATATTAATAAAAGCTTTCTAATGACAAGGCTGGTTACACATTGGAACAGCTTACCTAAAATCACAAAATCACTATTTCTGGGTGGTTTTAAGAGCAGGTTAGACAGACATCTGTCAGGGATGGCCTGGGTATGGTTAATTCTGCCTAGGAGCAGGGGATAGACTAAATGATCAGTAGAGGTCCCTTCAAGTCCTTCATTTCTGTAAGTCTATGAGGCCTGAATATGGAGAACAATTAGACCCGCTCCGTCAAGCTTTATTTGAGGCTATATGCCTTCATCATGCTTGTCATCCCACTGTCCCTAGTAGGGAGCAGAAATAAAGGTTGCAGAGGCAGATTCTTAGCTCAGTACTGCTTGTTTCACAGTTGTATTCTTCCATTGAATCTTTCATAAAGGGAGGGAGGCATAAGAAGCACTTCAGCTACACTGCGTTCTGTAATAATAATGCTTGAAACAAAACAAGCAGGAAAGTGACAGTCTTTTGACATATGCCAATAAGAGACAAAAGTGCACAGACCAGGATTGGAGAAAATACCAGTAGTTTTAAGAGGACTGGATTTTGAGACACTAATGTACATTTTGAGTGGTTCCATCTCTGCTTGAAACAAGAGCATTTCAGAAAGTTGCCAAGCAACACAAAAGCCATATATATCATAAAAAAGATAAAACCTAGACTTTTACTTCTAAAGGTAAATAAGATTCTACAGGTCAAATGTAGAAAATATCTCTATTGTGAGTCCTCCTTGTAATTTTCCTACACTGAACTTCATTTCCTGTGGTAGGTACAAAAGAAAACATCATGAGGAACAATGGCAGAATGAACCGGAAAGACAAAGCGCAATATTACCATATTGAAAGAATAACTGATAGAATAACATATTGAAAGAGGGTACCTGCAGACCGGTACCCCATGGTTGTCGTCCATGTGGGTACGAACGACGCGGCAAGAGGCAACCCTGACCGTATTATGAGGGACTTCGAGGCTCTGGGGACCAGGCTGAAGGAGACGGGGGCGCAGGTGGTTTTTTCCTCTCTTCTTCCGGTGAGGGGGCGGGGACAGAGGCATGGGGCCTGCATTGGTGAGGTCAACCAGCGCTTACGCAGCTGGTGCCGCCGGGCAGGCCTTGGGTTCCTTGACAACGACCCATGCTTTCGGGAGGGGGGATTGCTGGGGCGGGATGGGCTTCATCTCTCCCCTAATGGCAAGCGTGTCTTCTCTTCCAGGTTGGCTGATCTCGTACGGGGAGCTTTAAACTAGACTCGCCGGGGGAGGGGGCTGCAGGAAGACGAGGAGACGCCATCAGGGCAAGGGGTGCAAAGGTAAGTAATGGGGGTCCTGATGGTCTGCCTAATCGTGCAAAGGTAAGTAATGGGGGTCTTGCCATCAGGGCAAGGGGTGCAAAGGTAAGTAATGGGGGTCTTGCCATCAGGGCAAGGGGTGCAAAGGTAAGTAATGGGGGTCTTGCCATCAGGGCAAGGGGTGCAAAGGTAAGTAATGGGGGTCTTGCCATCAGGGCAAGGGGTGCAAAGGTAAGTAATGGGGGTCTTGCCATCAGGGCAAGGGGTGCAAAGGTAAGTAATGGGGGTCTTGCCATCAGGGCAAGGGGTGCAAAGGTAAGTAATGGGGGTCTTGCCATCAGGGCAAGGGGTGCAAAGGTAAGTAATGGGGGTCTTGCCATCAGGGCAAGGGGTGCAAAGGTAAGTAATGGGGGTCTTGCCATCAGGGCAAGGGGTGCAAAGGTAAGTAATGGGGGTCTTGCCATCAGGGCAAGGGGTGCAAAGGTAAGTAATGGGGGTCCTGATGGTCTGCCTAATC
>NW_005842280.1:1658746-1666315 GCF_000455745.1 Alligator sinensis | reverse complement strand
TTTTTTTTTTTGGGTTGTTCTCCCGCCCTGGCGGGGGGGCGGGCTAGAAGATCTATTAGGTCCCTTCCGACCCTGAAACTATGAAACTATGAAACTATGAAAGAATAACTTGATTGCAGCTCACCACTACAGAAATCACAACTGAGGTAGACATTGCTAATACAGCGTGGTTCTTAGCATTTCCAAATAGATCTTGAAACACGCACAAAAGGTGAAATTCTCTCCTGTTCAGCAATTGAAGTCCTTCTAAGGACAGGAGAAATAAAGACAGTTGCTAATAAAATGAGAACATTTCTAAAGGTAGAAGGAGCAGCATATCGTCAGTGAACATGAGGGATGTTGTATGCATGAGTGTATGCATATCAGGTAGGTGGTCGTGGGCAAGTACGTTGCAACCTTCTCCAGAAATCTGCAGCGGCTTTGCTAGCTGAGGAAATGCAAGTCAGGAACATTTGAGGGGTAATGTGGAAAAATGAGAAGGTTGGAGAGAAATTTATGAGGAGACAGATATCTAAGGGGAACACTGCTCAAGAGAGGGTTAATGTTTTCTTTGCCTCTCCCTACTGCTTCTGGTCCTACTTAGTTCACTGACTGGGGTATATCTTTAAAAATCTTTAAAGCAATGACCTGGCACTTCTGTGGCCTTGTTTATATTGTATGTGAATGATGGGAGCATGTTTATATTGTATGTGAATGATGGGAAGCTGGCCTAGGTACAAAATAAAGCTTGCTGCTGCCCCTAGTCTGAACCCCATAATAAAACACTTCCCCCTAAGTTGAGAACTGTGGTTTAATGTGCCTTTGGATCACACTCCTTGTAACTACCAGTAATAACTGAGACATCTCCATTTTCCTCCTATCAGTACAAATGTTTGCATATCACCCGTTTTTAAACCTTTGCTTGCTGTGTAGCTGAAGTACCATATGACACCTGAAAAGCTGTTATACTGTTAACTGTCATTAATCTTCTGACAAACACACTTTAAACAGCTCACTGGTTGTCTAGTGACTATAATAAAAGCAGCCCTTCAGTTGTCTCCCATATGTAATCACTGATTTTTCCAGGGTTAAAGCTTAAGTAGCACTCCAATTTGGCTGCATGCATTACTCCAAACTATATTACAGTACAGTGGATTACTCCTACTGCTACATAGCTTGTTTAACTATTTAGAATCACAAAAGAGATCAGAAAGCTGCAATGAAAGTGAGAGAGAAAAAAATTGATAGTTAATAACCATTTTCCTTGAGTTAGAATAAAGAATATTTTTATTACCAGACCCAGAAGGATATGTACCATAGAGTTGAGCGTAACGTGGTAGATAAACAGCAAATTATAATTCATCGGAAAAGTGGATACTAAGCTTTTTGGCAGGTGTGCCACAGGTTAAGCCCCATGGCCTCCCTGAGTGTTGTTCTGATCCATCTCTTGTCCCATCTGCTGCCCTGCTTTCTGCTTCCTGCCCAATGTGCTGCTCTGCTTTCTGCTCCTTGTCCGGTCTGCTGCTATGCTACTTGCCTCCTCCCTGATCTACTGTATAACACACAGAGGCTGTCCATCCCGTTTGTAGCACATGTACCACAGATTGGCCACCCCTGCATTAGGGTATCTCACCTAGGCAGAGACTGAATTACCCCCAACATATCTTGACAGGTGCTGATCACCATCTTGTTGTACGCCCCACTTTCATTTACCACCCCCAAGACATATGTGTAGCTTTACCATTCAGCAGCACAGCAAACCACGATGCAAAATGATGCCACCAGTCATGCTCAGCCATAAGGCTTTCGGACAAATTAAGTTTGCACTCAGCGTAGATGTCTGGTGTAACAAATACCATTTCCATAGATTATTGTCTGCTTATGAAACTGGAAGGGAATGTCATTGCTGAATCATTGTATTTAACATCTTCATAAATGCACCCTTCCATAGCAGGCAACATTCTTCATTAAGTGTTGGATCATTTCACTGGAATGGTCAATACTGGGCATGTCTACACAGCACTGTTGCTACACTGCTGTGCTTTAGTACTTACTTCTGGAAGTACTAAAGCATGGCACAGTGTAGACAATTACCGACTCATGAGGGCAGTGTGCTTAGATTTCCCCACTATGTCACTATAATGGGGGAGTGCGTTGCTATGGCGATGTAGTTGGTGATCATGTGTAGACCTGCATGATCACTATGTTTCTGTAGTCTGCTGTATGATGACATAGTGCATTGCTACGTCACCATAGGGTGACATGTAGACACGCCTGCTGGGTACGTAAAGCTGACCAGGAAACCCAGCCCTGGAAATGGGCTAGACCAGTGGTTCTCAACCTTTTTAGACTCAGTGCACCTGTAAGCAGAAGCATTATAACTTTACATCCCCAAACTGCATCTTGGACACCTGTCCTAGACTTGTTCTGTTCTCAACAGTGGGGTAACTAGGGTGTAGTTACAAGCAGTGGAAACATAAAACCCAAATTTATGACAAAGAGCTAAAAAAGCCCAAAGAAAGCATGATCTATTTTAAAACACTACAAACTACAAAACAAAGTCTATAGATGGCACCCTCTTGGGGAGGCTTTACCCACACCCAGGCAGTCTGGCACTTGCGGCGGCTCCACAACAGGTAGTCCCAGGGGCCTACACCCCTATACCTGCCCTTCAGCAATGGGCTGGAGTGGGGGGCCCACACTGGAGAGTCCTGAGCTGCTCCTTGTGTTCAGTGTGCTGCAGGGAGCTGCTTGAGAGCGTGGGTCCTTCTGCATTGCAAAGGGGCTGTGTTGCTCCTGCAGACATGGTAAAGTGCTGACCTCCACTTCTGCAGGATGGCTTTGAGGGATTAACTGTGGCTTTCATCAGCATACCACACCCCAAAATTCCTAGTCCCAATCCCAGCTCTGCTGGACAGAAAACTGCAAAAGAACTCGAAGGAAGGGTCAGGCCTATCTTGGCTTGGGCCTGAACTACAACTAGTGCCCAACCACACCGCTTGGTTGGGACATAAACAACAAAAAGGCACAAAAAGAGGTCCAGGCCTATCTTACTGTGCCTGAACCAGGCGGCAAAAAGCTGACCAGTCCTATATGGCACCAAGGCCTGGATAGACTACAAGTAGTATCAGGTCTCACCCTAGCTCAAACTATGCCAGGCTTTACCCTGGCCCAAATCTGCCAGCCAAACATATGGCTGGGGGTCAGCAACACAGTCGGCTGAAATGCAATAGCTGTGAAACAGCAAAAAGGGCCCAGGCCTATGGCTGCAGCCTGGACATCCAATCTCAGCTATACCACAATGCTGAGACACTACAATCCCCAAACACAGGGAGCCAGTGACTGCCAGGCCCTCGTTCCTAGCTAGTCTGCTCTAGGGATTAATTAACCCATGGTAAACAAACAATGGTCTGGACACACTGGGTGGGGGGTGGCCCTCTTCCAGTCCCCAAAACCCTCACAATATACAACAACCAAAAACACTCACTTTACCATACACAACCCCAAGGGTGTCGGGGTGTTATATCTGCATTTACACATCACAGCAATTTTTTTTACACCTCCTCACCCTGCAACCTAGTGTCTTCAGTTAATTTATCAAGCCCATCTGTGTGGTTGTTCTGGCTGCTCACTTGGTGTTTCTTGCTGAAGTATTTCATGACACTGGTCTATTTTCACTGATGGTGATAAACCATGTAACTAATATTTGCTCAGTTAACCTGCTCAGCTAAAATAATTATCAAGTGCAGAGCTGCAACTAACCAGAACTACATTTGTAGTCAACAATCCCATGGCAAAACTCTTTAGACCAGTGAACAAAAATGTGGAAAAGAAAACCCCGATGGCATTATTTAAAAAATAGCATAGTCAATGTCTTTGTTGACATGCATCACATAAGTGATGCAAAGGCTTTGGAAAGCCAACAAGTGTCCCCAGGAATAATTTTAGTCAGGTCCTAGACCACCTACCCAGCAAACTTCAGGAAAAAATGATATATGGGGGACAGAAGGGGAATGGCTAAAATGTTACTGAACTCTGGTTTTTCTCCACAGGGATAAGGACTTCTTTGCACTGTAGCTCAGAGTGTGGCTAGAGATGAGCTGAGACTGCTTCAAAGTATGCAAGATCAAGGCATGCTCACCTCCTTTGCTCAGGTTGCTCTGGTATACCGGGCTCAACATAGCTGTAGCTGAACTCTGTGGACAAAGGAAGTGCAAAGAAGAGAATCTTGCATGTTTTGACTTTGGAGCAACACCTAATGTAAAGTTCAAATTAAGGCATCCAGCCCATCCCCCTCCTATGACGTTCTATTCTCTACTAAACTATTTTATGGAAGGAGCTAGATTTTTTGTGGGTGATATTTTTCATTGAGCCCAACTGCATGGCTGGGATAGACTTAGATGAGCTTTTGGGTTTCACTGTAGCATTCCTTGGGTCTCTTATACCTGAAAGTATATAATCTACTTAATCTAGATCAAGGCTGTCCAGATTCTCAGTGGCTACATGACCCATGGACTACACCAGCAGGAGATGCACTAGCAGGGGCCACGGGCTCCCTAGGCTTCATGCTGCGCACACAGACAGGTGGGCATTCCTTGACCCCTCTGCACTGCACATGGGTGGGGAGGCACTTGCCCACTCTAGTGCACCCTGTGTGCGCACAGGCATTTTTTCATTAGCCATCCCCATGTGGCACAGTGCCCCACCTCACTTGCAGCACCTGGTGGGCTCCCCTGTGGCACTAAGCTTCATGAGTGCTATGGGCTTCTGCCTCACCTGCCACCATGGACTGTGCTGTGCTGCCCTGTCCCCTGGAGCTGGGTCAGGCAGCAGAAGGAAGGAAGGGAGAGTCCCAAGACTCAAAGCAAAGGGCAGCAGTGGCTTAGTAGGAGTGGGGGCACATATTAACCCATGACAGGGTACATGTGGCCTGCAGGTAACCTTGATGAATCAAGTCTGCTCCATGTTCTAATTAGAATGCTCTAGTGTGGCCTCACTGTCACATGTATAAGCCCCCGGACATTTAAAAATGTCTGCTGGGGGGCTTTATCTAAACCTCATCGAATGAGGTTTAGATAAAGCATCCCACAGCCATTTTTAAACCCACAGGGGTTTAATACATGTGATAGTGAGGTGTTTTAATTAGAGTGGCTCTTCAGGAATCACTCAAATTAAAACACACCTCCACACACCCCTGAGCATGTGTATAGGCAGCCTCAGATTCCATTGACTGAAAGCTTGTTTAAATGTACCTCAACCTGTAGTTAGTCCAATTGAAGCTATTACCCACAAAAATCCTTGCTTCTTATATATTTCATAACATAAGAATTGCCATTTATGGGGTCAGACTATAGATCCATCTTGCCCAGTATCCTGTGTCACACAGTGGTAGAGAGTGGATGCTGAAAGGGAGAGTGAACAGGGTATGACCAGGGTTTTTTCCACGGGTCTGTTCTCACTTGCAGCCTCCTGGACCATCATGGCCACAACATCACTTCAATACATTTTTTCTTAGTGTTTTACCAGGTCCTCTTTGTCTTGATATTTACCTACATTTTTTCTTTCCTTGCTTTCCTCCCACTATTCTAAGTTTTACCTTTTGTGCTATACTTCGGCATTTCTCTCTGTTCCTGGTATTCCAGCAGCTCACACTCTTCTTTTCTGTGGGGTCATTGTAACAAACTCATCTTCCTCTAACTCAGGGCTGGAAGTGGAGATGGGAGAAAAAGCCTAGGGGTGGCAAGGCAGGACTGATCCAGCTATGAGAGGGTGGGGAAGGTGGCATGGTCCAGCCTCAATATGACCCTGCTGGGCTTGGGAATTTGACAGCAGGGGAGGGGTGGCAGTATTACTTGCCACTGCTCCCTGCCACCAAATTCCTGACCCATGGGGAGCTCTGCTGGCCAGATGCCATGTCTTGGTGGACCACATTTGGCCCACAGGCTGGGGTTGAGCACCCAAGCCATAGGCAGTAGCTGGTTTATAGATCCTCTATGATTTTGTTAGCTAAATTCACTATAATTTTCTTTTAAAATAGGAAAAGAAAAGGAAGAGTAGACGTGTGCTTTCCAGGACATGACAGCAGGTCTCTTATCCTGACCCAGTAAACTGAAAGTGTAATTGGAAAAAAGGAGCTCATCCACTTCAGAGTTCCTCTTTCAAGAACACTAGAATGTGATTATTTAAAGACAAAAATCCATGCAGGGCATCTCTCTCTAAGAGGTTACCATATCTCTTCTCAGCAGGTTTCCTTAAGAAGGCTTGTATCTCAGTCTCTCATCAACCTCTGGCCCATGAAATTCCTGGTCAAATTTCACTAAAAGCCTCTACTGTGATACTGGTCAGTGACACAGGATGATGACTTCTTTCTGGGTTGACATTTCTCTGCATCATCTAGGCTGAATAGTCCAGTGGTTCTCAACCTTTTTAGACTCAAGAGACCCCTCATTTGGCTTGAGACACCTCTCTAGTGAATTGAGCAACACCTCATTTAAAAAACCAATATATTTATTATAGTGCTTACCACCTTGCAGAGGGGCCAGGCAGTGGGACCAGGGCAGTGGCCAGGCAGAAATAAGCCTAAGCCTGTGCTTTTCTCCTCCCACCTCATGGCACCCTTCAAAAGATCTCATAGTTGAGAACTGCTGGAATAGACATTTTCTTTTTCCTCACTTTTGTGTTAGCAGCCATGGGACTTCAGCTAATTCTCAGGAAAAAAAGCTTCCTGGTGGCTGAAAAACACAAGTGCTACTGAAAGAAAACAACCATTACAAAAGCAACTTGTGTCTCTGAAAATGGAGCCTGTTATAAATATAGGCTTTCAGCCACTGACTGCAGCAATGTTGTCCCTGTCCTACATAATCCCTCAGCAGGCTACATTAGTTTTCCTTTGTGGACTACACATTGCTAATTTAGCCAGAATTACCAGGCCAGCTTCTGGCCTGATTTATATACCCAATGCAATGTAACATGATGTAATGTACTGACATTGCATTAGTGGTTGACTAAGGTGGTCTTGTGGCTGAGATTTTGGCAACAGAGAAAACAAAGTATCTACTACTGATTAAGGAAGTGCCCTTTAATTCCAAGTGACAGAGGCTTGTGTTTTGAAAGTTTAGGAACCAGGCCTCTATTCCTGCCAATGGGGAGTGTGGCTATCATTTATATAATAATTATATTTGGATTTGTTCCAGTGAGCCAGTGCTCCTAAATCACTGGGGTACAGTAAGAAACAACTGCCTTTTATGTGCTTGACTACAAATAAACATGCAATGAAGCCCACACAAAAGGCTGATTGTCTTAAACTACTTTAACATACCCTCAAAAACATACTGAGCACAACCGCACTCCATCTATATTAGCAGAACATCCCTGTTATTAACCAGCTATCAATGGTTTGTCATTTAATTGGTCACTTGAGATACTTTCAGTATCATCTCAAAATAGTAATCCTTAGGTGTCACCTGTTGGAGTGGAAATAGAGGAGAAGAGTGATTCTTCTCTTTCAACGATGTATTCTCAAAGCACCATGCATTCTCAAAGGAAAGAGTCATACATTGTTCCCCAGTCATCAGTCTTTGTGATTCATTG